>NW_008352891.1:627661-629822 GCF_000622305.1 Nannospalax galili | reverse complement strand
TAGTCGACCTAGGAGGGCAAGGAGCAAAAACTATCCTTTATGTCCCTCTTATCAAATTAGCATAGGTCTCAAAGTACGTCTGTTAAACAACCAAGAAGGTTAGTTCCACCAATCTGGCATGTTTAGTTACTGTGTGCCATGTAGATAAATCTTGGGCAAATATCAATGCTTCTCAGATAAACCTTACCTAGACATATATTTCTTGATCTGCTATGTATAATTTGTCAGTAGGTTGTAGGAGTAATATGGTTATTTCTAGTTTTCAAAACTACCTAGGCATTATTTATCTCTCACATTGTCTCACCCCTCCACCATAGATTTCACACTTAAGGTACCCCCATTTTCCCCTTTTCTCCCTTAATAATACCCTTCTCCTATGGTCCTACCTCTCTTGAGCTCCTTCTTTCCCCTTACCCCAGGATTCCTTATATACCCTTCTCTCCCCCCTCCCTTAAACTAACCCAATTTTTCTCTCTATCTCCTTATTAAGGCCTGTTTTCTACTGTTCTTCCCTTTCAGGTTCTTGCTCCTTTACCTCCCTGTTTCCTTTCCTGTTTCCTGGTTCCTGTAGTTATGTCTGGATACATACTCACTTACCAGGATTTGGTGCTAGGATCCACATATAAGGAAGAACATACGTCGTTTTTTTTTGTTTTCTTTTGTTTTGTTTTTGTTTTTTCTGAGTCTGTGTTACTTCACTTAGTATAAGAGTTTCTAGAAATAATTTAATCTGACATCCACCCATAAGTAACCAGGCTCCTGAATGCTTGACGTATGAGCTGACAATGTAAATTTGCAAGTGCAATTCCATAGACTTGACCTTGTCTGTGCTTTGGCTGGTACTGAATGAGGAACTGGTGAAGTTAACTCTACTAGAATTAGTTTGGAAACTTGAAGGGCAGTTTTCTTAAGCACACTCCGTGTGCAAAAAGGTGAGGATGCCTGTATGTGTGACATGTGTGCGTGCAGCCCTGTCTGCCATAAATGCAAAACCCAGCATCACACCTGTGCTTTGGAGCTGTTATCTGCTCTTTATTATACATTTGCTCATTAAAGGGGCCTTGGCATCTGTTTAAAATCATTTTTAGGGAAAAGAGAAAACAAGTATTTTGGAAGGAAAGCTTTCTACTGTGGTTTTCAACTAGTCTGTAAGAAAAAAGATCAGCACAGCTCCTGGGGATTCACCTGGTGCTGAAGGACAGAGCTGAGTTTTCTTAGAGTCCTCTGTGCTGGAGAAATAATGAATCAATCAATTAAAAACACATCAGACACAATCTATGGATGCGCTTTTCCATTCCGTTCAGTAATCAAGCTTTTTTCCTTTCTGTTTTCTTTGGAACTTCTAATAAAACCTTCTTTTCTCCCATCCAAAGAAAATGAAGGAATAACAAAAAATCCAAAATTACTGTGGAAAATTTGTAACCTTTCCCCAACAGGAGGGAAGTTAACCTGCACACGGTTATTTAAAATGACTAAGCCCTGACTTTCCTGTGTGCCCCTATGGACTGGGTGATGGCTATTTACAAAGCCGGTTCGCCCTGGGAAAGACCTTTTGGATGTTGGCTGAGGGAACCCAAGGTGGTAATGATGGGCCCTTTACTAACGCCGAAGTGCTGATTTCAGATGAGCGCTCCACTCTGAACACAGAATGGGAGTCTCACTCATTCCTCATACAATGCGCAGACCTTGACCAGCATGGTAAGGGCAAGATCAGGGGTGCATTCCATTTTCATATCACTTTATTAACATTTACATTGGCCAAGCGAATGGAGGGCACATCTGGAGTGCAGAAGTTGCCATATGCGTGAAAGATGTTTGACCCCTACTAACTGGATCTGGAGATCAGGAGAAGAGAAGCAGACTTGTGTCTCCAGGGCCTGGTTCCTCCAAGGGGCGGAGCCTGCTGCAGAGACTTGACTGTGGAGAGTTAGCCACGGAGGGAGGGGCTTGTGTAATAAGGTCATTTTCACAATATTAATTCTTCCAATCCATGAGTATGGGAGGTCCTCCCATCTTCTGATGTCTTCCTCAATCTCTTTAATGATTTAAAATTTTCGTTGTAGAGCTCTTTAATGTCTTGTTCAGGTTTATTCCAAAATATTTTAGTTTTTTGCAGCTATTGGGAAGGGGAGGCAGTAGGATCAGAAGTTTAAGGTCATCT
>NW_008352891.1:627125-627582 GCF_000622305.1 Nannospalax galili | reverse complement strand
CTCTCCAGCCCCAATAAATAAATTTTTAAAAATATATGTTATTTTTATTTTATGTGTATGAGTGTATTGGCTGCATGTGTGTAAGTGCACCCATGTCATGCAATGCTGGTGGAGGACAGAAGAGGCTGTGGGATACCCTGGAACTGGAGTTACAGACAGTTGTCAGCTGCCACGTGGGTGCTGGGATTCGAACCTGGGTCTTCTGCAAGAACAACCAGTGTTCTTAACCACTGAGCAATCTCTCCAGGCCCTGTTGTCCATAACTTCATTTACGTTTAGGTATGTTCCCTCCAGTCCATTTCCCTCTAAGACTTTTAACATAAATGCATGTTGAATTTTGTCAAAGACCTTTTCTGCATCTATTGAGATGATCATATGGTTCTTATCTTTGAGCCCATTTATATGGTTTATGACGTTTATTGACTTAAGTATATTGAACCATCCCTGCATTTCTGGG
>NW_008352891.1:625494-626207 GCF_000622305.1 Nannospalax galili | reverse complement strand
GGTACATTTTTTTCCATCCTTCCACCTTAAGATAGTGCCTGTCCTTGCAAGTGAGATGAGTTTCTGGCAGACAACAAAAAGTTGGGTTTTGTTTCTTAATCCATTCATCTAATCTGTGTCTTTTGACTGGGGAGTTCAGTCTGTTAATATTTAAAGTTATTAATGAAAGATGAGTATTAAATTCTGTCATTTTTTTCTATTTACATTCATGATGTAGCTGTACTTTTCCACAGTTATACCTTCATTGAATTTCTTTCTGCAACTCCTTGGGTATAGTCATTCCTTTCTTCAGCTCTTTGTATTGCTTCCAGAACTCTCTGAAGGACTGCTTTTGTGGACATAAATTTCTTCAGCCTATTTATGTCATGGAAGATTTTTCTTTCCCCTTCGATTATAATAGACATTTTGGCTGGGTATAGAAGTCTGGGTTGGCATCTGTGGTCATTTTAAACTGGGAATACTTTGGTCCAGGCTCTTCTGGCTTTCATAGTTTGAAAAGTCAGCTGTAATGCTCATGGGTTTTCCTTTATATATGACTTGTTTCTCTTTTGCAGCTTTCAGTATTGTCTCTTTGTTTTTTTTACTATGATGTGCCATGGAGAGTTTCTTTTCTGGTCTTGCGTGGTGTTCTATATGCTTCTTGTATTTGTATGGGCATGTCTTTCTTTAATTTTGGGAAATTTTCTTCCACAATTCTGTTGAAGATCTGGTCC
>NW_008352891.1:622598-625304 GCF_000622305.1 Nannospalax galili | reverse complement strand
TCCCTATCTTCCTTCAGTTCTTTGATTTCTTTGTGTGTTCTTTAAATTCACTGAATTCTTTTATCATGTTTTTAATTGTTCTTTTGAGTTCCATGTCCTGCATTATCTCTAGGGGGTTCTCATTGTACTCCTCTAGGAGACTATTGGTATTTGGTGGTGATATGGTATTTTGATTTTTTCATGTTGTTTTTTCTCTATGATTTTGACATGTGAGTTTCTTTTGTAGTTTCTGATTCTTGTGTGAGACTCAAGCCTTCAAGTTGAGGTCTGCTTCTTTTTGTGAACTTTATGTGTCTTTGTGGTTTAATTTTTGGGCATGAAAGGGTGGTTCCTCTAAGCTTCCAGTTCTCTCTTTTGATTTTATATTGGAGTGGCCAGATTGCTTTTGTCTTCAGGAGTTCCCACAGAGGCCCAAGTCAGATGAGGATCAGATGCTCTCAGGCTTTCTCCTAAGGTCTGGATCCCTCCAGGATAGATTTTGGCCTCAAGAATTTGGGGGTTGGACTGGTCTGGGAGTCGGGCCCAGGAAAGATGCTGGTCTCAGGCAGCTGGTGGCCATGACACCCAGAGATGCAAAGGAAGATGGGGAAGGGAGGTAGTTCCAAGGGCCCCTGGGGACTGCACTTTGGAGCTGGGTTGGTCCCGGAGAGAGAAGCCTGTGGGTTGGAGAGAGACCAAATTGCATAACTCTTATCTAGAGAAGGAAAAAAGAAAGTCTTTCAATTATGGATACGAGATGTGAAGGAGAAGTAAAGGCAATAGTAATTAGCATTACAAGTTCTAGACAGGGAACTAGACAGAAGTCAGAACAGGGCAAGTTTCAAATGTTCATATGAGAGTGCATTGGAATTTCTTGACAAGTGCTTCCAAAAGTATACCTCTATTGGGTTCCTCCTCATTTTTCTTTTGTCTTTCAAGGCTGGACTCTAGAGTGATTGATTCAGGATTTGCTTTCAGGTATTTTGATAGCTGTTGGAGTGGTTGGAATCAGTGTCAGTTCCCTCTCAAAGGCTTCTAGGTAGGAGGAAGAAACAAATTTAGCCATCGTTTTAGAACAATATCTGGTTGTCTCCCTTAGCTACAGGTGGGCACTACATGATTGGAGACCAAGATTTGAAGTCTTACATCTGAGCAGCACTTTCTGGCTAGGAACAAAATCATCAATGAGAAATAATTGTTTAAATAACTTTTTAAATAGACTTAAGCCTAATGTCTGGGAAGTGTAATCCATTAAACTCTTAAGGAAATATACTGATGACTTTACTCTTTGGTTATACTTTCCTTTTGGGTGTTTAAGACCATACAGTTTGCCCAAATAAATCAATTTATTTTTACACTTAAGGTCATTTGAAGATCTGTTCCTCAGGGATCACATCGGCTTGGGAGGAGCTCCTGGCTCCTTTCTTTTACCAGTTCCATCTACGTGAATATAAGTGAAAGGTCCTTCTCAACCATGTCTGGATTGACTTAGAAGCATGAATGAGGTGTTTCCTCTGAGTTGACCCTCCTCTCTGTAGACTCTACACTGGTTCAAGTCCATCTCGTGGGGTTTCCATGGCCTCCCTGAACAAGAGGACAGATGACTCACCACAATTACAGGACACTTTGAGAGATATTCCATAGTCCCCTGGAACTTAGTTGACCTTGGAGGGCAAGGTAAAAAACTGTCCTTTAAGTTCCTCTGACCACATTAGAATAGGCCTCAAACTATGGGTGTTAAACATCCAATAAGGTTAGTTCCACCAGTCTGGTACTTTTAATTATCATGTGCTATGTAGATAAAGCTTGGGTAAAAAAACCACATAGTCTCAGAAAAACTTTGACTAGATACATATTTTGTTCCTTAAACTAGTTGACTAAACTATGACTATAGACATTTTAAGACTATGTATACATTATTTTTGTCTCATCCTTTATATATCATAACAGACCTAAATAGACCTTCATCACTTGCTTAGGTTTTCTCATTTTTTCTGTCTATTTTGGAAAATATCTCCATTCCCATATCCTTTTAACATCTTTTACATTCTCATTTTCTTTTTTAAAATAGTTATGAGGCATAATAGCATTAACAAACAAATTTTCCATCTGTCATGAGACTTATTTTCCTGGGCATGCTAAGCAACGCTTATTCCCTTTCAAGGTTCTAGTGTCAAGCCAATGTTTGACAAAAGTTTTACTGGGGAACCAATGAATTTATTGAGCTTACCTTACCGAGATAACTTAGAGGTTCCTGAGGTGTATGTATGTCCTGAGGGTATGCACACTGGAAAACTTTTACCCAGCATGGGTCATGTCTTCTCTTCTTAGCCTTCCCCAGACTGTATACTTTAGCTCTCCCCAAATCCTGGAGGCGATGTGTGATTAGGGTCAAGTTACATACAGTTGGCTGGGAAGAGTGGCTGGATAATGAGGTGAGGGTTCAATGACCCTGCTTGGCCCTCCTTTAATGAATGAGCACAACTGTCAACAAGCCCAATTGTGATGATGTTTAGCGATCAGGTTCAGCTGAAGTCCTGATGATGGTAGTTATTTCATGCAGAAGGGACTGCTGTATAGCATCATCTTATTAAAAGGACCTGGAATTTAAAAGATTTGGTGCTAAAATCCACATATGAGGAAGAACATTCATCATTCATTTTTCTGAGTTGCTGTTACTTCACTTAGCATAACAGTTTCTAGATCCATCCATTTACCTGCAAATTT
>NW_008352891.1:566423-622196 GCF_000622305.1 Nannospalax galili | reverse complement strand
AGGCCCAAGGACATTTTGACTTTTAGCCAAGAAACTGGCTACATTTCTTTGGGGTCTTTTTACCCTAACTGCCTAGCCCATTCCTACCTCCTGTTCTTATCATCCATCCTCTGAAGGGGTTACCCAAATTGCCAAAAGGGAATTGGGATGCAGACTGCTCTGGCTTCTTCCATGCTGAACAGGGATGCAGGGTGAGGCAATTGGAGCACCCCTTCAATGAGTCTATCTAAAAGACTCCCAGATTGCATAATTCTTGTCTCTAAGGACATAATTCTCTAAAGGCCAGATAAAACTCACCTGTGAAACCATTGCTTCCTTATAGTTTTTTTCTCATTTTCATTAGTGCTTTGAGATTTTCATGCACTATATTTTGATCATATTCATTCCCTTCCCACAATTCTTGAATCATGAATAGGAGATTTGAAGAAGTAAAAGCAAGAGTAATTAGCATTACAAGTTCTAGACAGGGAACCAGAAAAAAGTCAGAACAGGGCAATTTTCAAATGTTCATATGAGAGAACATTGGAGTTTCTTGACAAGGGCTTCCGAAAGCATCCCTCTATTGGGGTCTTCCTCATTTTTCTTTTGTCTTCCAAGGCTGGACTAGTTGACTTGGAAGAGTGGCTGGATACTTAGGTGAGAGTCCAGTGACCTTGCTTGACACTCCTCTAATAAATGAGCACAGCTGTCAACAAGCCCAACTGTGACTATGTTTAGCAATCAAGCTCAGTGGAAGTCATGCTGATGGTAGATATTTCATGCAGAAGGGACTGCTGTATAGCATCATCTTATTAAAAGAACCTGGAACTTAAAAGGATTTGGTGCTAGGAGCCACAAATAAGAGACAACATATGTCACTTATTTTTCTAAGTCTGTGTTATTTCACTTAGTATAACAGAGTTTTTGAAGAGTTCTCCACACTATTTTCCATAGAAGTTGCATGAGTTTGCAATCCCACCAGCAGTGAATGAGCGTTCGTTCCTCTTTCTCCCCATCCTTGCCAGCATTTAGTATTGGATTCTTCTTTAAATAATATTTTTATTTGTTCTTTAAGAATTTGATGCATGTATACAATTGATTTTGATGATATTCACACAAACACACACACACACACACACACACTTTTTACCCTCTACCTTCTTCCAGATCCCCCCATGTTTCCTAAAGTCCATGATTATATAATTAACATTACAGTCATTTGTTCACTAAAGGCCAAATAAAACTCACCTGTGAAACCATTGCTTCTTAATAGTTTTTTTTTGTCATTTTCATTAGTGCTCTGAGATTTTCATGCACTGTATTTTGATCATAATCATTCCCCTCCCACAATTCTTCCTATATCCAGCCCCCTTCCCTTCCCACTCAACTTTGGGTCCTCACTTTAAAAAAAATCAAGTCCAATTTGTGCTGCCCATATACTCTTGGGAGTGGAACCATCCTCTGGAGAGTGGTCAACCTACAAGGACCACCCCCTTAAAGAAAACTACTTTCTCCCAGCACCTATCAGTTGCCAGTATCTCCTACACCAGAGGTCAGACATCATGTTCTCCTCCCCTTTTTATGATGGAATTTTGTCTGGCTTGAGCTTGCACAGGTCTTCTGCATCCTGACATAACTGCTTTGAGTTCATATGTGCAACTACCATGTTGTGTCCAGAAAATACTATTTGGGTGTAGTCATCTACCAACTCTGGCTCTTATACTCTTTTCTCCTCTTTTCCACCATGATCCCCAAGCCTTAGGAGGAGGGGTGTAATCTAGATATCCCATTTAGGGCTGAGCACTCCCCTGTTTCTTATTCTCTGCCACTGACCACTTGTGGGTCTCTGCTAATTCCCATCTACTGCAAAAGAGAAGCTTCTCTTACGGGGGTTGAGAAAAGCACTAACTATAGGTATCATGATAAGCCACTAGTAGTCACTTTACTACTATGCTCATTTAGCAGAATAGTAGCAGTAGGCTTTCCCCTAGAGTTATAACATGTCTAATTACAGGTTCATGGCCCAAATAATGGTGCCAGTTATGGGTTCCACCTTGTTAAGCAGCCCTTAAATCCAATGAGAAAGTGGTCAGTTACTCCCATGGCATTCATGTCACTGTTGAACCAAAGGGCATGTCTTTTCAGGATGCTTGTTATTGTAGCTCACAGGGTTACTTTATAAGGGAGATAATACCCTTACTAGATACCACAGGGTAACAAAAAGCCCAGTGCCAGGAATTGGCTGGCTCTTTGGAGTTATTTGTCAGTGAGGTCTATAGACCCCCCCCAAAATAACAGAGTATTTTCATTGTTCTTGGTTGCCCCCCAGAACTTGACAGAAAGACCATATTACTGAAGACACTACATACTCGAGTCAGAGAAAATGGAAAAATCAAGCTGCTACTGACCTCAAAGCTTCATCCCTGCTGGCTAGCTTTCATGTTGCTAGAAGGTACTATGCATGCTACTACAGGAAAAAAGAAGTCATTACCCAGCTGTGAACCCTGCAAGCTAGGATTTTTTAATCACTGAAGTAAAAGTTTTAATCTACCTTTTTACCTTTCCAAGAAAACATTCCTTCTGTTAGTGCTGTACTTTTTTATATCATGTATTCCAACATTTACCTACAATATTTTTTCTTCCAAGTTTTTGTTACATTCTCTAATCTTTTTCAGATGGGCAACAATTCCGATGTAGTAAGTTTTTTGTTCTTTTCTACAAAGCATATTTGAGGCAATAAATTTTCTGTTGGTTGCACACTTAGCTGCACCTTAAAATTTTAAGAAGTGTATTCCATCTGCACTCACAAGTGTCAATCTCCACCTGGCCCATCTGTACTCCCAAAACTCTGCCTTCAGAGAGCTTATACATAATCACTTGGGGGATAGCAATCAGCAGATTCTGGCTAATGGGAAGCAGTAACAGAAAATCAGAAGAGAGAAAAAGAGAAATGTTCTACCCTCTCCTGTTCTCTCCATCCTCCCTTCCAGCCTCCTGGCAGTTCCTGCAGTGGAAATCGCTCAACTTCCTCTAAATAGTATCTTGTCCGTAGTTTCAACACACATTGACATTGTTCTAAATATCTCTTCACCTTTTCCTTTCAGGCTTGATGTGTGAAATGTGTGTAGGTATTATGAATCTTTATGAACTTAACTCTGCTTAAAACTCTACAAATTCAGTTGGCCTCTATCTATTGATCTATATCCTTGGCTTCAAGCAACCACAAGTTGAAATACTGTTTTAAATGTTGTATTGTTGCTGATGTGTGCTGTGTCATTAGGGCAACCATGGCTGTGTCTCCACTAAACATATTCCTTTATTTTGTCACTGTTTCCTAACCAATACAGCATAGCAACTGTTTACATGGTATTTACAACATACATAAAAATAGAAATTATTGCAAGTAATCTAGGAATGATTTTAGTATATGAGAAGATATGTGTAGGTTCCATAAAATACTATGCCAGAGCATCCTCAGGTTTTGGTGTCTGTCAGATGTCCTAGAACCAATCTTACACAGATGCAAACTGTAGTCACTTAAGTAAAGTTTCTTCAATTGGAACACCTAAATTGAAGTCTGTTTTCTACTGGGACTGACTGGCATATGATATTTATTGTTCCTTAAATAGTTTGGGCTTTCAAAAGTAATTTCTACTTTGACCCAACATCTAAACATTGCTTAGGTGAGTATTTCTTAGTTTCAAAGTTTAAGACTATTATTTGTCATATTTTAATTGACTTGTACAGACTTTAAAAAATTGTTTTTTTCACATGCTTACTCAAAAAGGTACTAAAGGATGTGTTCCACAACATGAGAAAGTAAAAAGAAAGTTTAAAAAGTAAACCAGGCCGGGCGTGGTGGCGCACGCCTTTAATCCCAGCACTCAGGAGACAGAGGCAGGCGGATCTCTGTGAGTTCGAGGCCAGCCTGGTCTCCATAGTGAATCCAGGACAGCTGGGGCTACAGGGAGACCCTGTCTCAAAAAGACAAAAAAAAAAAACAAAAAAAAAAAACAAAAACCAAACAATAAGGGAAAAAAAAAAAAAAAAAAAAAAAAAACAAAAAAAAAACGTAAACCAAGCAATAAGAGTATGTGGGATCCAGAAAGCAGGAGATCCAATGGGCAGGAGGCAAGGAGACTCCCCTGGTGATTGTAAGGGAAGTCTTCAGTCCTAAGTGGTGCATTCCAGAATGTAGCAGAAATGTGGGCACCTACCACAGGTCTGAACATATGTGTAATATGCTAGGCTCCATTCAAAGATGATTTATGAATATTTTGAGGAGTTTGAAAAGCAAGAGTGACTGGTCATTCCATAGTTAAACAAAGGAAAGAAGCAAGTACTGATAAACTAAAAGGGAAATGGAAATTTGTGTGAAGAAATGCAGAAAAAATACACAGATTGTGGAAGGGCGGTGTGTAATATATCTATAAAAACATAACCACTGAACATGGATTCAACCAAAATGAGAATCTGTCATGTGAAGGAGGACAATGAAGTAAACAAGGTGACGGCTACCAGCCTGGAGAAGACGGGAGGGAAGGAAATCCTTTATTCCACACAAGAAAAGTCAATGAGCAATCTAGAAATTGTCCAGTCAAAACATGGCATAGTCATTTATGTGTGTGTATCACTTTGTAAACTATGTAAATGTTATTGTGGTAGGAAGTTAAGTGCTAAAAATAGAAGAATAAGGAAACCAAGAAACTCAGCTTTCTCTTACTAGACGGCCAAGAACAAAACAGCAAAATCATTCTAGAAGAAGTTAAGTCATTAACATGGTAGGATGAATTGCAGGAATTGGTTTCTATACCTAAATCTCAGCTGTGGAAGGGTTTTCCCACAAAATTCTTCAGTGCATATGGGAAAGGGCATGTGGCCTAACTCTGACCCTCAGAGCTATTAGAAACCTGGCTTCAGCTCAGCCAAGATGCTGTGCTATATACTAATAATATCAAAGTTCATTGTAGTCTAAATATCAAACCATTGTATCAAATGTTTTTAAGTTTGATAATACACTACTTGAAATTAAATAGCAGTTTTGTTCTGGTTTTCATAGCACTTTAATTTTTTTCTTAGTCACTCTCCTACCTACACTCCTACGCATAACACATTTTCCTCAGTGTTATGGGGGAGGTTCCATAGCATAAATCTGGAAGCTCTGGTCACAACAAACCAATTAGCTTCTGAGAAAAGCACAGTATTCTTGCCATTACTTTCAACTCAGATTGTGTGTGTGAATCACAACCCAGCACTCAAGGAGTACTGATTGTGCATCAGTACTGCAGCAGCCACAGCTTCATCCAGACTCTGGGGGGTGGGGATAAGAGGAGTCTACAGACACTGAGGAAATGGAGAGGATGTATCACAATGAGCAATGATCCTTCAGTGTCTGAGATGATGCTATGGGCAACTTATCAGCATCTGACTGCAAATGTTCCTTGTGTTTGTAAAACTTCACACAAAATTCAGACAAGCAGAAAGAAAGGGGAGGGCCTCCCAATCAGAAACTTCCAAGGCCCGGTTGAAAGCTCCTACAACTTTAAGGAAACACCTAGGAGCCTTTGTGGTAGTCAGAGGAAGTAAGCTCAGTCCTTTCGACTTTAAGAGCCCCCAAATGGCTAAGCAAATCCTCTTTCCCATCATTTTTTACATGGAGAAACTGGTCAGATATCATTCAGATATCATTCTGCTACTCCCAGAGTTGTTAGGATCAGAGCCTGAACCCTGGCAGCCCTACCAAGTCAGGCTAGGCCACCTAGTCTCAATGCACCAATTAAACAAACAATAGTAAAAAGAAGGAAATGTAATTCATTTAATGTGGCCACACTGGGAAAAAGAAGAAAGAGGCCTAGTGTCCTCAAGTTCGTCTTCAGTATTCTAGCATGAGGTTTAGGTTTGAATAGAAACCTCTGTGTGTATAACCAAGCAGTCCTGGTCAGGGTGTGGTCCCACTCATCATCATCACAGCTCCAGTCTCTCCTGAAAGGGGTCTGACAAGTCAGAACTGTGGAGAATCTGTCCAGGAGACAAACTCTCCCTTTGGCTGGCACCAGGGTCCAGATCTTTTCCTTCCCTACCATGAGACTCCCGGGGAAATTCCAAGTTCTTAACGTCCCTTATTCCAGTAGTCTGGTTGATAGCCAAAGAGAGAGACATGAGTGTCTCTTTAGCTTCTGTTCTTTCCTCCCAGGATGGCTACACGGCAGGTAGTGAACCTGGAGGAAATGGAGGGGGGGGGTGTCTTCTGACTCATGGCTCAGGCTTTTTCCCACTGTTTTTGTCTGTCGTGCCTATTTTAGCTCTTTTCCTACTTATGGAAACTAAAAATGGATCCCATTCTAGAGAATTATGGAGATGCTACCACTCTGCATTTTCCCCAAGGAAAGAAGTTTGATAAATTATTTAAATATCCACTTTTCTCTACTAAAATGCGCACTATGTTTTTTCTCTAAGTAAAATGTGAAAACACTTATTTTACTGAGCCATTTATATGCACCATTTTTCTTCTTAAGAGCGTCTCTTCTTCCATATCCATTGCTGTGGAAACCCCAGGAGATGTAATGAGATATTGATTGCACTTGGTCTTGTCTCCACCCTCCTTTAATGATTCTACAACTTCAGAATCATTTTTTTTTTCAGAAAGCACTAATTCAGAAATGGTTTCTACAATCTTCTGAGATAGCATATGAGTCTAAACAGCAAATCAGACACCAGCATGTCAGCACAGCAGCTCCTGTTTTTGAGGTCTTCTACAAAACATCATAGCTACAGCAAGAATGTTGAATCACCAGAACTAGGAAGATGGGTCAGCCAGTAAACTACTTATCTTGTAAGCAAGAAATACTGAGTTTAATTCCCAGAACCTATGTAAAGATTGGGGCTTGGTGTCATGTACTTATAATCCCAGTGCTAGGGAGGAAGAGAGAGAGAAAGAGAGAGAGAGAGAGAGAGATCCCTGGGGCTCGCTGATCAGGCAGTCTAGCCTAATCAGCTGGCCCTAGAGCCGAGTGAAAGATCCTGTCTCAACAAACAAGGTAGATGGATCCTGTAGAACAATGCCCAAGATTGACTCCACATGACATGCACACACTTACACATAAACACACACACACACACACACACACACACACACGCACGTGCGCACATGAATGTGATTTAGTGGCCTTAAGTAAGACCTTCTAATCCCCAAAAGAGGTGGACTGCAAAAGGATGGAAGTAGTGACACATTTGACTAAGGACTCGGGATATAGTTCAGTGTTAGAGCACCTACCCAGCATGCATAAGGTCCTTTGCTGAGTCCCTAATACCACAAACAGAAAGAAGAAGAAGGGACTGGCATGGAATCATCCAATTTGGAGATCTATCATGAGGCCTGCAAGTTTGGCTCCAAGAAACATGGAGTAGGGAGGTTGTAATGAGCTTCATAGCCTGTGGCTGAGGGAAGGTTTCAGTCTCAACAAAGCAGAAGTTCTGAGCAGATTATATGTGCTCCAGATTTAAAATCAAAAGATTTAAACTCAGGTCCAAAAGTTATCCTGTGGTCCATGAATCTGGTGTGCTTGCATAACTAGTTAACCTTTGCCTAGTTTTTACTGTACCCAGAGATAAATGGTGACATTGTGAAGCAGCAAACAGGTCCTTTGGGTTGCATGCCATCATATGCCTGTAGATCTTGAAGAATATAAAAATCTGTCTTCCTTGAAGGGCAAAGTTGAAAAACGAAAGATTTGTGTATGCCCAAGGAAACATTGGGCATATTTTCACATGAAGACCCAGAAGATACTCATGCCTCAATCTCCATGGATAGGCATCAGGACTTGGGTCCATCCATTTCTCTTTGCTCACATATAAGGATTTGGTAATAGGATCCACATAAGAGGGAGAACATGTCATTTGTTTTTCTGAGTCTGTGTTACTTCACTTAGTACAAGTTTCTAGTTCCATCCATTTACCTGAAAATTTCATGATTTCATCTTTCTTTACCACTGAGAACTCCATTGTGCAAATGTACCACATTTTCATTAACCACTCATCAGTTGAGGGACACTTAAGTTGTTTCCGTATTTTAGCTGTGATAAAAAGAGCAGAAACAAATATGGATATACAAGTATCTCTGCATTAGGATGAGTCTTTGGATATATGCCAAGGAATGGAATAACTGGGTCATACTGTAGGTTCATTTTTATATTTTTAAGAGTTCTTCACACTGCTTTCCATAGGGGTTGAAGGAATTTGCAATCCTACCAGCAATGAATCAGTATTCCCCTTTCCCCACAACCTCTCCAGAATTTGGTATAATTTGTCCTATTGATTGATCTTAGCTAGTCTGACTGGGGTAAGATGAAATCTTTCACTTACATTTTCATTTGGTGGTTTTCATTTACATTTCCCTAATTACTAATGATGTTGAACACTTTTAAAGATTTTTCTTAGCCATCTTTATTTCTTCTTTTGAGAGCTCTCTGTTTAGATCCTTAGCCCATCTTTTAATTGGGTCACTTGCTTTCTTGATTCTTTGTTTTTTGAGTTCTTTATATATTCTGGATGTTAAACCTCTGTCAGATGTGTCTCTGGTATAGATTTTCTCCCACTCTGTGGGTTTTCCTCTTCACTCCCTTGGTTGTTTCTTTTGATGTACAGAATCTTTTTAGTTTAATGAAGTCCTACCTACTTGTTGATTCTTGACCTTAATTCTTGAGCAACTGATGTCTGATGTAGAAAGTCATTTCCTACACCTGTATCTTATAAGTTACTGCCAATTGTTTTCTTCCAACAGTTTCAGAGTTTCAGGTTTCACATTGAAGTATTTGATCCATTTGGAGTTCACTTTTGTTGAAGGTGAAAGGTAAGGTCCAGTTTCATTCTTCTACAGGTAGAGATCGAGAGAAGAGCAATAGGAAACAGGAGTTACCAAGGGAGAAATGGATAAAATGGAGGTATTTAAATGGAGGGGAAGGAAGGGTTATACAAGGAACTTTGAAGATAAAGGGGGGGGGAGCTCGAGAGGTGGGACCAGAGAAGACTGGTATTATCAAAGGGGAATTGGGGAAAAAGGAGACACTTTAAATAGGGATGCCATGGTGGAAGGGTTAGGCGGCAGTGGGGGGGGGGAGAAATAGTACCTAGCTAGTGTAAAAAAATCAGAGAGAATCATATTAATTCAACAACCTAATGACAAATTACATATACAATATCTGTACATTCATGTGTATAGCTAAAGACTATACAACAGGAAACAGTGCCGGATAGGAAAAACCTTCCTTTGAGTTGTTGGCCAGGGCGGTCCAAGAGACTCCCAAAATTACACAGGTTCTTTTCACAGCCCTTGATTGCCTCCCAGAACTTGAAGGTAAGACCCTGCTGCTGAAGTCAGAACATACTTCAGACACAGGATTTGGAGCAACGGGGGGAGCTGGAACTGACCTGGGAATCACTTCCCCTGAATGCTAGCTCTCATAGCTTTGGAGAACACTAAGCAAGGTGCTAAGGGAGACCATCAATTGATGGTCCAACATCGTTTTCAAGATCGAATAACCACATCAATGATCGGTATTGCATACAACATTGGTGCAGTAGTGACACTTCTATCTTGGGGGCAATCAATAGCCACCTAATTGAACTATAAGTCCACTCAATGGGAGAAAACTCATGTGGTACTGTAATAATAGCCAAATACAAATGGCTAAAGAGGTCATAGACATTAGAGAAAACCCCAAGACTGTCACATCCTAGACCAATGTAATTTCTTACTATGTGCAAAATATGTATCCTTATATTTACAAACAAATATCCCAGTCACCACTCATCAAAGAAGCTTTTTTTGCACCAGATGGAGCCTATTACAGAGTACCACAACTGGTCACACACAGACACTGTCTGTGAATTTCCCAAGTCTAAGCGACACATCTACAATGCAACCTCTACACCTAAGGTTCACAGAACATAGAACAAGAGGTAAAGAGGACACTAATGAATATCTCAATTCTCAGGGCCAGGAACACAAAAGGTCACAAATGGCCAAAGCATAGAGATTAAGAGTTTTCAGAATGCTGTCCTTGGACACGACTCCTATATTAAACTTCACCCACTCAGGGCTCAGGGACCATTGTGAAAGAGGGGACAGAAAGATTATAAGAGCTAGGGAGGAAGTGCAGGACCATATGCAAATACAATCCTAAAGGCTTCTGGGACCCTGATCATATGTACCTACAAGAGTGGTGTCAGCATGCACAAGACACATGCAAACTCAAGTAGACAAAAACCCAGCATAAAACTGGGGAAATGGACAGCAGACCCCAATCTTAGCTGAAGAAATATTGGCAACATTGCAGCTGGGTGAGGAAGAGCTGATCTTCCTAAAACAAAAGACCCTAGATAGGCTGAGTAGACCTCAATAGATGAACCCACATTGAGGGACGTCTGGGGACACTAACTTGATGCGATAGACTTTAAGACAAATGACAGAATGTATGAATTCCAGTGGGGGGAGGTCTATGGGAGGGTGCCAGTGGAGAAGGGTGTATAAAGATGATTAAGATTGATTGAGATGCTCTTTATGAAATACACAAAAATTCAATAAAAATTTTTAAAAGAAAAAACAGGATCCATATCACTGGCTTTCATTGTTCTGTTGTTTGAGCTAAACTAGGACGTTATTTTCTAAGGCTCACTTGGAGTCCTCATGAGGTTTCAGTAGCATAGTGGCTGATGGGGTGTGATGTGGAAATTCCACTAGGAAACAGAAATGACTGGACCTTTTCTCTTCTCATGGTATCCAGCCTCTCCCCTCATATGGTCTCCCCAGTAGGGGAGCTGGACTTCTCACATGGTAGCTCAGCCTTTCCTCAAAGTCAGTGTTCCAGGAGAGAGGAACTTTAGGCTTTAGAGCTTTCAGAGCCAGGGAATTATCACATCAGTTACATTATATGGCAGAGTAATCCCCAGCCCAGCCCAGATTCAAGGAGAGGGCTAAAGAACTGCTCAAGACCTCACAGGCCTCTTCCTTACCATCCCAGTGGCTGATAGTCAACAGAGCATTTTCACTAAGTAAATGTTAAAGCTGAATGCATAAGTGATTGTCATTAGTCCAGATTTAAGGTTTGTGGGGTTTGTTGCTATTGTTTTAGTGTTATTGTTTTTAGCTCTTGGTTTTATAAAATCAAGAAGAGTTCAGTTTGTAGCTGGCTCACCTGCAGCAGCTACCTTTAGAATGTTGTTGAGTTTCATGGTGCACAGACTCTTAGACAGATGATTTTCCATACCCTTTTAACCAGTAACTGTGCTGATGGGCCATTCATAAGCTTCCAAAGAAATCATCACTGAATTTGCCACCCAGTATTTTAAAGTGAATAAGCCTTGACATGATTACAACCAATTTAACTTGGAACTGGGCGGTTATGTTCAAAATACTTATGGCTGTTCTTCCAGGGCCCTTTGGAAGGTAGGATTATGCCTGCCCCCTTCCTTTCTCTAACTCCTTCCTCCATCTCTCTTTCTTTTAGTGACTGCTCTCATTTCTTAGGGAAAAACAATCTCCCACTCATTTGCTCACTTTCTTCACTCGCACCTCAGCCTAATACTCATGAAGCCCTGCCAGCCCTTCATGAATGATATGACCTTTCTAAGTTTCTACTATAATATATAGATCCATGCTCAGCAAACACCTGAAGGAAAAAAAACGATGTATGGATGATGCTCTGTTTTCCCTCTAAACATGCCTAAGTCACACAGAAATGTTCATTACGGTTCCCCCTCCAATAAAAGGGGGGGTGGAGGGAAATTCTGGACTTTTTTGACTACTTTGCCTTCTTTTAAAAAATATTTTATTCATTGAAATGGAGATCTTTTTAAAGGTTAAAATCTCATTTAATTTTGTGTCTTATAGGGTTTATACTGAGTACAATATGGTATAACTGTATTAATTCAACTGTAACCCTAAAAATTTACAACCAATTTTGAAAGAGATGCATCTTAGCTCTGGAAATTGTTATTGAATATGTCAATGCTGTTGTAATGAAATGCTTCTTCTAATTATGTGATTATTAAACAAATAATTTTAAAAATATTTTATTCATAGACAATGTCCATGTGTGATCAGTTGTGGTACTTGGTGATAGTCTCTGACTGGTACAAAATGAGCTTCTTTGATGAGTGGTGACTGGAATATTTGTCTGTAAATATAAGGATATATATTTTGCACATACTAAGAAATCACATTAGTCTAGCGATGTGACAGCTTGGGGTTTTCTCTAAGATCTACATCTAAGGCTCATGGATCATAGAGCAAGGGTAAGAAGAAGACACTAATGAATCTCTTAATCCTCAATAATGAAGCTCCCTCATGCAGCAAAGGGCCAGGAACACAAAAGGTCACAAATGGCCAAAGCATAGAAATCAAGATTCTACTGAATCATGGTCCTTGGACAGGACTCCTTTATTAAACTTCACCCACCCAAGGCTCAGGGACCATCGCAGAAGAGGGGGCAGAAAAATTATAAGAGCCAGGGAGGAGGTGCATGACCATATGGAAAGAGAGTACTATGAACTTCTGGGAACCTGCTCATATGATTCCATGGCATAGGTGTCAGCATACACAGATCCCATGCAAACTCAGGCAGACAAAAATCCAGCATAGAACTGGGAAAATGGAAAGCAGATCCAATCTTATCTGAAGAAATATTGGCAATTGATTGCTGCTAGGTGAAGAACAGGGAAAATGAACAGCAGACCCAATCGTAACTGAAAAAATATTGGCGATTGACTGCTGCTAGGTGAAGAAGAGCTGATCTTCCTAAAATAAGGGACTTCAGATAGGCTGACTAGACCTCAGTGGATGAACCTGCACTGGGGAATGGCTGGGGACATTGACAACCCAGTGGGCCTTAACAGGGATGACAGAGTATATGGGCATCAGTGGGGGGGGGGGGCAAGGAAGCATGCCAGTGAGGATGGGAGTATAAAGATCATTAAAATTGTTTGAGATGTTCTGTATGAAATACACAAAAATTCTATTAAAAAGATAATAAAAATTTAAGAATAAAATAAATATTTTATTATTTTTGTTTTTATGTGTATAAGTGTGTTGCCTGAAAGTATGTAAGTACACCTGTGTCATGCAATGCCCATGGTGATCAGAAGAAGGTGTCAGATCCCCCTGGAACTGGAGTTATGGATGCTTGTTAAATGCCATGTGGATGCTGGGAATTGAATCCAGGTCCTCTGTAAGAGCAGCCGGTGCTCTTAACCATGGAGTTATCGTTCCAGTCCCACTTCTGCCTTTTGTACGGATATTTTGTATACCTGGTATGTCAAAGTCTATGAAGTTTAATCACTGAAATTCCATTCATCTATCGTGGTTTGGTTGTAAATACCAAGTCTTCCAGCAATATTTCTGAATCTCTGCATCTATAAAGAATTCTTTCTAATCCAGGTCACCCAATCAATTCACCAATAATCCTAAGGTAACAACTCTACAACCAGTGTTTTCATTAATTTGGCAACATTTTTCTGAATGCAGACCTAGGCTACAGGGCATATAGATTAGAGTAAGGAGAATTCCTGTTCTCAAGTTCAACATTTAGAAGAGGGAAAAGAGAAACTCTCAACAAACAAAATAAGGGTTTGGTAAGCACTAGAACACAGTATATGGGAAACAGAGAATGGAGCACAAATACCAGAAGAGCTCAAAGATATACAAGCACCAGAAGGATACTGGGAGGGAAGCTGACACTGGATTAGGAAGTGGGGGGAAACCATCCCAAATTAACACATGCAAAGGACTGATTCTGCAACTGCATAGACTACAGAGACATTAATCCATAACAGAGATCTACATGAAGACAGGAATATAGTCACTGGCGGCCTTATGAACCATCTCATGAACTTGAACTTCCCGTGGTTGGGAAGAAAAGTCACATAAAAACCGCATGGACATAAAGTCCTGTTTCCTGTCCATCTGATTCTGTACCAATCACTTCATGTGCATTAGTCAGTAGATGCCAAATAAAAGTTTAGTGCATTAAATTAAATGGAAGTTCAACACATCCCATCTAGACAAGGTAAAAGTAGAAATAGTCATTGTGGCTTTAACAGAGAAATAGAAAATTATAACCTTAAAGAAGTTTAGTATGGAGAGAGGATCAGAATAAAGGAATTTGATTATTTCTCAGCTGAAAAGCCAAACCAGATAGACTCGGGTAATAAAAAAAGGAAAGATGACTTTTTAAGTGGTTAAAGAGCTAGAGAGGGTTTTATAAACATTTTAGGCACAAAACAGATAAACCAAAAAGAAAAATGGTTCTTGTAATAGATGAGCAGGAAAGGGGAATTAACAATAAATGAGGACAGCTGAGATATTGAACTCATCCTCTGCAAGAAAAATGAGAGAAAATAACTTAGATTCTTAGCAAGTAATAAAAGCCTTGCAAAATACTTAATAGGGGTAAAAATCCAGAGTGGAAGTATGTGTTAAATTTAACTCATTGCTTTTAAAACAGACAGCCCACAGCTCCATGAGGAATCAGACTAGGATTAGCTCTCTCCTTCCATTATTTTGACTCCTGAAACACTGTCCATGAGGACAGACCTAATGTTTTGCAGAAGAGCAACCCCCCACACACAGGTACAGCCCTAGAGTGATGCAGCCATGTGCTGGGAACACAGGTAGACTGGGCTGGACTTTGGCCCTCCCCAAGGCTGTAGGATCTGGTGAGTCAGGCTGTGCTGTGAGATTATGTGGCTAACCTTCCTGAACATCAATCTCCTTAATTCTTTAAGGTGAGAATGCTGATTCACACAGCAATAGCTTCTTTTGCTTTTCTGACTCTCACCTTTTTCACATTTTCTATCTGATATTTTCTGTAAAAAGACATAAGTAGAAATGGAGAGTATAAAAGAGCAAAAGAGAAGAGGGGGAAAGGTAAAGAGAGAAAGAGATACATGCATTATGTGCACACACACACACAAACATTTGTTCATGGCAAGGGATTCTATCTCTACATGGAAAATGATCAGAAAGATGGTCCAAACCTCACTGCCAACCTGGGAATTCTACCTTAATCCATACTTACTGGTTAAGATAATGATCATCAACAGAAGACTAAAATATACTGAGAAATCAAGGCTTCCAGAAGAATGGAAAGGAAGGAGGACAGAGGGCATGAAACCAGATGTGAAGCAGAGAGAAATCTGGACTGGAATTAGGAGCTAGAGAATCAAATGTGGCAGGATTTCAGAATGGGAAAATCTGAGGAGAAAGTGTCTCAACAAAAAGAACTACTCTTCTTACAAAAGGAAGCTTCTTTGATGAGTGGTATACAGTATACTTGTCTATAAATATAAGGATCCATATCTAATATATGGTAAGAAATTTCATTTTCCTAGAGATATGTCAGAGATAGGATTTTCTCGAGGATCTATGATCTCTCCAGTCATGTGTATTTGGCTGTGTTTACAGTGCAACCTGTGACTTCACTTTTGTTGAGAGGGCTTTTAGTCCAATTAGATAGCTGTTGGTTACCCCCCCCCCGATAACAGTGCCACTACCACACCACTAGAGGTAGTTTGCTCTGCTGGTCATTGACTATTAGGTTTTAGGGCTCGGGTGGACCATTGATTGATCTTATACCTTAGCAGCTTGCATAGTATCCCCCAGAACTATGGGAGTTAAATTTCAAGTCCCCACAACTGGTTAAACACAGATAATATACATCTGAGAGATGCCCAGTCCTAGGTGACATATCTACAGTGGAACCTCTACACCTAAGACTCATGGGGTATAGTGGAATGGGGGTTAGAGAGAAAACTAGTGCATCCTTCAACTCTCACAAGTGAAGCTTCCTTATTGAACAGAGTGCAATGCACTCAAAAGGCCACAACTGGCCAACTTTTAAAGAATGAGAGACTGCAGAGTATGTGTCCCTAGATAGGATTCCTATATCAAACCTCTCCCACCCACAGTTCAGGGACCATTGCAGAAGAGGGGGAAGAAAGACTGTAAGAGCCAGGGTCAGTCCATGAACATAGGGAAGCAGAGACTTTCAAACCACTGGAAGCTTGCACATGTGAATTTGTAGCAATGGTGGTATCAAGCACAGGACCCATGCCAACTCAATCAGATAAGGGCTCAGAGTGGAATGAGGGAAATGGACGGCTGGTTGCCCCTAGTCTGGAGACTGATTACTACTGGTTGAAGAAGAGTAGGCCTTATCAATGATCTCTAGGTAGGCTTGTGGGGACCTAAAGGCCCCACCTTGCATAGGTCTGAAAGGAAGTTACTGGGGGCACGGCCTGACTTGCTTTGAAAGTCTGAAGAATACTTCCGCACTGCTGAGGAGTGCATGATCAGTGCATGACCACCCTAAGACACACCCTCGGGGGGGGGGTTTCCAGGTGACTTTATAAGCTTTGTAACACCTGCAGTAAATGAGTCCCTGCTTGACTAGACTCCCCGTTGCGTCTGAGCATCCCGGGTACTGGGGTCGGTGTGGGCTGGCAAACGGCGTGCTTACTCATCCCCAATCATCACTGCCCAGGGTCGCTGGTTCGAACCCCCAGCCAGGCTGACTATCCAGTGGATGAATTTGCAGTGAAGGACATCAGGGTACAAATGCTTGATGGGATAGAACTTAACATATATAGAGGAATACATGAGGTCCAGTGGGGAGATGTTGATGGGGGAGGGGAGTCTAAATTTGATTAAGAACTGTTGTATGAAATATACAAAAACAATTAAAATTTTAAAAAAATAACCACTCTTAAAGGAACTGAGCTATTTGGAAGGAAATAAGTATTGTGGGTGTTTATTTCAGAGGACCAAAGGACTGGGGAGGGGCAGTCATGTAGTAAAGAAACTACCATATAAGGAAACACAAAGAAAGAGGCAGAGAAGCCAGAGTTTCAAGCAATGGCAGAGAATGATCTCAATGAAATTGAGGTCAACTTGTTCCAGATGGATGGATGGGTGGATGGATGGATGGATGGATGGATGGGTGGATGGATAGATGGATGGATGGGTGAATATGGGACCAAACCAAGTCCTCTAAGCCATCTTGGTATATGCTGAGTCTATTTTCTTCCACAGAAGAAGAGCAATCACCACATTTTATGAGCTGTTTCTGGTATGGGCAAGCCTTTGGATGAGTGTACTCACACACCATCTGCAGAAGTGGCTAAATCCAGTCACTATAGGCATATTCTAAGTGTGTCACAGAATCTCAGACTCCTGCATCCAGATTCGTGTGTGTGTGTGTGTGTGTGTGTGTGTGTGTGTGTAATAAGCTTTCCAAACATATACACTAGAAATTGATAAAGAAAAACTAAATAAAAAATACAAAGTATTTTCCCTGAGTGTTTACAGAAGAAGAACCCAGGTGACAAAGTGGGCCTGGCCCAGTTGCTCTGGGAACAGCTCTCCCTATGGGACTCTGAACATTTTGAAGGTGTACAGGTTTTAGCACATAGTTGAAATGCACGAATGGAAAAGTACAAAGAGACAATCTCATAGGCACAGGTTAAATATCACAATGCTCAGAGTCAGCTTCTCATAAGGTAGTAATGAAGTATTTTGAGGGAAAAGTTCACCCTAGTAGAAAACTCATACAGCTGTTTTCCTAAGACTGCCTACCATTAATGATCAAAATCATGGTTGTTAAATAGTGAAGAAGGTGTCAGTGTTGGAAATCAACATTGACTTTTTACAGAAGAGAAAAATCAAGATTCAGAAGAGAGACACACCTGTCCCCTGTGGCTTGGCTACATCTGGTAGGGTGTTAGATGGAGCACAGACTGTCCCAGGAGGCTGAAGCAGAGGTGCCCAAAGAAGCGGGTAGATTCCTGCTCCGACCTGCATGAACCCCTTACGTTGGGTTAAGCGCCCTTTTCTGGACACTCAGATAATCATGGGCACTTCTCAATCTGTGCATTCCCATTGTTCTATAATTGTGTTTTTCTCTTTTAGTATGTGAGCCCTATGAAGGCATGGCAGCATTTGGGTAAACAGAATGACTGTACTGAGCACTCCACAAATGTATGTGAATAAATGGGTCTGTGCACTTAGTGAAGACACTAAAATTAGATGATCAGACCAGGCATACAAAGGCAGAACGAAAGCACAGACATGGGAACAGGCAGACATGTGCTGCTGCCATGACCTGGAACCCACCTGACTCACCTGCCCAACTTCAGGGAAGCAGAGGCAGACCCCAACTCTACTTGATGGCTTTGACAAGTTTTCTGTGGGATTCTCAAGGAAGAGTAATGAATCAATAATAACCCAACTAATCAAAAAGTAAACAAGGTCCAAGTGCATATGAGTAGCACTAATTGAACTCAGGGTTACTAATAACAAAAAAATAAATAAGTAAAAAGAGGGCATGAGCCTGGGAGGGAGATAAGATCAAGAAGTAGTAATGGGTGAATATACATTGTGTTAATGTGTAGAACTTTCAAAGAGTAAAAAACAATATTATAAAAAGAAAGGAGACCTGCAACATGCCATAAGCCTATGTCTTAAACAATTCCATGAGGGAACAGTGACCCAGCAGGAGTGTTTGAAATCTAGGAAGAGGTCTGTCCTAATGAAACCAATGCAGGCTACACACGACTTGTGTGGGTGGAAAGATGATGGCTGAGATATGCTGTCCTCCCTATGGAATGCCTTCATCACTCAAAGCATGCCATGACTCAAAGACTCAAAAGGCAGTTTCCCCAAGAGGGCTTCTCTGAAAACTGAGTCAGAAATGTCTTCCATTGCTATAAACTCCCAAGCCCCTTCACTGAACTCTCTCTCTCTCTCACTCTCTCTCTCTCTTTCTCATTTCTCTGTCTGTCTCTTCCTCTGCATCTAGACCTCCCCTTCTCTATATCAGCTCTGTGTACTGATGGGTATATGTATTTATAGACTGTGAGATTCCTGATGTTTCCAACCCATCTTTCTATTCCTCTGCCCTGCTTTGTTTCTAGAATGTAGTGAGTGTTCTGGGAGAAGTAAGTAGCAGAAGTAGCATATGTAGTGGTGACAGAGTAGCTGCCCTTAACTGAACACCTGGTGTGCTGTCAGGACTGTGCACAATTTCTATCTACCTGTTTCATCCACTCCTAAAAGCAACCCCAAACAGTGGGTGCCTGTTATCTCCATTTTGCAGCCTTCTCCTCTTACAAGCTAGAAGGGGGAAAAAGCAAGATCAAATGGCTTGCTTGCAGGAGGCAGAGCCAGGATTGAGGCTCATGTCTCATGGACACCAGGATCTGCTCTCTTCCTAATTGAATGAATACACTGACTAGGCCACTGTGGACACAAAATTACTGCTACTGCCTGCAGTGTGGGCTTACAGCCGAAAGCACATGCTATACCTGGAGACCCATCTTGACACTCTGTTGCTCCCACACTTCCTGTCTTACTCTTCCTCATTGAGAGAAAATCCAGTGGTACTGAAGCCATGGGTGAATCCCGTGGTATCAAGCAGCCCTGGGTGAATGCAAGGCAGAATAGGACAAGAAGCCTGGTAACTTGGCTCCCAGGGCACAGTGCTGTTTCTACTATTTCAGATTTTCTTATGTTGCAATACAAGCTCAGTCCTCAGTGTAGAGAAGCCCCCCAAACAAATGCACAGAATAATTTCCGACTCCCATATCCCAAAAAAGCACCGAATCTCGGTGCTCTTGTTATTTAATGTTGATGACAAAGGGAAAATATAATCTCAGCCCATTTTCCTTATCTTTGTCTGACCCCTGCTCTCCAAAATCTATTGTCTAAATAATTTGGAATTAAATCTCTCAAATGAAGGCTATGCATATTTCCTGAGAGATGTGTTAGTCAGTTTTTCACTGCTATAACAAAATACTTAAGGTTAGACAATGAATGATAAAGCAAAGAAACATTTGAATGTAATAATTCTCTCTGGGGAACCAACTAGAGTCTCATGAGAACTACATTAATCCTTACTGTGGAATTTTCCTTGACCTAACAGCCCACGGTGATAAAAGGGTGAGAAAGAGGACATTCCATCTTCAAACCTGAGCCCCACTTTGGGTGCCAGCTGCAGCCTGCCGGCCAGTCTGCCTTCATGGTCGTCACCGCTGCTGCCCGATTCCGGACCCCAGGGCTGGTGAGGAGACTGTGTCAGCAGAGCCACATTCAGACACAAGAGACCAGGTTCAGTGATTCAAATCTATTTTATTGAGGAATTTACTAGCTTATATAGGGTTTCTGGACCAATCAGACAAAGATGCAATGACTATGCCATATATGGGCAGCCCTGGTTCTGGTAAATCATGTGACCATGGCTGTGGTTATGCCCACATGCTGCAAGCTGTAGATAAACCAAAACCTGGAATTTCAAGGGGTGGTGACTAGGAAGTGGCAATGACTTGCCAAATGGAGCAATAATCACAGGCATTCCTTTTGGCTCCAGCGGTCCATTGCCTCAGACCTGCTGTATGGCTGTCATTAGGACTTCCACTCTAGGCTCAAGCCTGTCTCCCACATCCCCCCCCTTTCTTTTTCCAAACAAGCAGTAAGTGCTATAAGTATAGCCAAGTGAGAGTATCGGGAATGTAGGAACTTATCATGGATTTTATTGTAGAGAGGTCAGTAGGCCCCTCCAATAGGTGATGTTGGTAGGTAGCCAAATAAGAGCAGGTAGGTGTACCAGGCAGGCGTATGTCTCTCTATGGTCCCAGCAATTGGAGATATGGCATTTTGTATGGTACAGCTGGAATCTGAACTATTGGATAACAACCAAAAGTAGGGAGTCCAGTACTGGTATTATTGGACCAGAAGGTAGGTAAATAGTATGCATCCCAGGCCATAGGCAAAACCATAGGGAGAAAAGGAATGGCAGCCCATATGGTTGTCACATGAACCTGAGAATTTGCTGGAATAATAGTGCACATAATAAGAAACATAAACAAGGGATTCCCTCTAGTTTGAGGATTTTGGTTAGCAATAGTCTCTGCCTGTGAAGTGAGATACTTAAGGTCTCCCCAGGTTATTGGATGTGCTGTTGGGGCTGGTCACTTCCGTGGTCTGCAGCAGTGGACTGGACTCTTGGTGGCCTGTAGTTTTGTCCCCTGGGTCCTTGGTCTCTTGGTGGCCTGTAGTTTTGTCCCCTGGGTTGTTTCTTCTAGGGTCAGGGCTGCCATTTCTGGAGTCAGTGGCTGTGGAGGGGTTTTTTTTATTGTAGGCGGCAATTCTAATATTTCAGGCTGGGACCCAGATGGGGGCTGGAACATTGTCTAGAAAAACATAAGCATAGCCTCGCCCTTGGGCTAAGTTAGTAGTAAATGTGAACCCTTCCATTCTCCTGTGATCGGGCCTTGCCAACGAACCATAGGGGCACGAGTGGGGTTGGTGAATGCTCCAGTGCTTTATAGCAGGTGGGAGACCATTGGCGTCAAATTTTAGAAAGCTTAAGACAAATAAGGCTTGTTGTATAACAAAATTAGGATCTTATAGCAAGGACCTCTGTTTTTGTCTCCCCCTATTTTTGTATTTGTTTAATAAGTGTTTGATGGGAGCAATCAATAATACCCTGGCCCTGAGGATTGTAAGGGATACCAGTTATGTGTTTAATATTCCAGTCAGTACAGAATTGGCAGAAGACTATAGAAACATAACAAGGGTCATTGTCTGTTTTTATTTGCCAGGGGACCCCTATGAGGACCATAGCATGTTTAACAGCTTTTATAGCATGAGCAGCAGTCTCACCAGAGCAAGCCAAGGCAAAATGGATATTGGAATAAGTATCAATAATATGATGGACATATTTAAGCTTGCCAAAGAATGGAAACCGTGTTACGTCCATTTTCCAGATTTTTTTAGGGCTAAGGCCTCTAGGGAGGGTCCCTGTAGGTTGCAGCAGACCTAAAGGTATAAGGCAGGCACAAAAGGAGAAAGCATGAACCAAATGTTTGCAGCTCTGTATGTGTAGAGTAGGCAAGAGTCTATGTATAGCCTGGGGGGAAAGAAGGAATCAAGCATGTGGATCCCTAGCTTGTTGTAGGATAGTGGGATCCAAGGTAGCAGTCATTACTAGTTTATCAATGGTAGCATTGCCTTCTGCTAAAAGTCCTGGAAGATTAGTATGGGAGTGTAGATGTTGAACGTATCAGGGGGTAGGGCATTGTTCGAGTAGTAGTTGCAAGGAGGAGAGTAGTAAATCAAGGGGGCTACCATGAGGTCTAAAGGCTGAGCTAAGCTTTGTATGGTCTGAACCACATAAGCACTGTCTGAAAATATATTGCACAGGGTTGTGGGAAAGTCTTGAAAGACTTGTAACATAGCAGACAGCTCTCCAAATTGTGCTGATCACTGAAATAAAAGGATCTTTTGCAAGGAGACCTGTCCCTCATGGAAGACAACACAACCAAATTTATGTTTGCTGGAATCTGTGAAGATCAGAGGAGCCTCAGGAAGGGGGTTGCATTTAGGAAGTACCTGGAGAAATAAAGACAAAGGAAGCTGTCTTATTCCTTGGAGGAGCCTATGTTTGGGCTAATGATTATCATATTTTCCCTGATAAGTTAATAGGAGAGTTTGAAAACCAAGATTATCAAGAAACAAAGTTTGGAGCATGGGAAGTAGAAGAGGGAGGACCAGCGACTCTGGGTCACGCCATATAAAAGGCGGGAGGTTTGAACGAGCTTAAGGGCTATAATTGCATAGGCCTCAATTACAGGAGTAACTTTATGTAATTGACTCCAAGAAGAGTGGACCCATATCAATGGTCCCTGGGCCTGCCAAAGTGCTCCCATAGGGGTGTTCTTTGTTGGAATGACTAAAGCCTGGATAGGCTGTCCAGGTTGTACCCTATTAACAAATGCTTGAGACAAGTATGTATTTATTATTGCTAAAACATGTTGAGCCTCAGGTGAGACTTTGCAGGGAATGGAGGCTGTATCAGCGCCCTGCCAGAGGTCAAAGAGCAGTGTAAGCTCTTTTGTGGACATGGGTAGAAAGCCCCGGATCCAATTTATGTTGCCACAGAGGGTCTGTGCCTCAAAGAGGGTGATCTTATCGGGTAAGGTAAGAGCAGGAGCTATAGGGCAGATGACATCCTGGATAGAATGGCCCAGAAATGTATATGGTGCATGTAACTGAATTTTATCTGCAACAATAGTGTGGCCCAGTGCTCAGAGAGTTAAGTTTTTGAAAAGCTCCTTGTAGGATCTTAGGGTCCTTATAAGCAGTAAGAATGTCATCCATATAGCGTAAGATATACACCTCAGTCAACAAAGGCCCCCATGCATGGGCCACATAATATTCGCAAATGGTAGGGCTGCTTTTCATGCCTTGTGGAAGGCATGATAACATTGAAAACATTAATGTTATCCATTGATAACATTGGACTGGGAGATTATGGTTAGTGGCAGGCACAGAAAAAGCAAAATAGGACTTGCCATCATCATGGAGAGGAATAGAAAAGAAGAAATCTTTTATATCTATTATAATGATTGTACTTTTTTAGGAATAGTGGTCGGGTGTGGCAATCCTGGTTGTAATATGCTCAGGGGTTCCATCTGATCATTGACAGCCCTGAAATCATATAGAAGTCTCCAATTTCCTGATTTTTTTGAATGACAAAAATAGGGGAATTGTGGGGGCTAAGAGAGGGCTCTATATGACCCAAGGACAATTGTTCCTGGATTAGTGTAATTAAGTGGGTTAACTTATGGGAAGGAAGAGGCCACTGCTCCACCCAAACTGGAGCCTTTGTTTTCCAAGTTAGTTTAATGGGGGGTGGTTTGGGCAACAGAGCAGTAGCCGCTAGAATTGGGGGTAGGGGCTAGATGCATTTTCTGTTCATTAGTTAGTTATGCAATCATCATAAAAGGCCTTGTCATCAGTGGTTAGAACAACATCCATGCTAGTAAGAATATCCCTTCCCCACAAATTATGAGAAAGTCTTATGGCTAAAAGTAGCTTGATTGCTCCAGTGTTGCCATCCAGATCAGTCCAGATCACAGGGCGTTGGACCTGCTGAGTTTTCTGTAAACCTCCCTGTATGGGAGGTCCAGGCTTGCAATGCCAGTGGGGAAATGCCTCCTCCTGTCTGATTATTGTAACATCAGCTTCCATATCAATTAAGCCTTTAAATCTATGTCCATCCAGGGTGAGCTGCATTCTAGTCTTATGTAAGTCAATAGGCACTGTCCATTGAACATGGGGGATGGGAGCCCCTATTTCCTCCCTTTGTGGCGGGGCTGAGAGGTGCCCCACTGGCCGTTTAAAGGCCCCTTTTTTATGGGGTTGCTGCCCACATCCATCTTAGATCTGCATTGTGGGGTCTCTCCCTCCCCTCGTGGGTCATTGGCCATCGGTCCACGAGGACAAAGGGAGTAGAAGTGACAAATGGGGTCAGGATGGCCAGTGAGCACTGACAGAAGAAAGCCCTTCCGGGGAGGCAGATTCAGTGATACAGCTCCAGACTCAGTGAAGCAGCTCTGTTTATTCAGTGGGGGTCAGGGAAAATATAGTGTGGAAGCAGCAGCCTAAGCTTCAGCTGATAGGTGCTCATAGTATGCTTTATTTGCATGTGGTAGCAGGATCCTATCATCTGGCTATAGGGAAATGCCTAATTATCATATAGAAAAAACCTGGGGGCAGTTTTTATTGCAGGTAACTATGCCAAAGGTCATATGTTCTGAATAAGGTCAGGCATCCGTGCTTGGAGGCACTTTCCAGGTAAGTCAGGCAGGAAGCCCCAGCTAAGAAAGGAACCAACCTTAACAGCAGGGTTCCCCAACACTGCATCCTCTTGCCCAATGAAAGCCTTTATGCCACTTTGGACATTTGGATGGAGGAATTTGGTTTTTCTTGGCCTCCCTGATAAGTTTGTTGGGACAGTTGCGAGACCAATGGCCCTGTCCCCCACAAATCCAGCATTTGTTTTTATCTGTACTCATCGAAGACTGTTGAGTGGCCAGAGCCTCTGCAAGAGCAGTGGTGTAGGTCCAACCTGTCCCCACATCCTGATAGGCTAGAACCCATTCAGACACATCCTTGTGTCTTATAGGTCCTATGGCCAGGCGACACTCAGTAGAGCAGCCTTCATGTACAAGATCTTTAAGCAGGGCAGCAGCAGGTCCCCAATGGCTTTTCTGTTTATACTCTGTTGGCACCTTTCAACAAAGTCAGAGAAAGGCTTGCCTGGCTTTTGCACTAGTTTGGTTAATTTAGTATCACTACGAAGCACTGGTATACTCTGAAAGGCATGCAGTGTGCAGAGTCAAACCTGCTCAAAATAGTGAGGAGGTCCCTGTGCCTGAGCCTGAGGAGTCTCATAATTGCCTCACCCTACCAGGGCATCAAAACCTATGTTTTGAAGATTAGCATGTCTGTTGTGGTCTGCCTGTTGTTCACATTCATCCTGATAAATGGCCTTCTATAAGAGGAAGTCACCCCCTTGAAAGCATGTGCAGGCAATATGCTGCCGATTGTAGGGGGTATTGGCTGCATGACTGATTGTACCCAGAAGTTGGCTGAACCAGGGAGAATGGATACCATCCTCAAGTGCCACTTTGTGCAGCTTTTTAAAGGTGCCATGGAAATAAAGACTCCAAACATTTGGATTTTGTTGGCCCTGAACAACAAAAAAACAGGTAACAGGAAAAAACTGTGGGATGTCCCCTCCAGACAAAAGGGAGGTTGGTGGAAGAGTTTTGCAGACTTCCTCCCCAAGGGGGGGTAAAGGGGAGGGGTTCACTCGCAGGCACCATATGGTGACAGCATATGGCCATCGCCCTGTAATGGTGGGACTGGAAGGGCAATTTCCTGTTTTTTACTAAGAGTGTCATCAAGACATTGTTTTTGGTCTTTTGAGTCTTCAGCACTAAATACTTCCTTTTTGTCAGGTGAGGCTCTGGTAGTTTCACTTTTGCCGAAAACGTTCAGGGCAAGCCATCCTCAATGTCCTGTTGTTGAATTTGTTTATCTATCTCCTTTAAAATAAGATTGTCTTGCTCAGAGGAGTCGGAGGGACTCCCTGTAGAGAGGCCAGAATGGCAGTTACAATAGGATAGAATGATCCAGACTGCGAGTGTCCCTCTCTGACCTCCCTTTTTCTTGCTAAAAATAATACACGAGACCATTATTCAGGATCCCAGCAGCAGGACCCTGTAGACCAAAGGGCAAGAGCTAATACTTCATCTAGCACCTTAACTGCATCCATATCTGTTACCCTAATTCGCCTGCTCCTGAGGAGAGAAACCAATGCTGCAGCATGGGGGCCGGCAGCAGCTGGATGACTATTCCCCATTCTGGAGGTCACTCACCCTGCAAGATGTACTCAGAAGGACACAGGAGCCACTTAAGGAGACAATCAGTGGAGACAGGAGCGACACACCAAACTGAAGACTACAAGCCAAAAGAGCAGGAACACAAGGATGAGGGGAGTGATCACCCACGGTGAAAAAGGGGTGAGAAAGAGGGCATTCTGCACTTTAACCCAAGCCCCACTTTGGGCGCCAGCTGCGGCCATCCATCCAGTCCGCCTTTATGGTTGTCGCTGCCACCGCCCATTTCCGGACCCCAGGGCTGGTGAGGAGACTGTGTCAGCAGAGCCACATTCAGACACAGACCAGATTCAGTGATGCAAATCTATTTTATTGAGGAATTTACAAGCTTATATAGGGTTTCTGGACCAATCAGACAGGATACAATGACTATGCCATATATGGGAAGCCCTGGTTCCGGGACCAATCAGACAGAGACAATGACTATGTCATATATGGGCAACCCTGCTTCTGGTAAATCATGTGACCATGGCTGTGTTTATGCCAATGTGCTGCAAGCTGTAGATAAACCGAAACCTGGAGTTTCAAGGGGTGGCGACTAGGGAGTGGCGAGCCTTAAGTGTCAGCCCTATGACTTGCCAAATGGAGCGATAATCGCAAGGCGTTCCTCATGGCTCCAGCGGTCAGGCCGTTGCCTCAGGCCTGCTGTATGGCTGTCATTAGGACTTCCACTCTAGGCTCAAGCCTGTCTCCCACACTACACAAAACTCAAGTGCCCTTCTTCCAGCCCTTCATGAACAACTCCCACTATTGAGGCCTGAACTATGAACCTATTTCCCTGATGTCCTACCTTAATTCTGTTGCTGTGACAAAACATAGGCAAAGCAACTTAGGGGAAGAAAGGATTTATTTGGATTATGCTTCTGGATCACAATCCAGCACTGAGGGAAGTCAAGGCAAGAACCTAAGCAGGAACTGGAAACAGAATCTGTGAAAGAATGCTGCTTGCTAGCTCACCTTCAGTTCCATCTTTAACTAGCTTTCTTATTCAGCCCAGGCCCTCTTGCCCAAGGTATAGGGCAGCCTACAGTGGGCTGGGCCATCCTACATCAAATTCACAATCAAGACAATCCCCCCACAGACATGCCCACAGGTCAATCTGATCTAGGTAATTCTGTAATTGAAATTCCATTCTCAGATGACACCAGGCTGTGTCAAGTTGACAATAAAATTTAGCTATATACTTGATATCCATATTTTTAAAATAGTCACATTCTCTTATTGTTTTCATTTTGTATGTTAAGTCATTGACAGAGATCTTGCTTTTTTCCTTTTCTTGTAGCAAGCAAAGAGTTGGACTAGAGTGGAAGGAAGAGGACTCTGCATCATGAGCTCTGCTGTGAACTTATTGAGTTCTTTCTGTACCTAAACTCCCTTGTATACAATTCAGAGGTGTGACCCAAGAAAAGAGGGCTTTGTCCCAGAGAAGTGTTCTCAGACCATCCTCCCAAGGATCCAATCAGTTTCACTGGTGTCATCTAGAACTTATTGGAACTACAAGCTTTCAAGCTGAATCCCAGACCTGCTGAATTGTAAAACCGAGAGTCGAGAGGTAGGTCTCAGTCCTAAAGTCTGAGAATGGCAGTCCTCAAAAATACAGAAAAACACCAAGTCTCTGAGCACCCAAAAAATTACACATAAAAGTCTATGTACATACCTACACATTTCTACATGCTTTTCTTGAAGAAAATTTAACTTTTATCATATTTTCAAGGTTCCTGGCCATGAAAAAGAAGGCCAACACCCCAGGGAAAGTCTTTCTCTACAGCTCCTTCTTCATATAAAATGTCATGAGTCTTACTAGAAAGAAAAAGAACATGTGACAATTAACATAAACAGGGCCTAATTTCCATGCTGATTGATTAGATGAACACAAGGGACCCAACGATATGCCAACAAGGAGTCCAACTGGGAATAGCATTTATGCAAGTCTGCCAACTGCTCTGAAGATGAAATTAGGCAGACCTCGTTCCCTCCTTTTATTCCAGGGCTCCCACTCTACCTGAAAGATCATGGTGTCTCAGTGTGCAAAGGCTCAGCAGAGTCCATTTGACGCCTAGCTGTGTATTAGAACCATCTAGGGAGTGGGAATATATCCCAAATAGAGCCCACCCCTGAAAATTCTCACATAATAGTCTCACAGTCTGACCTCTTTTTGTAAGTTCCTCCATGATTCTACAGCACAGCAACAACTAACAGCCACTGAGTCTAGGGAAGAATTTCTGAAACCAAGTATCCACCTCCCTGCCATAGGACAACATCAGATCACTGCCATCCCTTTCAGCCATGGACTCCTGTTCTAAAGTATCAGTGCCAGAGCTAGGGTGACGACTCATTCCGTAAAGTGTTGCTGTGCAAGCATGAGGACCTGATTTTGATCCCACAACCTAGGCTTTAGTATAAAAAAGAAGCTGGGTATGCCAGTTTGTAATCCCGGTTTTGCGGGGCGGTGTAGGAGAGAAAGTGCCAGGCTTAAGCACAGGCTGCACTAAGAGAACACAGCTTCCACTTTGATAGCGCAGCCCAGGCTTCCGCAAAATAGCCAACCTATGATCTGAGATGAGGGGATCCTGCACAGATGAGGGGATCTATTAGGAAGCAACACACCAACTTATGGGACACTGGGGGCAAGGGGAGAGGTATATAAGGCTTGTACTTCCCAGCAATAAACGAGTCTACAGCATCTCACCTAGTGCCTGCTCTCATCCAGCTCTCGGAGTCTGTGTGTTGATTCTGTGCCACTCACCCCCACCTCGGCCAGAACCCTTGTTCCTTGCAGTCCCTCATGGCCTGGACCCGCAAGGAAACCTGCAACAGGGGGGCAGAGACAGGCAGATCCTAGAGCTCACTGGCCAGCCAGCCTAGCCTAACCTAACCAGTGTCCCAGGTCCCAGTGAAAGACAGGCTTAAAAAAGGTGGTGGGCTCTGAGGTTGGTTTCTGGCCACCACACACATGTACACACACTTTCATGCTCACCTGAGCACACACAGACACACACAGAGAAAAAGTGATAATGCCAAAGATTCAAGATGCAGGTGTGTAACTGAGGTCTGGATTTCGTGAGCTTAAAGCCTGGCTCTACCCTTTCCTGGCTCTCTCAACCTACTGGAACCCCATGATTTCATTAGGTTCCATTTACTTCCTATAAAAACAGAGAGCAGTTCTACTTCTGTAAGAAGAAAGGAGATGTTGACACAAATGGGGCTTTATTTAAAGAATGATCATATGACCAGGTCAAGGCAGGGCCATGGAGCAACATGCCTAAGAAACAGCTGAGTTCCAGGGACTGAGGTGGTCTCTGCCTTCTTGGCTAAAGACTAGGTAGCAAAATTTCCCCTACATGATGACAGTGAAGAGCCGGGCAGAGGGGCAATGTGAGAGTGGCATCCCCAACTGTAGCTGTAGAGACAGCCCAGTTGAACTTGGTTCTTCTCTAAGTCTTTTAGAAAAGGGGCATTAAAGTGTTAACTTATTCCAAAATCAATGGTATCCAGCATTGCCTGTTCCTGGCAGACTTGTGTCTGTTCCTGATAATTAAAAACAGATGCATTTGCCTGAGACCTGCTCTGGGAGGCTTTCTGGCTTCCCTTGCCCTAGAGACTGCCATCTCTACAGGCAATCAGATTGGGGGATGAGTTCTAGCCTCATTTGCATAGGAGAATTTGGATTTCACCTGAAGTTCACAAAAAGAACAGAAAATGTATATGTGCCTTAGTTATTCTTGAAGAAAGGGAAAAAATGGCTTTATTGGAAAATTTGGGAAAGGAAAAGGAAAAGGAAAAAACAGCAAAAAATGAAGGTGGGTGCTTTTAAGGGACTCAGGGAATGAGCAAAGGCTTCAGTTAAACCAGGAGCTTGGGGTTCTGGTTCCAGATAGTCTCTAACCTTCTACAATGAAAAGGTGTTGCTATGTTTTCCTTGTCTTTTAAATGTGACTTTATTTCTATCTTAAAGACCTGAAAACTGAGGCACAAACAGGACCAGGTGCTCCAAGCTTTGCCTGTGTAATGGTTAATCTTGATTCTCAACTTAATGAGATTTAGAATCACCATGGAAACAGACCTCAAGGTATATCTGTGAGGAATTTTCTAAATTGGGATAATTAAGGTGAGAAGACCCACCCTCATTGTGACTGCTACCATTCTGTGAACTGGGATCCTAGACTGAATAAGAAGGAAGGGAGTGAGCACCCGCATCTGTTTCTGTTTTCTGACCTAGGATGCAGTGTGGCCAGTTGCCTGACACTCCTGCTGCTGTGCCTCTCCCACCTGGGTGGGCTGTGCCCTTGAACTATGAGCTGATGTAAGTGGCTTAAATTGTTTTTGTCAGGTATTTTGTCCCAGCAATGAGAACAGCGGGACTGGAAAGATGGCTCAATGAGTTAAGATGCTTGCTGCTCATCCAAAGACCTAAGATTGGTTTCCAGTATCCACATCAGGCAACTCAAAACTGTCTGTAATTCTGACTTTAGGGGATCCAACACCTCCTTCTGGCCTCTACAGGACACACATACATGGTGTACACACACACACACACACACACACACACACACACACACACACACACACACACACACACACACATATAAAAACAAATCTTTTTCAAAAATGAGAAAAGTAACTCATTCAGTAAAGATGAGCCATAATTCGAATCTAGTCTTCTGGCCTCTCCTCTACCAGGAATTCTTTTCCTGCTCTGAGCCTCAAAATCTTTCACAAAAATTGGAATATTCATTTCTCAAAGGTCCTGCCTTGCCCTATGGGTTTGTAAGTTCATTCTACTGTGACAGAAAAGGGTATTTTCCCTGAGATCTAAACCTGCTTTTCAACCTCTGAACAACAGTCCCTCAGCAAGTTCAAGCCCAAGTTTTCTGGTTCCCATAAAGGACATAAGGCAGAGAGACAATGGGGGAGAGGAGGAGGCCTAGAACGACTGCACCCAAGTTTTAATTTGATTTTGAGCTTTGGGGTTGGGCAAATCGGAAGCTGACATTCAGAGTGGATGATTTAGATGTCAAAATGGAGCCAAGAACTTGATTTTATAGTGGCTAGAATATGTTCCCAAGGACTTAACATCTGATTTTCTCCCCGCTTTTTAATTTACAGCTCTCAAGCCAATTTAATTGGATTTGTCTTCAGTGGGGCTGTTTATTACCATTTGAGAAGGCAGGGTTTTGAAATTACAAGAGCCTTCAAAATTGTATTGGAGATAGTGAGGAATCAGAAGATAAAGATTCCAGTGCATTCTGGCAATTTACCCACACAGAATGCAACAGGGGAGAGGAGGCTAAGTTAGCGCATTACCCGTAATGACTTGACTGGATTGCAACTTTGGAAAAGTTGAACAAAACCAACTTCTCTCTTCCCCATGTCAATCACTTGAGAATGTGAAAGTGTGTCTCTCTGTTCCTTCCTTTGAACAAAGACACTCAAAGTTATCTTTCTAAATCTTCCCCTCCCATTTAGCTTTCAAGATGTTGTGGAAATCAAAGTTTCCAACCATCTACAAGCTTTTCAAGATCACTCAACAGAGCTGTCATTCAGCAACTCTGAAGGAGCTGTAAAGAAGTGGAAATTGCACTGGTCTTCAAGTAGAAAATGTGTCTTTGTCTCATCCCCAGCCTATTTGACCTTGAACAAGTCACATCTCCAGTGAGCTCAAGAGTTTTCTCCTTTGGAAGACAGGAAAGTAGCACTTCCTTTCTTCACTGGGACTCTACTGAGGTGGTATGTATGCACAAGAGACAAACCAACACTTTAATTGCTTATGCAGATGGTTCTGGAAGGTAATGATTCAGAGAAAGGCATGGGCTGTTCCACAGTGATGGTATAGGACAATGTGTAGGTTTTAGAGACACAAAGGCTCACAGCTGAGCTCCACCTCTGACAATTCTCCCCAGTGAACTCTGAGCCAAAGCTGCTTCTACTACCAAATGGGAGAGAGATAGTACCCATTAAAGAAAACTGTAAATCCCAGTCATTAACACTCTAAGAATGCAGTGAAGTTCATTTATGTGGTCTAATGATTGAGTACCATATTCTATAGCCAGACTATCTGTCTTAAATCCCATCTGGGCATCTTCTTACCTGTGCTTCTCTGAATAAGGTACCTGTCTTCTCAGAGTGCCAGATTTCTCTTCAGGAATGGAGGCAAATACAGTACCCAGTATATAGACTCATAACAAGGATTAAATGAGCATTTCATTTGAAAAGTGCTTAGGTAGGTGTCCATAAATAAAATGTGTGGAGCTGGAAAGATGGCTTAGCAGGTAAGAGCACTGGCTGCTATTGCAGAGGATCCAGTTTGATTCCTAGCACCCACATGGTGGGTAACAACTGTTCATAACTCCAGTTCCAGGATATCCAACTCCCTCTTCTGACCTCTGCAGGCATTGCATGACACAGGTGCACCTACCTATATTCAGACATACCCATGAAATAAAAATAAAATATTTTTAATGTGCTAGTTATCAAAATTCTTTCAAATCTCCGCTTTACTCAGGCAGCACTGGCCAAGAAGGCATAAGTTCTAGGAAAGCATGACCCCTAAATGTCACCCTTCATTACATCATTTCAAAAGTACAAACTGTCACAGCTGTGAAAAATCTATCTCCAATACACATATACAAACATAACACAGAACAAGGGTATCTGATCAAGTAATCATTAAGCCAAATGACTCAGTGTTTTAAAAGGGAAAATCTTGAGTGGTATTCTACTTTTGTTTTGTTGCTATGATAAAATATCCTGACAAAAGCCATCTTAAGGGAGAAAAGTGTTTGGTTGGTTGGTTGGTTGGTTGGTTGGTTGTTTTAATCATATAATTCGAGGTTATAGTCCAGTATTGTAGAGAAGTCAATGTGGCAGGAACTTGAAGCAGCCAGACATATCACAGCCACAGTCAAAAACAGAGAAATGAATGCGTGTATGCTTCCTGCTGGTCTGGCTTTCTCTAGTTTTATACAATTCAAGACTCCTGCCCAAGGAATGGGGACACCCACAATGGGCTTGGGCTTCCCACATCAGTTAACATTAAGACAATCTTTCACAAACATCCCATAAGCCAACCCACTGTAGACAATCTCTTGGTGAGACTCTTTATCCAGGTGATTCTAGGTTATGACAATTAGAATTAACAAGCACAGATGGTCCTGACACCCTTACTTCTCCAGTTTGTAGCTCTCCTTTCCCATTAGTTACCACAGAGATCAAGAATCCATTCAGTCCCACTTTCTCCAGATTATATTATGGAGTTTCTCAGCATGCATTCTTTTCTTTAAAAACTCCTTTACTGAGTTAATCCCATGTCCTTTAGTGTCCATTTATTATATGGGGATTTTAACTGAAATATTGCAATAAGCCACTGTTTTATTTTCCATCCATTCCATATTCTGGTCTGGAGCTATTTTATTTTAAACAACAGAAGACAAACAGACTGAAATTTCCCGAGAGTATTTCAAAGAGCAATTTCTCATTTCCTGCCCCTATAAATTTATGTCCTTAAAATAGAATTGTGCTAAACAGTTTGTTCTGAAATCAGGTTAATATGAGCATGAAATGATGGGGGAAAAGTTGCAAAGAAAGAACATTAGCCCTTTGACAAAACCTGTTTATAAGAGGCTGCATCTCATTCATGAGAATAAAAACAAATCATCCATGAGAACTGGAATTAGTTAACTTCCATTCACTCACTAATTCACAAATATTTATTGAGAGCCTTTTATAGGCCAGAAGCTGAGGTTAGCATTTACATTCATTGTCTGTCAGCACAGAAGGGCACATGAAAGAGATAATGGGTTTATGGGCATATGCTGGGTAGACATAAACATTGGGTGGATACATACTTTGGTACCACTATTCACTGATAGGTGATCAAGGAGGGTGTCCTGGAAGGCTGTCCCCAAGATGACAGTGATTGGGCATGAGTAGAAGTTAAGCAGAGGACAGGACCTTGACTATAAGGAAGAGTATAAGCCTGAAACCAGAGGTCAAAAGGTCAGGAGAAAATTGTAGAGAAAGCAGGTACAAGATAGAGTGTGTACTTACTTTGTTGCTCTGACAAAATACCTGACAAGAAGCAATTTAAGGAATGAAAGGTTTGTTTTGGCTCACAGTTTGAAAGTACAGTCCAGCACAGTGGGGGAGGCAAGGTAACAGGAGGATGAGGCAGCTGGTCACATTGCGTTCACATCAGGGCAGAGAGAGTTGAATGCTGGTACTTGGCTAACTTTCTTCTTTCTATTCAGTCTAGAATCCCAGTCCATGACATGTTTTTATCCACATGTAGGGAGTCTTTTTGCCTCAACTAACCTAATCTAGAAACTTCCTAACAAGCATGCTCAGAAGTTGTCTCCTGGGTGATTCTAAGTCCTGTCAAGTTGACAATATTAACCTCCACAGATAAGGCTAGCCTAGAAAGCTAATACAAAATCAGTTAAAGCTGTGGAAATGAAACTAAGATTCATTTGTACACTGGAAGTTGTGGTACATCATTAATGGATATTAAGCAAAGGTATAAAGCTGTGGCTTGAATGAGTCCCCCATAAAGCATGCACTGGAAATCTTATCTCCAATGTGACAGAATTGAAGGGTGTGGCCTAATGGGAGGTGTTTAGATAAAAGGGACTGACACTGATGAACGGATCCATGCCCATTTTAAAAGCACTTGAGACTGCAAGTTTGATCTCATGCTCCATCTTACTATGTCTCTCTCCCTCACCCATGTACTACCTTCTTCCATGAGATGATCAGTAAGGAGATCCTTACTGATATGAGCCCCTCAACTTTAGCCTTCAGCCTACAGACCTGTGAAGAATACCTTTGTTGTTTATAAACCACTCAGCCTCAGGTTTTCTGTTTCAGCAGCATAAAGCAGATTAAGACATGTGTTCAGAATTATACTGTGGAAACCTAACATGAAAGTGGTGTGAGTAGTTTAATGGAGGCATCAGATGGGGAGAGAGAATCAGGCAGTAAGAGACAATAACCAGAAAAGAGGCATGGCTATGTGAACAGAGAAGTACAGAAAAGAGGGTGATTAGAAGAAAGACCCCAAAGGTTGTATTTTGCAAGTTATATTAAGGTATTGTTGTCAACTAAAAATCATATATATATATATAGAGAGAGAGAGAGAGAGAGAGATGCAAATTGATGTTCTGATATGCCTACAATTTAAGAAATATTTACCATCACCAATCTAATTTACATATCCTTTACCTCACAGGGTTGCATCTTTTTTTCCCTTTCTTCCTTTTTCATATGCTGAGAACCCTAGAAACTCACACCTTCAAGACTTTAAATAAATAATTGTAGCCTGTAGTCACATTATTGTATGTTAGATCTCCAGAACTTACTCATTTTGGTAACTAGAACTTTATACTTTCTGCTTAACATCTTCCCTCTTCCCCTTCTACCCAACCTCTGGCTACTCTATTCTCTGTTCCTAGAAGTTCATTTTTCAATTCTAGATTGATTTAAATGAGATTATGCAGTATTTCTGTCAACAATTGACATATTTCACTCAGCACAATGTCCTCCATCTTTATTCAGGTTGTAACAGAGAGCCAGATCCCTTCCTTTTCAGAATCTGAATGATAATTCATTGATTTCCTTTCTAGTTACTCCATCAGTAAGGATGAGATTTCTGTCCTAGGATTATGGAGATACCCAAGCACATAACTGCCAACACTAGGCAGATACAATGGCAGTTTACCAGTCCCTTGTATTCCAAGCCCAGGGGAGCTGACACTGCACAAGCTATACCCTCAGTACTGTGGGAAGCAGACTCTGAACCGTTGCAATGATGGGGTGATTCCTGGTCACAACGTGATGATGCAAAGGACTTGTTTAGACAGTTCCAAGGGCTAGCAGTGAATTGAGACCCACCCTCTGGGGACAAGCAAGAATGGCACCTGGTCTCTTGATAAGGAGCACTGTTTGGCTTGGTAACCTCATCTGCTAGAGTAGACTAGTAAGGGGACTATCATCAGTTCACACAAGGCTGCAACTGGCTAACAAGACTTGACTTCAGGTGTTAGCATGCAGCCTGCCATTGAACCACGTGGAGGGTGAATGTGGGAACCATGTCAGTGCTCTGACTCAGGGAATGCGGGTGGCAGCACAGTTCTTTCAGGCACAATTCTTTCTTTCGGGGCACATTGAATAGAGGTGATTCCATGAGTATCTGTAGGTCAGCTTGAAGACACTAAATAAGCAAGTGGTTGCAGATGCCTGGGAGGTCAGGGCATTTTACCCTTTATCTTATGGGTCTTTTTGTTTAAAAACTGTATTCAATGTTTTGTTCTGTTTTAAACCACTGAGTTCTAGGATGTGTGTTATGTAACAAAATCTCACTGATACAGGAGTCATCTTCATGGATGTGAGTTGAAGAGGAAGATGAGAGCCTCTCCAAGTAGTGATGGCACTGGTCCCCTCAATCAGAGACAGGTAGGGTCTGGGTAATAGATTTAACTTACTTATTTACTTACTTACTTACTTACCTACCAACCATTTTTCAATATCTAGTTTGCTACCAAAAGTTTCTGGTTAAAAAAAATTATCTGTGTGTCAACTGGGTCATTTGAATGAAGTAGTTAGCTACAGTTAGGAGTTCAACACTGAGAGATCATGTGGCCCAGTGGTTAAAGACTGGGAATGTGTTGCTAGGTAGAACTGCATTTGAATCCAGGCTCTACTCCTCCTTCATGAACTATGTGAGCTGGTACAGGCCACTTAACTCCTGTGAGATTTTAATTTCCATCTATAAAGTAAAGATCCTGGTAATAATACCAGATTGCTGTAAGGATCAAGATTCATGGTACAGAGCAAATCCAAGTCCCTTCTGTTGTTGGTTCCCCATCTGTGCAATGAGAATTTTCCAGTGGATCATCTCTAAATCCATCTACCACTAGTTCTAGAAACACAGAGGGCACTTCCGGATTCAATATCTACCAGGTAAGAGCTCCATGATTTTTAAGGCTTTTCAATAAGCATACTGCAGATATATAGGAAATTTTCATTGTTTTCTTGATTTTTCTTTTAAAAAATAGAGTTCCTCATCAATAACAAAATAAAACATATTTCATCTATGGTATGTTCCAATAATATTCTGCAGCATAGCTGAATATCATGCTTAGGTTGCTTTCAGTTCTTCAATCTCCCCCCCCACTCACTCGCTCTCTTTCTCATAAACACACATTTTTATATATAAAGGATAAGATTTATTGAGGCTGAGGAGTGATTCTTCACAGGGTAACTACTGTAACATTGCTCAGCAATCTTGCCTGGCAGATGGACCACTGTGTGGTGGTTAGCTGCTAAGCCTTGGATAATTTATTGGCTCTTCTCTGCTGTCTTGGCAGATGCCTTGTGTGTTCAGAACTGGCTAAGACCACAGTCTGGGAGTCAGAGGTTATCTCCTTACCGGTTGTCCTATTCAGTGCAGACAGCATACCACATACACAGTACTGTGGTTCTTTTTTCAGCCTGTTCTCAACTCCCTGTCCATAAGGTGGGCCAGATTGTGACATCCTCCTTTTTGCCATCCATGAATAACATTAGGAGGCATAAGAGGCATAATCATCACATGTGCTTTTTCATGTCCCTGTTGGAAATAAGCCATATGCTGGCAAGACCAAGGGCAAAAGGGCTATGGGCTTGATTTATATAGAAAAAGGCAAAAATTTCAAAGTGAATATATTAGATGCATATGCTTACACCAGAAACACGTCAAACGTAGCAGCTTAAAATATTTGTGCCCTTTTTAAGACACACACAAAAGGTAATCCTAAATCAAAATTTAACAAGCCTGGAGAGATGGCCAATCCATAGTTAAAGAGGGCCAGTATTGAGCCACTGATACTTCTGTTCCCACCCTGTGTCTCTTCAGATACAGCATCTTCCACATTAATCAGATGTGTGAGCCAAACTCAAGATATGACCCCTGTTTTACAATCTGCATCACTCAAGTTCCAGTCCTTTCTTCTGAGAATGGTTTTATGAACCTGTTCTTGCTGCCAGCATTCAGTGTTCAAGAACCAGCCACGGACAGTGCTGGCAGGGCTGTTGTTCCTGAAAAGCAGGACTTCGATTCCCATTCTCTTCTCTAGGACCATTTGCCAAAATTACAATCTCTTGTTGCCTTCTAGGCCCCTAGACTTTATCATTCAGTAAGGAATAGATGAGCCCCAGACACTGGACGCTGATTCGTGGATGTGAGTGATGTCCTTCCCCTGAAGAAGGAACAAATCCATGCGAAGAAAGCAGTGCAATGCCATTTGATGCATGGTTTCAATCTGACCCAGGCAGAGATGGAGCACAAAGAAGGAAAATATCAGGAAAGGAATATGAGAGGGAGTCATATTTGCTTTGAGCTAAGACTTTAAATAAGCATGTGGAAGCTAGAGAGAAAGCTCAGTGGTAAGAGCACTGGCTGTTCTTGCAGAAGACCCAGGTTCAATTGCAGCACACTCATGATGACTTACAACTATCTATAACTCTAGTTTCAGAGGCCACAACAATACCATCTTCTGGCCTACGCAGACACTGCATGCGTGTGATGTACTTACATAAATGCAGGGAAAATGCTCATTCATATACATAAAATAAAAATAAATAAACCTTTTTAAAAATAAAGATAAGTATGTGTTAAGTGAGAAAGTGTAGTATTTCCCCCTTTATCCTTGGGGAGTTACATGTCAAGATCTCCAGCGATGCTTGAGCCCTAAATATCCTGAGTTTCTTGTACATATGTACCTATGATAATGTTTAATGTATAAATACAGTAATAGATCTAAAAGAATAATTTGTGATAAAATAGAACAACTATCAATGATAACAATATACTATAATAAAATTGCTTGTCTTCTTATGCTTTGGACCACTATTAAGTAAAATTGGGATTACTTAAACATAAGCTTTGCACTACTGTAATAGTCCATCTGATAACCATGATGGCTACTCAGTGAATAACAGGTGGGCAGTATAAATAGGGTAGATACACTGATAAAAGGGTTAATTCATGTCTAATGCAGGATAGAGCTAAAGGGTTCAAGATTTCATCAGGCATCTCAGAATGGCTTATAACTTAAAATTTGTGAATTGTTTCTGGAATTTTCCATTTGATAGTTTCTGGGAAGCTGAAATGGTGGTAAGCAAGACCATGTATAAGGGTTGACATCTGTACTGCAAGCAGAGAGGGGATTATACAGTGGCAAAGAGGACCACAGAAGGCCATCTTAGCAGCTGGATCTTTACCCCAAACACAAGAATCAATGACATGGAGGAGAGGAGACTGCAGTCTTTCCCTGAACATTTCCTGGGCCATACTGACAGATCTACAACTGACAATAGAAAGCCCCTGAGAGGGTTCCTGCCAAGGCCACAGCATCATTACATTGACATTTTAGAAAGGTTACTGTGACCACAGTAGGAGGTAAGATTAGAGAGGGCCAAAGTCAGAGGTGTGAACTAGGAGAGAAACTTCCTTAGGAACTGTCCTGGTCAGCCTTAACTGTCAGCTTGACATAGCCTTGAGTCATCTGAGAGGAGAAGTCTCAGTTGAGGAACTTTCAAATCAGACTGGTCTGTGGATATGTCCGTGAGGGACTGTCTTGATTGTTAATTGACATAGGAGGGCTCAGCCCTGTGCATGGTACCATTCCATGTGCCCAAAGTCCTAGACTATCTAAAGAAGCTAGTAGAGCATGAACTAGAGTGAACCAGAGAATGATCTGCCTCTAGATTCCTGCCTTGATTTACTGCCCTGACTTCTATCAATGCTAGATTGTAACCTGGAAGTATAAGCTAAATAAACCCTTTCTTCCCCAAGAAGTCGGAGGGGTTTGTAATGGCAACATAATGAAACAGGGACCCAGTGGGGATGGAGGAGAAGTGTGGATGAGAAAACCATCAAGAGGCCAAGCTGCTTAGGTGGTGGTTGGTGGGAAGTTAGCCTAAACAGGAACAGGGAGCAGGAACGTGCTAGTGCCAGAATCTCAGAACCTCAGATTTTAGGTGGAGGAAGGAAATTGCAGAGGGAAGGTGGAGAAATGGTGTCACCAACTCCCAGAATAAATTGTGTGGGGCCTGAAGCAGGTTGGAGCAGAGAGATGCTAAGGCTGATATTTCATAAGTGGAAAATATTGTATTAATTACTTTTCACACTCCTGTGACAAAATGCCTGCCAAAAACATCTTAAGGAAGGATTTATTTTAGTTTGTGGTTTAAGAGAATAGAGTCCATCATGGTGAAGGGTCACACTGCATTGCAGTCAGCAGACAGAGATGGAGGCTGGTGCTAAGCTTATGGGCTGGTTAGTCTTTTGTCAACTTGACAAAAATTAGTCACCTTGGAAGAGGGATCTTCAGTTAAGGACTTTTCCCCCACTGGACTGATTGGTGTCCATATCATTGCTAAGAGGGCCCAGCCCAATGTGGGCAGTGCCATCCTGGGCAGGTGGGCCTGAACTGCAGAAGAAAGATAGCTGAGCAAGCCACGAGGAAGCAAGACAGTCAGAAGTGTCCTTCCATGCTCTCTCTTCAGTTCCTGCCTCAGAGTTCCTGCCTCAAGTTCTTGCTCTGACTGCTATTAATAATAAACTGTCACATGAAAGTGTAAGCCAAATAAGCCCTTTGTTCCCCAAGTCGGTTTTGGTCAGTGTTTTATCACAGCAACAGAAAGTAACTAAGACAGCTTGGTTTCTCCTTTTTCCTTTTTAATTAGTCAGGAACTGAGCCCGTGGATGGCACCACTCAATTTCAGCCTGGGTCATCCCACTCAGTTAATCTTCTCTGGAAACATCCTCAAAGACACCACCAAAGGGATACCTAATCAGCACCCTAGGCATTTCTTAATCCACTCAAGCTGACAATGAAAATTAACCATCACACATACTGTTCATCTAGCTTATTCCAGCTGAGATAAAAGTGGGCAGGCACGCACATTCACAGGCAGCACTGAAGCTAGAGAGCCTCACGACTATCTTAAAATAATCATCTTTCCTCCCAGACAGAATGGATTTTGTCCTGTCCATCTAAAAATTTATAGAGTCATAGTAATAAAATTTTTAAATGAACATCTGAATTTTGGTTCTTGACTATTGGAACAACTAGAATGAATATAATGTAAATTCTCACCTGTGAATCGTGCAGTTGTGATATCATTTCCAAAGCACTGGGAAGATTAAGAGACTCTCAAGTATGATGTGCCTTTCAATTTCAAAAATAGAGTAAGAGATGACCATACTTAGAGGACAGTCTTTTTTAATACATTTTTATTGAATTTTTGTGTATTTCATATGTAATATCTTAGTCTTCTTTATAGCCCCTTCCCCATCAGTACTCGCCCATACACCCCCACAGGATTGCATGAAATCTGTCTTTTATGTTAAGGCCTATCAAGTCAAGTTAGTGTCCCCTGACATCCCTCAGTGCAAGTTCATCCGCTGGGGTCTAGTTAGCTTATCCAGTCACTCCCTTAAAGATCAGCTTTTCTTCACCCAGTAGTAATCAGCTGCCCAATAGTTCTTCAGCTAAGATTGAGGCTTACTGCTCATTTCCACAGTTCCATGCTAAGTTTTTGTCTGATTGAGTCTGCGTGAGTCTTGTGCATACTCTTACTAAGGGTACATCTGAGTAGCTTAACAAGTTAGAAAGCCTGACCCTCTGTGGAGTCTGGTAATTAGAACTCAGAGACTACGTGGAAAAGTTTGTTGAATTAGAAAGCAGAGACTGTGAGAAGTGTGTTGGGGGAGAGTCCAGACTAGGGTAACAGAATGAGGGCCTGGTCTAGGTCCTGTTATTTATCTGCATGTGACTGAGTATGATGGTTAGTTTTAATTGTCAACTTGACACCATCTAGAATCACACAGGAAGGGAGTCTCAATGAGGGATGGTTTAGATCAAGTTGGCCTGTGGGCATGTCTAGGGGGAATTATCTTGGCTTTGTTAATTGATGTGTGCAGACCAGGCCACTGTAGGCGGCCTGTTCCCTGGGGAGAGAATCCTGGATTGTATGCGTGGAGAAAGCCAGCTGAGCACTGGCATGCAGGCATTCCTTGCTCTGTATTTCTTGACTATGGATATGATGTAGCCAGGTCCTTCAAGCTCCTACCATAAAGACTTCGCTATTACAATAGACTGTAACCTGGAACTGTGAGCCAAAAAAAAAAAAAAGACAATGTCTCCCTTAAGTTGCCTTTATCAAGGTCACAACAACAGAAAAGAAAGTAACATACTAAGTAAGTCACTTTTTCCTTTATTGGGCACTGGTTTCCCACCTATAAAGATGAGGAAGGAGAGCTAAATCTCAGGTCATTTAAGTTTGGATGATGGTGAAGTGGAAAGACCTACAAGTCTGGCATGGAAAGGAACCTGGTTATGGGAAGCACTGATCAGCTCATGCTGCAGTAGCAAATATCATGGTCTGGGCAACTGAAACTACAGAATGTTTTTTTTTGTTTTTTTGTTTTTTTTCCCATGGTCCTGGAGCCTAGAAATCCAAGATCAAGACACTGGCAGGTTTGGTTCTTCCTGAGGACTCCCTATCAGCTAATACTAAGATGTTCTTTCTCCATGTCCTCAAATGGCCTTTTCTCTACATCTGCTTATCCCAAGTGTCTCTTCTCATAAGGTCACCAGTTCTATTAGATCAGATCAGGTTTATGATACTCTTTAATTATATCCTTAAAGATGCTCACTCCAAATACAGTCATTTTGAGGTTTAGTGTCCTACTTATGATTTTGGAGGGTGTGAAGAGGATATGAGTCTATCCATAAATGGATAGCAAAGGATATATCGATTCCCTCTGCCAGAGGAAAGCAAGAAAATAAAAACTGTAACTAACAAGGTCATTTACTTACTACTTATCCTGACCAAAACATATCTATTCATCTAATCACTGGTTCTTCATTTTCTCATTCATTCCTTCATTTATTATTTGTCACTACACAAGTCAAACGTGTCAAATTCTGCGTTGGGCCCTGAAGCTAGGTATACATGCTGCTCTCTTCCTTTCAGAACTTGTGGCGGGGAAGGGCGGAATCAGTGAACAGAACATAAGTGTTCAAGTGCAATGAAAGCCAAGAGGGCTGATGGTGGCAGGTGCACTCCCCAGAAGTGGCAGTTCCTTCATCCATCTATCCTTATCTCCTTCCTGCTCTGTGACAGGTACCTGTCCAGCACTCATCAGTCCCATGGTGAGACAGATAGCAAAGTCCTTGCTCCTATGAAGTTTACTCTGCAGTGGAAAAGTTTATTCCAGAGTCCCAAAGAAAGTCACAGTTTTCTCTATGAGACAAGGGCAAGAAAGACCTCCCTAGTCAAAGAAAATACAAAAGGCTACAGCTCACACTGTAAAAGAGATGCAGACCTATAGGAGCTTGCGAGTGTCCTGGCCAGAGCAGAGCATGCATTCTGAGGACTGAGATGGCATGTATGCTGGGCATACCCTTCCCCAGTGCGCTACCCATGCAGACAAAGGTCATGACTGGGAAGTTGAGGATGCTCTCTAAGCTTGGGACACGATACTCTAATTAAATTATGCTCTTTTGGGAGGGAAAGCTTTTCAAAGCTGAGTGAAATAATCTAGAAGAAGTGAAGTTTTACAGTAATTTCGAGTGGATGGAGAAAGAGTTTTTAAGCCTTTGTAGTCTCCATTCCCCTCCCTGCCTGGACCTTTCTTCATAGACGCAATTGTTTTGTCATGCCACACTGAGACCGATCTCTCTAAAGAATCTGACACACAATACATTGGTCACAGTTAAGTTAAACTGCATCTGTCTTCTAATATTCCCAAGATTCTACACACAAATATATAGAGTGAAGCAATTTTGAAATTTAAGAGGAGATTTTTGAATGGCACAAATTAACATCAGTCTAAGAACAACATGATCAAATGAAGGTTTTCCAGAGGTCTGTTTTTTTAAACCTTTAGAAAATGTTAAACGCAGATTACAGCCATAGAGATGATGGAAGAGATTTCAACACCCCCTAAAATATATTCAGAAATATGCAATAGAATAGTTGATGCTCATTTGAAATTCTGCTTAGGGATAAATGGCTAGAAAGAGGTTGTTTTATATTCCTTTTACTACAAATCCCTCATAGCTGAATCCACAGAGCCACAGGCCTGCCTACTAAGTCTGCTCTCAAGATATATGGAAACAGACTTCCTAGCATGAATTAATTTATCAGGCTTAATGTTGAAATCTGAGAAAATTTAAGGCAAATCCAAAATGCTCTCCCCGCTGTAGCTGAGATGCTCTGGTGCTACTGCTCAGCACTATTTCCTATATAATAATGCCCTTGATTATCTGTAAAGACCAGTACCTACAGGGTTCCTTTCGACCAGAAAAATGCCTCCTGTGAGCCTCTACTTTCATTTTTTCATATAAAGGCTTATTAACGGCACCAGTGGCAGCTGTCAGGAAAGTTGCCAAAGCTCTTGTCTCATTTTTGCTGCTCAGAGCTGATGGGATTCTTTTCTCAAAATAGTCCCTCCCCAACACAATTAACTTCTCCAGTAAAGACCCATTCAGATTAACAAAGAATGCTTTTGAAATGCAGTTATAACTGTCTGATGGTGACGTCTCTTCTCTTCGCGGTTCCACTTTGACCCTATAACCCCCTGGCACCTCATTGAAATCTGTCTACTCAGAGAGGGAGTTTGGACAGTAAAAGTATATTCAGAATTTAAATAAGTGTAAGGGGAGATATATATATAATTTAAACCCAGACTCTGCATGTGGGAGAGACAATCATCCAGTCTTTGCCTCCCTGAGTTTATTTTGCTTACCATGGCACTCTCTAGCTCCACAATGCTTGTAAATATCATTTCCTTCTTCCTTATCCTTGAGTAAAATCCCATTGTGAAAGCGATTTCTATAAAACAACTCTTAGTTTCCCATGGCTTAGTGAAATTACAAGAGTTTTCCCAAAAGAATATTCACCAAGACCCATTTTCACACTCAGAGCCTGGTACCTTGACTCATGTAAATCAGAAAACACCACCATGAGTCTTGCAAAGTCCATTATGAACAGATATCTGTGATAATTCTTCCTATCTTACTCCCCAGTTCCATATGCTAAGTTCTCATAAAGATGATCTCAAGCAGTTTCTCAAGGAGATGTCTAGATATTATCTTTAGCTCTTTTTCCCACATCAGAGAGATATTATTCTAGGGATTTCTCAACTCTGAATACTCCCAAGCCCTACAACTCACTCTTTCAAATTGACATTAGCCATGACAAAAACAAAGCTACCTATCTCTGCTAACCCAACTATTAACTGAATTACTCATTGAACCTTCTTTTAAGACATAAAATATGCTCATAAGAATGTAAGTCATGATGCATTAAGATCAAGAAAATGGATAAAACATGCAGTGGGCTGCCATATCTTCTTCATTTTGGCTCATGCAATTCCATCTTTTTAGAACGATAAAATAGCATTTACTCTTCATCATCACTGTGTCAATGAAATATTTCCCAAGACCCACTCACTCAGAATGGTTTAATCACACCTTCCTCTGTGATCCACAGGTTAATTGTTTCTTGCTACAGTTTTTACATGGCTAAGGTATGTAATCCTAACTCTGAAACCAGGTCACCTGCAAAAGGGCAAGAGCTCTGTCCTATTCCAATTTATCTACTAGAGAAAAAATTAAATTAAATTGAAAAGTTGAACTAAACTAAATATAGCCTGATGTTTAATTTATTCATTATAAATTTGAATCCTCCATTTAGACCATTTCTCTCACAGGAACATACTTATAGTGTTTAAAGACAACCAGAACATAGAGTCCACTTGCTAGACTCCACTAATCCTCTAGTATGTTTAAGAGCTTCTACTGGTCTGATCAGCTCTTGGAAGTCTGTACTGTCTTCTAGAACAGAGAATCTCATACTTCAAAATGCTTCCCAGGAATGTGAAAGTCAGAATTCTGGGAAAAGGGTGGCAAAGCCAGATTTTAGATTTTTAATATGGTCCTTAAAGGACCTAAAACAGGAGGTCATAAACTCCCAGCTTATAAGCACAGCACTGATGTAATGGAGGTCTCACACTCAGTTCAGCTGAGTCTTCAGTGGCCTGCACCCACCACGACTTCTCTTTCAACACCTGCTCTGTTATAGGCTGTCCTGGAAAGTGCAAGGCCTTTCAAACAGCAGTGACTTAAGTTAAAAAATAGCCCCAAAGCTGGGAGATGGTTTAGTTGCTAAAGTGCTTGCCAAGTAAGTGTGGGGACCTAAATTGAGATCTAGCACCAAGGCACTGTGATATGTGCCTGTAACCCCAGAACATGCTTGTAATCTCAGCACTATGAAGATAGCTCCAGGAAGATCCCTGAGCTCGCTGAGTAGATAGTCTAGCTAAATCAGTGAGTGAGCTCCAGGTTTACTAAGAGGTCTCCTCTTAAAAAATAAGGCAGAGAACAATTGAGGAAGACAAAGTATTAACATCTGACCTCCACATGCACATGTGCCCCCCACACACACACACACACAAACACAGAGCAATTGAGGAAGACAGCCAACGTTGACCTCTAGCCTACACATACACACATATGACTATGTACATACATGTACACACACACACACACACAAACACACACACAGAGAAAGTCTTAATAGGAGACCTTTATTCTAGTATAGGTTCCACTGAAGATTAGAACATGACCCTATCTTGAAGTATGAAAATTAGTCATAATAACACTATTCCATTTAGTACTTGTATAGATTATTGAAAATACATATAATAATCCCTTGTATATAAGGTATTCAGTAAGGGAGAAGTTTCTTTGTTCTTTTATAAACTGTGGCAAAATACACATAACAGTTCAGCCAGTATGAAGTGTCCCATCAAATATATTCACACTGTTGTGGAGCCATCACCACACCCATCTCCAGGCTGCTCCATCTTCCCCAGCTGAAACTCTGACCTGTTAAACACTGACTCCCCTACGCTCTCATCCCTCAGCCCCTGTCAATCACGATTCTGCCCTCTGTGTCTGGGCATTTGATTTCTTTAAGAACGTCACATACAGTGTGCTATGGTTTGGATGCATGTCATCTAAGTCATGTGTTGAAGGCATGGTCACTAGTCCACGGGACTACTTGGAATTGGTGGAAACTTTAAAAGTGGGCCTTAGTAGGAGGAAGCACAACACTGGGAGTGTGTACTTGAGGTTATAACAAGACTCCACCCCTTCTTCTCTCTCTACTTCCTGACTGATGTACGGTGAACAGTCCTCCTCTGACACTTGCTTCCACCATGATGTACTGTGCACCACACGCCCAAAGCAGCCGCCCAATGATAAAATGAAACCTCTGAATCTGTGAGCCAGAATGAACGTTCTTCCTTTTAAGTCGATACTCTCAGGTATTTTAACAGAAAGATTACTCAGTGTGTGATGGTTAATACTGGGTGTTAAATTGGCTGGACCATGGCATCCAGATAGTTGATCAAATATTATTCTGGATGTTTCTACATCTTTTAGATGAGATTTTTACATTGAAATTAAGAGCCTCTGAGTAAAGCAGTTTGCCTTCTACACAGTGGGTGGTCCTGGTCCAAATCAGTGAAGGTCTGAATAGAACAAAAGGATGACCTCTCCTAGAGCAGGAGAGAGGTTGCCAGGAGACTGCTTGGGATTCATTCACAGCATCAGCTCCTCCCGGACCCCAGAAGACAGTCTTTGGACTCAAACTGCAGCAACTCTGGGCCTCCAGCCTGTTGACCTCTCATTCAAGATTATATATTACACTAGCCAAGCCTCTATAATCCTATAAACCAAGTTCTTAAATTAAACATCTTACTATAAAAAATGTATGTCCCATTGGTTCTATTTCACTGGAGAATCTTGGCTAATACAAAGAACAATTATATAATGCCTGTGATTGGCTTCTATCACTTAGTAAGATGTCTTCAAAGTTTACCCATATTGAGAAAGTGTCAAAATTTCCTTCCTTGTTGAGGATAATATTCCATTATATATAATTATCACATCTCGCTTGCCCATTCATCCCTTGATGGATACTTGGTGGATACTCAAGCTGTTTCTGGTTTGGGGCTATTGTGAATAATGGTTTGAGGGTGTTACTCTATAAGCATGTGCATTAATCCCTGCATTCAGTTCTTGAATTTCTATCTGAAAGCAGTATTACTGGTCCATACTTGAATCCTGCCTTTAACTTTTTGAAATCTGGCAGTCCATGTTCCACCACAACTATGTCATTTTCCATTCCTACTAGCAAAGCACCAGGGTTCTGACTTCACCTGTCTCTTTACCAACACATTTCCTGTTTTTGTTTTGTTTATGATGATAGAAAACTGAGGGGTAGGAAATATCTCACTTAGTGATGTCCACTTTCGGCTTTTGGAGACTGGTACATCTTCTTTGGATAAATGTTTGTTCAGTCTTTTGCCCGTTTTTTAATCAGTTTTAGATTTTATTATCACTGAGTTGTAGAGCTATAGAGGAACCTTTATTACTAACAAGATTATGGGTTTTTTTTCCACAGGGTGCTACATCTACTATTTCTTCCTTTCTTTGTCTTTTCACATTTAATGTTTTCCATTTAACTTATTAATTCTCTTATCTTAAGTTAACATTTTTTTAAAATATTTTATTTTTATTTTATGTGTATGCATGTATTACCTGCATGTAAGTAAGTGCACCTGTGTCATGCAATGCCTGTGGAAGATAGAAGAGTCCATCAGATCCCCTGGAACTGGAGTTACGGACAGTTGCTAGCTGCCATGTAGGTGCTGGGATTCGAACCCAGGTCTTCTGCAAGAACAACCAGTGTTCTTAACCACTGAGCCATCTCTCCAGCCCCTTAAGTTAACATTTAAAGAATTGTTAACCTTCCTATTACTTTTGTAAGTAATTATTACCTTCCTAATAATATTGTGCTGAGAAACATACGAATGAGTAATCTTTTTCTCTTGGAAATCTTTTCTGTCTTCCTATTCTCCCTGCCATGAAGAGTTAAGGGGTCCAGCCTTCTGCTTTGATCCCACATGCAAGTCCAATAAATATATCCTGCCCAGAATCCCAAACTGATTATTTATAGCTCTAAGTATATCACCTCTCAGTGCACATAAGAGGCAAACAAAAAGCTTTTCTTCATGGAGAGAAAAATATAGCAGTTCATTATATTTTATTTATTATTAATTTATGTCACAAATATGAAGAGCTTTAGGTGAATAATACCAGAAAAATATAGTTACACAATATAACTAAATTTATAATGCATTTAATAAATGATAAGCAATCATTTTATGAGTCATAATTTTAAGAGCCCTAATATTTTGATATTTTTACAAAAGAGCTTAGTTTAAGGACTCAGTTATTTAATGTTTCTTTTATTTGTTATTTGTTTCCTTTTACTTTGTTTTAGTTTTGTTTGGGTTTTGGTTTCAAAGACTATATATTTTACCATGACATCAATTGCTAGAATAGAAATCACAAAGTTTCAGGAATCCTATGGCAGTTATTAAGTATCACAGGGCAAAAGTATCATCTGCTAGATATGAAAAGACTCTTGAGGTGCTGGAGAGATGACTCAGTAGTTAAGAGCACTGACTGCTCTTGCAGAGGACCTCGGTTTTGTTCCCAGCACCCACGTACCAGCTAACAACCATCCTTAACTCCATTTCTAGGGGATCGTCCACCCTCTTCTGGCCTGTGCCAGAAAAATTGCACAACACTGGTACACTTAAATACATGCAGGCAAAACACTCATACACATAAAATAAAAATCAATCAATCAAAAAAAATTAAAAGTAAGCATACTATCTCAGTCCTGGGAAGGCAGAGACAGGCAGATGCCTGGAGCTTGCGAGCCAGCAAGCTTAGCTTAACGGGAGCGCTCCAGGCCGGTGAAAGAGACCCTGTCTTTTCAAAAGGCAGACAGTGTTCCTGAGAAAAGACACCTGAAGTTGATCACTGGCCTCTATACATACATATGCACACATATCACAGAGACAGAGAGAGAGAGAGAGAGAGAGAGAGAGAGAGAGAAATTGCCTGGTATATTATTTTTGAAGAACCTGGGCACTAACCACTTCAGAATGAAAGATGAGGAGTGATTTATATTCAACATTCAGATTCCTGTCCCATGCCAGGGCCACTGGATCAGAACATCTAAGGATGTACTGAAGACGACCCACTCTGTCGCCTACATCTATCAGTCTGTCAGAACTGCAAACTAAAGTGTTCCCTGACACTCCCATGGTCAACAATCTTCCCCGCAATGACAAAGATTTCATGTGAGAATGAAATGCTATTTTTGCAACTCTTTGGATAGCAGATGTTAAACAAGACTTCTTTGTTCTGAATTTCTGTTGAAGTTCTGATGCCAAGAGCAATAGTTAACAAAAACTCACATACTTCACACAGAAGTGCTAGCTATCTTTCGACCTTACTAGGAGACAGCAAAACTAGTTCTGCAAACCCTCACCTTATCTTCCAACTCTATTTTATAGAAAAGAAGATGAGACATTCTAAGGAACTTGTTCAGAGTGAGAGCTGAACACCACACTTCCTCTTCTGCTGGCAGATTGGCCCCCATCCCAATCTGAAACCGAGAAAGGCGAAGCTTTAGTGGATCTTTTTAATTTTATGGTCACTCCACAGCTACCTGTTTGAACTGCATCTCTCTATTCTAAGCCTCTATTGACAAGGAACTTTATAAAAGGAAATGTAGTGTCCTAGGGAGAAGCTTGGCATCTGAGCCCCAAATTTAGTGGGACATAGAGAGACATGTTTCCCTCTCTCTTAGGTAAGTGTGACTGTGAGGTAAGTGTGGCTATTGTTTGGAACAGCCCCAGAGACAGAACTCTTTCAATGAGAGAAATCTGTTTTCACTGGAAGAGCAAGAAGAGGTTTTTCCAGTGCCCAAGCTGTTTCCCTGAAAAGGCAAAAAACTTACAGAAGATAGAAACTTTGTAAATAGCTGAGACAAAGACACAGAAGTCAGCCTGAGAGCACATTGTTTGAGCTAAGGAACAGCAGGGGGAAAGATGGGTGGGTCTTAAAACATTCCCACGGGAGAAATACGGCCTCTAGTATAGAGGGCATGCATTCTAGACTTGACAACATCAGTCATGTAAGACTGTAAGAGTTCACCCTTTTCCTGCTCCTGTTCTCCACCTGAATCCTGAAAAGTATGGACATAGCAGAGGATTGGAGGAGGAGGACCAGAAGAACAAGATGGAGGAAGAGTAAGAACAGACCAGGTGTGCTGTCCTGGAATCCTAGAGACACCCTGAGCTATGGCAGGGGAGAAGCCTGCGCTAGAATAAACGATGTATGTCTTGGCTTACATTGGATTGGGCTTTTCAGTACCAAACGTCAGACTGCTACTGTACGTGAGAATGAATATAAACGTGCAAGACTGCTACTATACGTGAGACGGAATATAAACGTGCAGGTGCTGTGAGCAAAGGCATCCAAGGGTAGGGAAACCAGAACATAAATGAGGGGCAAAATGCCATAAAATAAGTGCTTTTCTGCTTGCACCCTTGCCTGCTTAGAGTCCATTTTAAGCCCTGTGATTCACCAAGGCCCATATGTGATTCTTGTCAATGGCTTCTGAATGGACAAATAAGTTTGAAAATTGTCTGTATTGTCAATGTTGGACATCTTTTGGGGCATTGACTTCAGAGAGTAGCAGACACCAGAGAATATGGATCATTTTCCTGAAGAAATATTACTTATTTTATTGGTATTCTGGGAACTGAACCTAGGACCCTGTGAATGCTAAGCAACACTCTGCCACTGAGCTACAGCCTCAACATTCTTTCTATTTTGCTTTTTGAAATAGGCTCGACTAAATTGCTTAGGTTGGAAGGCAGCTATGCTCACCACTATACCACCAAGCACCATCAATACTGTATAACTGTATCAATTCAACAGTGAACCTAAAAATTTTATAGCCACTTTTGAAAGAGATGTATCTTTGCTCTGGAAACTATTATTGAGTATGTTGAAGCTGTACTGAAATGCTTCTAAAAAATAAAATATATATGTATAATTTTTTAAAAATCAGAAACAAAAATCACAATGATCATTATTGTCTTTCAACTCTGTGTTCAGCTGCCATTCATGCATAGACGATCTTTTATGGGACTTTAAATTTATTCTTCATCTTTGAGATCTGCAGAAATCCTATCAACCTGATGAGATCTGGAAGCATCTAGGTGACAAGCCTCTGAGCGTCTGTGAAGGACTTTCTAAATTAGGTTAACTGAACTGGAAGACCCATATGGGCTAGGGTTGGACTTAAAATGGAAAAAAAAAAAGAGGCCAGTGGCACATGCCTTTAATCCCCGTGCTTGGGAGGCAAAGGCAGGCAGATCTGTGTGAATTCAAGGCCAGCCTGGTCAGCTAGCTGGAGCTAAAGGAGACACTGTTCCATCTCCCTTTTTTTAAGGAGAAAATTTCCTGGGCATCAACATTCATTTCTCTCTGCTTCCTGACCACTGACACAATGTGACCAACTGCTTCACTGCTGCCACTACGCCTGGGCATCATGATGGACTATATCCTCAAACCATGAGTCAAAATAAACCCTTCTTTCCTTAAAAAGAATTGCTTAGGTTGGCCTTGAGCTCATTCTGTAGCCCAGGTAGGGCTCTAACTTGTGATCCTCCTGCCTCAGCCTTCCAACTATCTAGACTTACAGGCCTATATCACCAAGTCCAGCTAAAATGTGAATTAATGTTTTTTCTTCTCTAACATTAGCCCTTTAGAGTTCTCTTGACTACTATCATTTCCAGAGCAGGACTAAAGGAGGCAAGTTCATCACAGTTCTGAGTGTTTGTTTTACTGTCCCACATGCTTGTGTAACACGTATTTGCTCATGTGCACTTGGTTCATTGAGAGAGACATGAAAATAGTGCAAAAGTTTTGATTCATAACAATGTATCCCAACCTATCAATGCCCTGTGCTACAAACCACAGCAGCCAAGCACAGAGGCCATTGCACAGCTTTGCACAGAAAGCTGTCAAAGAACTGACAGCCCTGCCCTGTGCCTTTGTCCATCTGTGTGTCTTTGTCGTGTTAGTGTGGCCACATGTTCTGTTGTGCAAGTTCCCTGGAAAGGTGTCACCGGGTCTCTGCATTTTCACTCTGTCTCCTGAAAACAACAGCCTTGACCCATCCTTACCTCCCCTTCTATTAGTGCACTTTCACCTTTGATTAATGCACAGTTCTATACAGTCTGCATTCTTCCTCATTTATGAAAAATCAAACCCTTGATAAAGTTCTCTGATGGTGTTCTTTTATAAATAAAGGACATAATTGCTTTCTTTGGTATTATGGTAATATAGTTAGTGAGCTGCCTATTATCTTGTACTTTCTGACTATTCAAAAGTGTGTGTGTGTGTGTGTGTGTGTGTGTGTGTGTGTGCTGTATGTGTGTGTATGATGCATGTGCTTGGGGGAAGATGTGCAGGTGCCTACGCACATGCAGAGGCCAGAGGAGAACATCGGCTGAGTTGCTCTGTCATTCTCTGCCTTATTCCTTTGAAACATGGTCTCCCTTTAAACCTGAAGCTAAACTGGAAGGCAGCAAACTCCAGTGATCCTCCCATCTCCACCTCCCACAATGCTGGGGATACATGCTTGGCCACAGCCCATTCCTGGCTTTTCCTATGATTGTCAGGATCTGAATGCAGGTCTTTGTCCTTGTGTAGTAAATGCTCTTAGTCAATGAGCCATATCTCTGGGCCTTTACCATTTTTTGTAGCACACAGTTTTGTAGAATGTGTCGTGTTTAGGGATGAAGTGTTGACGTATGTGTTCTTACAACAGAAAGCCTTTCTTTCCAGTGCTAGTCAGCTTTCTGCTGCTACAATAAAAATACCTGAGTTAGCTGGGCATGGTAGCTCCTGCCTTTAATCCTAGCACTCCAGCAGAGGCAGGTGGATCTCTGTGAGATAGAGGGAGGGACTGGAGTAGTCTGACAATCCTCCTGAAGGACATGTCCCTGATGACCTGATGGCCTCCCACAAAGTTCCACCAACTCCCAATACCACCATGCTGGGGACATGGCTTGGGAGGCTGTGGAGCAGTATTCCAGATTTAAGTTGCAGCCTTTCCCTTCTACAGGACTCTGGCAGTGAAGTCTGAGGAGCTGGGATCCTTGATACTACCCCAAATGGCACTCAGTCCCTTCTGGATGAAGCTGCTCAGAATTGTGGGTCTTCATGTTCTTGTTCTGATCCATCTGTGTCTTGCCAGGAACTGTCTTGGAAGAACTTTCAAGACTAGGACTTCATGCTGCCCTCTTGGTACCACAAAAAGGCTTTTGGCATCATCGACTGGGGGCGGGGGGGGCAAGAACAACAGAAAAAGAAATCCAGGGTCCTCCATAAATGATCTACAAGTAGCCTGTCTGATTTTATATAGTTCAAATATTGGGTTCTGCTGTGGTGACTTCTCGTTTCACAGATGAGGACGATGCGGCTCACAGTCAGCTGACGATTGTGCAAGAGGAGCCTGGGATTCTGACCCCCAAGTCTCCCTTCTGTCTCTTTGCCTTTCATATACTTTTAGAACTCAACCTAAGAAGAGCTGAAGCAACTTGCCGGGGTTTGCATAGTGTGAACAGCATCAGCATGACTGAAGCCTTAACTAGCTTCTGTAATTGCCAGTGCCTGAACTGAATGCCTAACTCACCTGAAAGAAACTGCTGGAAAGCTCAGCGGCTAGCCTGTACTTAGACTGATGAAGGTGAAGGCAGTTGCAGAAAGCCATTGTTTATTCCTCCGCCTTCTTTTTTGTTGGCGTGTCTTCTAAATCCCTTAAAAAAATTGTTAAAGTTCCCTTACAATAACTACTGTCAGTGTGGTTTCTATAGTTACTTCTGATCAGGAAGAGAGGCATGTTTAGTTGAGACTGGAGATGTTATAGGCATGGAACTAAGATTCTACTGACTATTGTTAAGGCAGGCAGCTACCTGCAAGTTATTTTGTATGAAAAGAAACATCTCAGAATGAGCTTTATTTCTGGATGGTTTGTAGTAGGAAAGCCAGGGTAGGTTTTGGAAGCTTTCTAATTCAGTCTTGTTGTTTTGTAGAGGAGAAAACTGAGTTTCATAGAGGTTATTTGGCAGATAAAACACAGCACTGAAAGGCAGTCTGGGACTTGCAATTAGTTCCCAGACTGATGGTCTTTTTGCTCCACTCATCTCTTAATTCAAAATATGAGGAACAAAATATTTTGCATTGCAATTTATCCCTCAAACATCAACAGTTCCTTGGAGAGCCATCTAGGCTATCTTTACCTTAAGGCAACCTAAGCAAAATCATAAACTTTCCTTTAAAATAGAAGAAAAGCCCGTATCAACCCTCAGTTCAAAAGATGATGAATGATCCAGGGTGACAAGGTAACTAATTATTAACTATAACACTAAACAAGCAGTTAACAAAGATTAATCTCCCACTTGTAGGCAAAGTACACAGATAACTCATTAGTTTGCTAATTCCTTTT
>NW_008352891.1:540715-566380 GCF_000622305.1 Nannospalax galili | reverse complement strand
AAAGTAGCACAGTTCAATGTCCATTGATGATTAAGAAAACAAAACAACAACAAAAAAAACCTCTTAATAAACTTAAGATTGAAGGGAACTTAGGGAACTTAATCAATGAAGGATATCTACAAAAAAGGGAGGGAGGGAAAGAAGGAAGGAAGGAAGGAAGGAAGGAAGGAAGGAAGGAAGGAAGGAAGGAAGGAAGGAAGGAAGGAAGGAAGGAAGTCATCTGGCCTGTGGGGGCGACTAGCCAAGCTGTGAAGAGCATCCATGCTGAAGGCGCCCAAGGTGAGCAGAGTCAAAGGAACCAGTAAGAAAAGAGGAGTGCTCATAATGATCTGCATATTACATGAGGCTGCTCTGCAATGATTTTTATCCCAACATGAAAAATCCCACCAGGTGTGGTGGCTCACATCTGTCATCCCAGTGTTCAGGAGGAGAGAGAAATGATTGGCAAGAGTTTAAGACCAGCTTGGTCTACATAGAAAGATCTAGGCTAGCCTGTACTATAAAGTGAGATTCTGCCTTAAAAAAAAGGTTAAAAGCTTTGTGGGTAGTGGTGTCTTTCTTCCCTTCCCTGGTATACCCACTGATAAGTTTCCCTTGCTCCAGGAAATAACCTCCCACCCACAATGGAGAAAGAACTCTAATTAAACTTAATGAGTCACACACAGAAAGAAAGCAGGAAAGTAGGAGGGGACTTGGTGGGAAGACTTTGGGGGGGGTAATGAGGGAGGTAAATAGGGTGGTGGAAATGACTAACATTCCTTATAGAAATGTATGGAACATTCCAAAAATAATTTTTTAAAACCTTAGAAAAAATAAAAAGTCCTAGAACCAGCCTTTTATCTACAACGTTAGCTTCTGGAAAGAAAGTTTTAAAAGAAAGGTTTTGTAAAGAACTTGTTTGTGTGCTACTCCCACGCCTTGACTCATTTGCAAGGTAAATCATTCTAAGGTGGGAACTAACATGGAGCTTTTTTCTCTCTTTTTGGAGGGGAGGCAAAACCAAGTAATTTCTAAGGAGTACATAGAGATTACTGAAGAGAACTTTGATTTAAACCTCAAATTCTAGCCTAGAAAAGAAGGAAGAAAGGTTAGGTCGTTTTAGACTAAAATGTGTTTATGTTATCAAGGGAAAGATGAAAAATAAAATCAGTTCCGTTTTCTGAACACCCAGTCCCATAGGCAAAGACTTAACTGCCTGTGGCTAAATCCATGTGACTTGACAGAATTAAATCTTTTTCCTTTGTCCATCTGACATAAAATTTGTCCATTTGAATTTCTAAACTATGGATATAAATGATGAAGAATAAGCACGTTATTCAAACACCGACATTGCCTGCCTCCCCTTCCTCCTCTCTTTTACTAATTGTTAGTAACTTTGCCAAGTTTTCTGAGTTGTAAATCCTTTTCTGTATGTTCTATGACCCTTCCGTATTAGTGTGAAGATTCATTCAGAAATAGAACCAAGTACTATGACTGAATTCACAAAGGAAAAAAGATTCTGTTGCACAAAAGAGAATTTTTCAAGCACAAATTCTAAGTCAAGCTCTCTGTGCAGCACTTTCCATCCATCTGGGCCACACCGTCATGCCTGTGCCCTTTCCTGGACCCAGGTCCTCTTTACTGGATCCCTTCACTCTACTAGAGGATCTCCTTATGTCTTTTGGGGTTTTTTGCATATTAGATATATGAACAACAACAACAAAAGATATATGAGAACTGAACTCTGAAATGTTCACCTACAGTGTTTTGCTTTGTCTTTAGCTTGACAATAAATTCTAGGTTTGGAACTATTTTCTCTCAGAACTTTATAGATAATATTCTGCATCCGTAGCACCCCAAGCTGCTCAGGAAAACAATCCATGATGGTAATAATGCTTGTTTCTTTGTAGGTGCCGTACACGTCTCTCTTTAGAGGCTGTAAGCTTTTCTTTTTATCCTAGATTCTGAAACATATCTATTCCACTAACTCAGGATATCCCTGTTTCTCTTAATCCCTCAGCTTCCAGTAAGCCTTTCCATGTGCAGATTCAACTCGCTCAGCTCCGAAAGTCATCATCCGCTTTTACTTTGATGACTTCATCTCCTGCATTACCTGTGTTTTCTCTTTCTAGCTGGGTGGTTGTCGAATCCCCAAACCTATCATTGTTTCTGAATTCTGAATGCTTTTACTTTGATGACTTCATCTCCTGCATTACCTGTGTTTTCTCTTTCTACGATTCCAGCTGGGTGGTTGTCAAATCCCCAAACCTATCATTGTTTCTGAATTCTGAACTCACCCATCTAGTTTCCCATCTCTGCCGTTTGCTGCGAGTCTCAGACTTGTCCTCAGAGTCGGTATTTAGCTCGCTTCCTGTGCTTCTTTAGGCCACCCATGGGCATTTTTATTGCAACATCACATTTTTTCATTTCCCATGTCTGATGTTTATTTACTAACTAGTCACTTTTTATGTTATGCTATGCTTGATATAGTAAGTTCTCAATTCTAAAGAAGAATACTTTTGGATGTGTCTTGAGCACCCTGACTTTGCTCACTGGACCCTCTTCATGTGATTGGATTCACCTCAAATACCTCATAACTCTTACTTTTCTGATTATAATTATGAATAAAGAACAATGTACATCCACTAAGTGGATCGCTTTGGGTTTTCCTGACTGTAATCAGGAAAAATATCCATATTTAAATACCCATTATAGGTCTGTCAGCCCCACCAGACACTTTGCTGAACTATGTCTCCTGCTACTTCAAGGCTCTATAACAGATCTTGCAGGTGCCCAGGCACAGAGCATCTTAGCTGTCTGTTCCCAGGCCCTCCTCATGGCTACATGCCTGTGCTTCTGTTGCTAGGCTTCCATTTGCCCACCCCTAAGTGCCACACTGAAAGAGGGGACAAAGTAGGAGTCTGTTCTTAATTCAACAATAGCTAATTCAACCTTATCAGAACAGAGGTTCAAATGAATGGCACAGACCCTGTCTCTCATCTACTCTCCCAAACCATTTTGAGACAATCTTGGCCGTGAAGTATTTTCTGGTTGAAAATACTTTGGGATTTTACCAAAAGAATCTGGAGTTAAAACATCTATAGACACACCCAAAATAAATGTGAGTTCTTGACCCTCTCTGGATAAAACTTAGGGCAGGAAAATCCAGGGCAGAATTACGAACGGACATAGGCCCTATGCACATAAATAAAATGCTATTAGCACAAACTGACTCAATGCCTACCACAGTCTTGTGCATATTTATTTAACCTTTGGTTTTGGGGAAAAAAGAATGAAATCACATTCCATTAAAACATGCTCTGTGACTGCACCTGTCCATGAAGTAGATATTACAGTGTGCTTAGGACACCCACACCAGGTTTGTCTGTGGCACCTCCATGAAAGGATTCTAACTCAGGTCCATCATCATTCCATTAGTTCAGGGGAAGCATTCTACAGAACACAGCACTGGGGATGTGGAGGCTTAGCCAGCTCCAAGGTTGCCCTCTGCCCACTGCTGGCTGCCAAACTAGAAGTAGCAAATCAAAGCTGCTGACCACCATCCTGATAAGATAGTCTTTCCTGTTTCTCATCTTTTTTTGTGGGGTGTTGGGGGTGGGGTACATGCACATGCAGGTCTATACCAATGAGGGTCAGAGGATAGCCTTGAGCCTCAGTCCATACCAATGAGGGTCAGGGGATAACCTTAGGTCTCAGTCCATACCAATGAGGGGTCAAAGGATAGCCTTAGGTCTCAGTCCTCACCTTCCCCCTTGTCTTGAGACAGGGACTCCTGCTGTTTGTGCTGCTTATCCCAGGCTACCTTGTCCACAAACTCCCAGGGATTTTCCTGTCTCTGTTTTCCATCTCACTGTAGGAACACTGGGATTACAGGTGGTCTTCCCTTGGGTTCTAAGGATATGAACTCAGGTTTTAGGCTCACAGGGTAAGTGCTCTATCCACTGAGCCATCTCCCAAGACCAATGAGTCTCATTTTTTATCAAAGCGTTAAAACATATATAAAGAGGTGATTGATGGAAGAAAGGGTAGAGGATATGCTAGAGAGACAACAAAGGAAGAAAAGAAGGCAATTGGACTGAGCCTCTGTCTCTATGCGTAGTAGAATCTGATCCACCAAGGCCCAGCTTATCCTTTAAGCGTGAGGAGAGCCTGCGGGAAACAGAAACCTAGAATGCAGTTCCTAGGGACTTGGAGACTCAGTGTTGTGCACAGAATACTAGAACATAAGATGTTAGGAAATGTGTGAGCGGACCTTCCAGAAAACGTCACCAGTTTAGGGAAAACCCTGATACAGCATATTTGTCATTTAAAAAAAAGAAAAGATGAAGGGTGTGGTGGTGCACACCTTTAATCCCAGGACTCAGGAGGCAGATGAGTTCTAAGCCAGCCTGGTCTACTTAGCAAGTTCTAGGCCAGCCAAGGCTATATAGTGAGACCCTGCCTCAAAAACAAAAACAAAACAAAACACAAAGTAATAAGTAAATAAATGAAAGAAAACAAGATAGTAAAACTGCATAGTAGGGAGGTGGTGGGAGTGAAGGAGGAGAGGATGCTGAGGGATCCCAGTTCGAAGTTTCACCCTTACACACAGGATGGTGAACCTGTGATTTGATCTGGTGGGTTATAGACAAGAGCAGTTAAAAAATACAGACACTGTTGTGTTTCCATATGAAAAAAAAATACAGACTCTGTTTCTGATATAGAAACCCCAACTCTGCCATTTTTCAGAAATGTAAATTGGGTAGCTTGCTCTCTCTGTTAATATCTCAGTTACCTTAATGAGTTGTCCTAAGTAACTCAGTTGATATGAAGAATGTTCTTAATACTGAAAGCATTACACATATGCAATAGTTACCTACTATTACTATAATTATTACTGATAAATATTCATAATAAATATAAATTTTTAATTCAGCACAAAATATTTGAAGAAAAATTGTGCACACATGCACACAGATTATCAGTGCTGTTTATGGAAACCCTCTCCCACATTCATCCTCATTTGATTTTCTCTACAACCCTTTGAAGTAGTGATTATTATGCCCAGAAGAAAACTGCGGTTTAAGGAAATTAAATGACTTCATAACCATTTCTCTGCTAATGGGTTTCTAAAATTTGAAACCCGATCAGCCTTGTTCCAAATCATCCTTATCCCATTCAGTAACAGGAATAATGCAGAGAGGAGTGGATGGCTAAATATTTCTCTGGGAGCATAACTGATTTACATGCAAAATATGAAGAACATGGGAGTCCACGCTGCCCTGGCCACAGCCTTATCACACATTCTTAAGGCGAGAAGAAGGCTCCCATCCCTATGCACAGAGGTCCAACGTTTCTGCACCTGGGTCGCCTTCTTTAATATTTCACACAATGTGGCCACTGTGGTGATCTGTACTATACAAAGAAAGAAACAAAAGCTCACAGTGTTTAAATGTCCTGAGCTATGAACTCTTAGACCTTCTTGGTGCACTTGTCACTATGTTGGAGCCACTGGAGTGATTTAGAGATTAAGGCATCAATTCAATAGAAGTCTCTCACCTTGGTTTAATGCTGGGAGCAGGGAGGTCCCCTCAACCCAGAGCAGCCCTATGTGGTCTCACCAGCTCCCTGAACATCTTTCACTACCATTTGTAGATAGTATGCTGTACACACCAGCAGGCTCCTATGTTCCTGAAAGCCATTAGCACCTATTAGGGAGGGTCAGCTTCATTTCCTTTCCTCAGGTATACTATCCCATAGTGACCAGAGGGCAGAAGTCTAAGAGTCATGGAAGGGTTGGGTGTACCAACTGGGTGCACCCAAGTAGAAGTCGGCACTCTCCAGTGTGATCACAACCAAGGTTTGTGACCGAAGATGTCATTCAGCCTTGGCATTCAGCCTTCTGTCCCATTCCCTGTAGCCACAGCTACTCTATTCCTTCTTCTTATCTACCCAGTTTCCTCGTCTCTGTTTCCACTGCTTCATGGCTTGCCTTTTCCTCTATTTCAGGAAGACATGAAAAGGCATTCTTGATAATATTTTATTAATTCACTCATTGCCTACTGTGCAAAACCTCTCTTCAGTATTCTAAGATCACAGCTTAGAAAGGCAGAGCCAAGACTTGAATAAAAGCCTTCTGCCTCCAGGCTTTATGGACTTCTCCTCCCACATGCACTTCCTGATCCACATCTTCTCAACCAATGTCCCAGGTGGGTTTAACCCAGGCAGCTTAGCCTAGAATCCATAGACTAAGGTACAATTCTACAATGGGCCTCATAGAAACAACACATCTAACAATCCTTTTTGCTGGCATTTCACTGTGACTGTAAGTATATTTTCCTGAGAAATGGCTTCTATAAAATCTTAAATTATTCTCAAGATGTTCAAAATGTTAAGAATCATTTTTATAAATTATGTCAGGGGCTGGAGAGATGGCTCAACAGTTAAGAGAACTTGCTGCTCTTGCAGAGGACCCGGATTTGATTATTAGCACCCACATGGCAGCTAACAACTGTTTGTAACTCCAGTTCCAGTAGAATCCAACACCCTCCCCTAATTTCCACAGGCATTACATACAACACGTGTGTATTTACATACATGCAAGCAATACACTCATACACATAAAATAAAAATAATAAATAAAATATTTTTCCAAAAAGAAATTATGTCAAAGACCTCACCTGGCCCTCACATTCTATAGATCAACCCAAAACATTACCATGAACTGGTTGAAAGTGAGCTTGAGCATGGAGCATTGAATTTGAAAGGAAATCCTCCTGACATCTGGCTTCATATACTTCTTCCTGAAGTAGATGGTGATTAACACAGAGGCCCATGGCTGGTCAACTTGAAGAGATCAAGAGATAGCCAAGTGCTAAGTCTTAAATGGGGCACCTAAATCATACCCTATCCCTCCAGAGCTCAGGGATCATTGTAGAAGAGGAGCTGAAAGATTGCAAGAGCCAGAGGTGGTAGATGAATACAAGGAAACTGTGTTGTCTGGACACAAAGCAGTTGCACCTATGAACTCACAGTGCCTGTGACAGCATGCACAAGACCTGTATAAGCCCAAGTCAAACAAAAACGCAGCATGGATCCTGGAAGGTGGCAGGAAGCCCCCAGTCCTAGCTGAGGATCTATTGGCAGTTGATAGATACTGGGAGGAGAGCTGGTTTTGTTTACTGGTGTGATGCCTGATAGGTTAACCGGGTTCCAAAGGAGGGACCTACCCAAAGAGCATTTGGGGAATACAGATTAGACTTGATAGGCCTTTAAATAAAGAAAAATAATGATAGTGGACATGAAGTAAGGAGTATAGTAGAGATGGGGAAGGGAGTATGAATATGATCAATATATGTATTAAATTTTTAAAAAATAAAAATATTTTTAAGTCTGAAGACTCTGGCTCAAATGCAATTGAATTTACCTTCAATACACCTCAGAGTATGAGATAAGGTCCTGTCTACTACCCCTGAGACAGAAAGCAACACCCTGTGGAACCAGCCTGAAGAGAACTGAGCTAGAAATTTCTGCTCTTGCTTCATTTTTCTGGTACCCATGTTCTTCTCTCATATCTCCAGATCCTTCCAAAACCTCCATGGAAAAGGAACGTGCTACATAAGAGACCTTACTGCTAGAAAGTTCTCACTTGTCCTGAAAGGAGATGCAGTTGTCTGATGGTCCAGTGGCAGTCTCTGGTTGTACATACTGGAAGGAGCCACACAATAGACTCAAACTCTCCTCTGCCCAACAACTCACCAGGCTTGATACAGTTCATTTCTGCCTAAGTCTTCTTCATGCACAGTGCCTCCCACCACTCTGGAAAAACACAATGCCCTTCTCTGGGAACATGCCTGGTTCTTTAAGACTGTTCTTCATGTCTAGAACTTAATATAACACTTTGTAAAAGTGCAACGGCAACCCCAGGAAAGGTCAAATTTTTCACTTTTCCCCCCATCATGCTGTAATAAACATCTACTCTATGCAAACTCCTCAAGAGTTGGGAGAATCTTCCACTTATATTACTATCTCAAGCCCCTCACCTAGTCCTTCTAAATATAAGAATCTACTATGTGTCAGGCTATGTTTATAGCACTATATTTATAATCATTAGATATTCATCTGTGAAAAAAACTGACAAAATATTTTGTCTCCTGGAACTTTTATTCTAAAAAGGATGAGGATCTGGGGAGAGGAAGGTAGTGTTTGTTACCTAGTAGATGTCTAATAAAACCTTCACGAATAGTGGAGATAGTCAACAGTTGAGCAAAAGGCAAAAGTGGTCTCATAGCCCACTGGCAGATGATTACACTCTTTCTGTGACAATCCATGCATCTATAGAAAGTGGGAATGATGAGAATTTTCATGAATACCTCTGAAGGCTCTCAGAGGATGATGAGCCTCCTTTCCACCCAGAGCAATGATAAGGAGAGCTGCTCATTTGGATGGCACATCAACCTGTGAACATCTGCAGGCTTCAGAAAGTATCAATTGCTTCTCTAGCAGCTGCCCTTAGGAAGAACAGGGAGGACTCCTTAGAAGCCACCAGCCCCCAGTGAAGTAGAAAGAAATCATGGAAGCTCCCAATATATCCCTCTGACCATCAGCCCTGGGCTTTCTTGCAGATATGCTTACCAAGAAGGAAGAAGGCAGAGCAGATGGCTAATTTGCTGATGGGCTCAAAAATACTTCCTGGAGAACAGAAAGTAAGGTGATTACTGCTCATGCCGCTGCTGAGTGTCACCCAGTCCCACAGAAGATGGAGCCCAATTTTGAGACTATAGACTCAATTGTTATGGCAACAGATGATCTGATTGTTTTCTGCTGATTTTGCTTAGGAATCGGCCTCCTGTTTTGAGCCACAGATTTTCATACTACAGGTCTAACATCTCTGTCCCCTTCTTTGCCTTTGCTCATTCTGACCCCTGCTTTCTGGACTTACTGTTCAATACACAAACATAAAATCTACAGAGACTATGGGACAGACTCTCTGCTAGCTTTTACATGAGCTACATGCCCTTGCTTCTTTTGTGCGCTTGACAGCTTTGCTATTTTTCTCAGCCTAATTGGCAGCCCATCCAGCAGCTTCATGGACATTCCAGACCATGAAACTTTGCGCATCAAACTGGGACATAGTAACTCAAGAATTTCTGTTCCAAACTTTATTTTACAATATGAACACTGAAGTCCAAAAAGCAGAAGTGATTTTGCAAAGGTTTCTCAGAAATTGAAGCTCAAGCCATGAGGCTTTGGCTGCCTCCTTTAGTATTGTGTTTACTGGTGCCTAAGAGCTGTGATGATGTTGAGGGAACTCCAAGTGCCTCCCCTGCAGGGAAGTGTTGAAGGTCAGGACACATGGAGAAGCCAAAGACCAGAGAAAGGAATGGAGAACCAACTAAAATAAGGTCTGGTTCAGGTACAGAGTAGGTACTCGGCTTATGACAGCTGAGACTGACTCTAGGGGGAAAACGGTTTTCATGTATGCTGACAATGTGGTGAGAGATGTCCTGCTATTTGTCACCTCCAGCAAGCTTCATACTGAATGGCGCAGCTTGATTTCTCCTCCTGCAAAAGCAGAACCGGGAACGTCCCAGTAGAGCTGCCTTCTCTGAACATTCCTTCCAGCAAAGGGAACACAGAGGTGACTGAGTCTCCTCCTGGTCTTAATATGGTTAATGAACAACATGTTCCCTCTTTACTCATTCTCAGCATGCGTCCATTAGCATATTCACCCTCCAAACTTCGAAATGCATGCATAAGTTATCAAATGAACTGTTCTAAAGCAAAGCTTCTAGTCATGTTCCTAATCAGAGCTGCTCAGTGACTCACTGAAAGCTTCAGAAGGAAAGACCACCAGATATGCTTGCAGCAAGCCTTCCACACCTGTATCAGAGAGACACTTATTCCTTCAATTCCATGCATGAGCAGAGCTAAAAGGGCCCCTAACAATAGAACTTCTTAGCAACTTCATACGCATTCTATGTTAGAGTCACACTTTCTCCCAGAGGCTAGAACCATTCTTTAATGACAAATAATGAGTCTATTGTGAAATTAACTACCAACCTTAATTCCTAAAAGCTACATGATTCCATTGTGGTGTCAAGCTATAAAATCAGAACACCTAATAGCTGGGAAAAAAAATATCAGGTTAATCTAGATTTATTAATACATCACCTGCCTACTAATTAGCATAGCTCCTTGTACATAGTAAATGCTCAAGACGTCTTTACAAAATTGCTAATGAATAATCTCTACACCAATTTAACAGCTGTGGAAAAGTAGTTGCTTGCCCCACTCACACATGTCAAAGGTATAATTGAAACACACTTGTTCATATTTTTTTATTTTATTTATTATTATTTTCTATTTTATGTGTATGTGTGTATTGCCTGCATGTGTGTAAGTGCACCCACGTCGTGCAATGCCTGCAGAGGTCAGAAGAACATGTTGGATCCCCTGGAACTAGAGTTATGGACAATTGTTAGCTGCTATGTGGGTGCTAGAATTCGAACCAGGGTCTTCTCCAAGATCATTCAGTGTTCTTAATCACTGAGCCATCTCTCTAACCCCTTGTTCAGATTTTTAGGAACTTACCTTTTCCAACTATTTTTGGTGGCATCCCATCTAATATTATAAATTTGTCAAATATAATAGTGTTTCAGTATATAATATTTCACCTATGCAAGTGGGGAGAACAAGCTAAATTGTTTGGCCCAAGAAGGAAGCCACCCTCTATTCTTCACAGGAATAGATTTCACACAGTCCCTACACATTAGCTCACTGCTAAATTAACATGGGCATTTTCCTGGCTTTCATTCCGTTTTTCTATGAAGCAGTAACAATGCTACAGGAAAGACAGGGGAAACAAGGACTTTTTCTCTTTCTGATTTGGCTGAAGTATACATAAATCCAATTTTCATTAACAGTTTCAGTTTCTTAATTTATTTTAAAAGAGATGCAAATGGAGGCAGTGGGTTTATGGGCTGTTACAATTTGAATGTCCTTCACAAGTTCATGTGCTTTTAAACACTTGGTGCCCAGCTGGTGGAGATGTTTGGGGTGATGTGGAACTTTTAGGAGGCCATAAAGGGAAGAGTACAGTGGAAAATGGGGTCCAGAAGGCCTTATACAAATCCTTACAAAATTAGCATATGAAAGAACAGGTTGGCAAAGAGGAAGGCAAGAAAACCCTGTGGTTTAAGACCAACTAAAGCCCACCATAGCCCCAGGTACAGAGGCACTCCAGTGTCTGAGGGGACCTCTGACTCCTTTTAATACTAAAACACACACCTCTGTGTGGAGACTTAAGATGAATGAAGTTGTATGTAGAACTACTTCTAACAGATACAGCAGGCGAGAAAAAGCTCACACAATTCAAAAGAGCCGTAAAGCTCGTGCTATGTTGATAATCCAAAAGCCAACGCTGTGACATAAAAGCCCTGATCTTTTGTGTACAAGGGCCATTAGGATACGAAGGAAGTAGAGTCTCTGAGAGTAGGGGGAGGCTTTCTCTTTCACCTCAGGTGAACACAACCCGGGGTGCTAGGCTTCCAGACAACTCAATGGTCATCAAAGCAACCCAGGCCAGTGCCTTTCAGTTCCTTTGTCTCACTGACAACTGTATGTTTAGAAAAAAAAAAATATATGATAGGATTATAGGGAGGAACTTAAGAGAAAGAAAGGAGAGTTCTTATATGTTAGGAGAGGGTCCCAGAAAATGGAGTACAACTGTTAATCTAGGGGCTTCTTATAGGGTTTATGACAGAAAGTGGGGAGGGGCACAGAAAGAGGAGCTGGTCAGTCCAGCCAGTGCACCCAGGGGGCATCAGGACCCTCTCAGCTCTGGTGAGATAGTTTCCTCACTATAGTTTCTAGGCATGGGTGCTCATTTAGGTTGTTTAAGGAAGGGAAGACAACAACAGACCGGGAATGATAGCTCCCTTCTAGCGTCTTGGTCTCTGGCCATGACAGAACCAAAGACATTTCCATGTTCTGGCCAAGGACCAGAATTAGAACCATTTGCTTTCAGAGTCCCTGCCCTAAAACCAACCGACCAGTTTCTGTCTTCTGCTCTCATTGGTCACACCTACTGTTCCCCATCGATAGAATCCAAGCCTGGGCCCTGGCAGCCCTATCAACTTAGGCTAAGCCACCTGTGCTCAGCAGGCCAATGAAACAAACAAGCCATAGTGAAAAACAGAGAAGATTGATTCTGTGTGGCCACACTGGAAAGAAGAACAGAGTCCATCTTCAAGGTCCCAGCAAGAGGTTTAGTTTGAACAGAAGCCAGAAGGATGACTAGCTAAGCAGTCCTGGTCAAGGTGTGGTTCTAGCTCATCTTTGTCTCAACCCCAGACTCTCCCACAAGGTGCTGTGACAAGGTGTGAGAACTCTGTAAAACTTCTTTCTGGAAAACAGATTTCCTCTCTGGCTGACACCAGACTTTTCTTTCTCCCAGCGTGAGATTCCTGGTAAATTCCAATTCTTTGGGGCCCACCATTTTCAATAGTCTGATAGCCAATGGAAGGAACACAAGCCTCTTTAGAGCACCTTTGTTCCTGCAGGGACAGTTCCACTACTAAACCACCTCTCTGCTCAAGCTTGCTTCCACCTATAAAAGTGTAGCATTTTATAATAAATGTTCTCACTTTGCTTGCTTCTGTCCTTGTTTTTGTCAAATTCGTTTTTTCAGGGCCACAAGAACCCGGAACCCATGTGGGGGTACCCATTGGACCCTGATATCCATGGATAACACTAGGATCCAGATGGAGACATGGGTCATGGGGGTGGTCCCTTGTGGTTGTATAGCCTACCCTGCTCCAGTCTGAGTCTCTCTGCTCCCTGGTCTGCTAAGACCCAGATATGACCAAGAAGCCCACACTCCTCCCATCATACGTGAGCTGCTCATGGTCCCTTACTTCTCTGCCATGATGAACTGAACCCTCAAACCATGAACCCAAATAAACCCTTCTCGGGTTGCGTCTCTCAGGCATTTTTTTAAAGCAATGAGAAAAGTAAGTAATACGTGCACCTAATTGCCTGCTAATAAAAGCGTCATGTTACTGTTTTATAAGCACAGCAAACAAGGAATAGCTGCTAGGCCCTAGGTACTAAGAGAAGAGCCCTGTCAGTTCTAAAAGCTCCCTTGGTTTCTCCCGACAGCTGTGAGTGTGGAAATCTACTCATTCAGCCCAAAATCCAAAAGCTTCTAATCTCCTGTTCTAAACCAGACACTGTGCAATGTGCTCACCTAAAGCAGCTCATCTAATTCTTATCCAAACTCTGCAAATTCAGTGCATTCTCTGCAATATACCATGAGCAAACTGCACATGGACAATACATGGAATGACACAGCTCATGACTGACAGAACCAGGGGACTAGAACCCAGGTCAGGGTGACTTTCAGATATAGGAATTTATCTTCCATGAGGTTATTAAAGGGGAAGCTAAACTTCATCCTGTGGGGTAAGACTCACTCAAGTGGCATGGCAGCAGGTAACATGTGAATAGAAAATAGCACCATGCTGTGTTCTAAGAGGGAGCTATATAGGATCAGATCTTGGTATAGAGACAGTGAAGGTGTAACAAGCTGATGCTGGGTGGGTGGACAGTGAGGGCTACAGGATCACAGAAGGTCTCTCTGGATAGGTGACATTTGATTTGAGTTTCTAATATAAAAGGAAAGAAAGAGAAATTATCTTTCTCTTTAACTGCTGTCCTAAAGAACACACACAGTTCTGGAATCCAACATCTGCTGGATGTCATTAACTTTATTAAGCATGGAGAATTTAAATGTTCATCTCCATAGTACTTGAGAAGGCAGCCACTGTTCCCACTTCCTATATAAGAACCCTGTGGGCAAGGAAAAGGGTCATTTATCTTTGATTCATGTTCTCTGTACCAGAAAGGCCTCAACCTCATCCTACTCCCAATATTTTTTAAATGCTTTATTTGCACTGTAAAGTCATTATCTTGATTTCAAGTCTATTTCACATTTAGTCATACCACTTTGCATCCACTGAGTTTTATTCTCAGTTTACCTATGTCAGAAAAGAAACAATGGGAAGGAGATAGGAAAAACATGACAGTAGAAGAAAAGGTAGAAGGTGTTCCCAATTTGTCATACCAGTAGGGGAGAGCTAGCCAAAGACAAAAAAGTGGCCCAGAGAAAGCATGAGCCACAGCACCTCCTCCAGTCCTCTCTTGTTTTAAAACCAGGGCTTTGCAGCTGGGGCAATGGCTCAGTGGGTTAAGAGTGTTTGCTACACAAGCATGAGGACCTGAGTTCAAATCCAAGCACCCACGTAAAAACCTAGCATGGATGTGCAGTTGCTTAAACCCCAGTGCTGTGGGGGCAGACACAGGAGAATTGCTGGGGCTTCTTGGCCACCAGCCTAGCTCCAAGTTCAATGAGAGATCCTGTCTGGAGGAAACAATGTGGAGAGTGATAGAGCATGACACCAGACACCTTCTCTGGTTTCCATTCACACACACAGTGCACATACACGAATCACACAAAAACCAAAACCAAAGGCCTGTTTTACCATGCTGTGTACTTACTACCCCGTTCCCATGGACTTCTAGATGAATGTCCTTTGGGAGGTTGTGGTGATTATTTCTTCTGAAGCACGCCTGGGAAGCCAGCTTGAACTTGACATCAGCTTGAGGATCCAAGTGTGATTAGCTCAGCAGTTCCTGACAGCCAAGTTCAAAGACCTGTGATCTTTTAGCTATCCAGCTTGGTACCCAGTAGATTTAAAATTTCCCCAGAGTTGAATGCTTCTTTGTTTCACATATAAACCGTGATGTCTGATGTCTGCATTAGACAGGAAGAAAGCGCCTTTTCATCCAACCCTACCTCTATGCCAGATAGTACAGTCATTGCTTGCTGTTGTCACAGGTCATCCTCAAAGCTATTCAATGAGGTAGTTATCATGAATCCCACAGTACAGAAGCAGTTAAGCCACTATGTGTTAACCTTAGAGCAGGTGGAATGTTGCATGTGAGCTTCACTTCTCTCAGGGCTGCTTTTGAGTCTCCATAGTCTGAAAACACAGCCCTTGATGATTTTTCTATGACTCTGTTCTCTCTCTAGACATTCAAGGTAGTCGTGGAAGACAGCTGAGAGGAAATTGTCTCCATCTCCTTGGTGAAAGGAGGTGAAATGTCTCTGAAACCTTCTGACTATCTGACCTTCTTTCACTCCAAATTGTAGAACCACGTGTCCTCTCTGCCTCTGGGACGGGACCCTGCCTCTCTCAGCTTCCCACTCCCACATTAAGCTCAACCTAGGTCAGCCTTGGCCCTGGAACCTGACACCCAACACAAAAGCATGCCAGCTGAGCCACGTGGTCCTTCATGGAAAGCTCTGAAAGTGTCACTCCAGCCAATGCTGTTTGTGGTATAGACATGACATCAGCAGAAAGAATGAACAAGATTCCAAGTCTCCACCTTCTTCACTTCTCTATCCTTCAGGCAGTAGATGTGGGAAGGGTTTTTGTCTCTTCCTCTGGTTCTTTGAAAATTAAATACTGCAAATATTGTTTAGCACCTAGCAGATATCAGACCCTGTGGTAGTCAAGTAATTCAGGGTGTGGATAAAGAAAGAGAAGAAATCAGAGAAGCTGTGGATAATGGGACAAGAGTTGGGATTATAGCTCCATAAAATGCTCCGGAAGGTAGAGATAGAGGAGATAGATGGTGGTCCAATTGGCCAGCCATGTCAGGGTGTTTTTCATACCACACCATCCTTGATACTGCCAATAATCCCTGCTTTTAAGCCAATAAGTGACCCAGGCAAATGTGTTTTAGGGCAATCGTCTCAGCAGAAAGCACTTTCAAGGTCAGAAAAAAGCTAGGGCCTAACAGAAAGCTACCAGGGAGTTCACTGATTCCAGTCAGATCTATAAAGCTCTAGCTATATGCCAGGCTCAGGATACTTAATTCACAGCAATGAATCCCCACACTGGGAGAGCAGGAGTCAAATAAACAGGCCATCACTGAGTGAGATGGGTGCATTTAGGAGTAATTCACCTGCCTGCAAGGTGTCAGCCAGAGCTGCCCAGATACGGTAATTAGGTTACATTATGGAGAAAGGCAATAATTCATCAGAACACTGGGGAATACGGAGAGGGACAAGGAAGGATGGATGCATCTGGGAAGGATGCTCAGAACAGAAGACACTATACAGACTAACACCCAGAACCAAGAGTAAGCACTTCACTGGGTGGCTGGTCCTGCTAAGATGGCCTGGGGCTGTGGCTGAGGCTGGAGTGGTGGACAGGCCACTCTTGCTCCACTAAACTGAAATGGATGCAATGAAAACAGAAACTGGAGCGAGCAGGCATAGAGGCAGGGAGGCCATCTGGCCGGGGCAGGATGAATGTGGCCAAGAGGGGAAGATGAGAGGTGTAAGCACTTCACTGGGTGGCTGGTCCTGCTAAGATGGCCTGGGGCTGTGGCTGAGGCTGGAGTGGTGGACAGGCCACTCTTGCTCCACTAAACTGAAATGGATGCAATGAAAACAGAAACTGGAGCGAGCAGGCATGGAGGCAGGGAGGCCATCTGGCCAGGGCAGGATGAATGTGGCCAAGAGGGGAAGATGAGAGGCAGGGCCGAAGCAGTAAGAGTAGAAATGGAGAGCAGGCATCAGACCAGAGCAGGTGTTTCAAGATGAGGTTGTCAGAGAAACATCCAGAGATGGGACAGGGATCCACTCCTTTAATCAACTTCAGGTAAAGGCCATAAGAATGAAGAAAGCATCACATAAACAAAATGCCTCCCCAGTAGTCTCCACACTCAAGGTACCACTCGCCCTTGTGTTTCCAGGTCCTAGCCAGATGTCTGCTGACCATGAGACTACCAACCTGAGAGATCATCTTCTGTTCCACAGAGTGGCAGGTGGAGGCATGTGCACTTGACTGCCTCCAACTTTTCCAGAGACTCTAGCTGTCCCACCTGCTGCCAGATGTACAGAAGCTGTAGGAAGCCCTGATCTCAGCTCAGCAAGTTTCTCCATCTTCTGTGTATGCAGACCTAAAACAAATCCTTCAAGGGGGTGAAGGCAGGGAAGGAAGGGGAAGAGTAGCCCAAAAGCGAGTCCTAGTACAATCATGCCGCCATAGGAAAAGACAGATGAATAGGCTGAGTGAGGTGACGAAGACAAAGGGATGGCATCAGGAGGAGGCAGCTTCCATAGGAAGATAAAGGCATGGGAAGCCACGCCTCACAGAATGTGATATTGCTCCATGGACTGTACAGATGTGGACAGGTACCTGGGGACAAGAGTCCAAGATTAAAGAAGGGAATTTTACCTCCATGAAATATGGAGCCTCCAATAATAAAACAGAGCCAACCATCCCTATGCCGCCTCAATCCCAGGAGTCTCAGAAGTAATAAAAGTGGTATGATAAATGTGAATGTGCTTAGCACATGCCAACCCCATGTTGATTGATATAAAGGCTGAAATTACCTCATGAATCTGTAACCACTACAAAAATAGCTACCAAGAAAGTACACATTGGACATCAGACTTGGAAGCACCGTGTGCCCTGTGTTTTACTACAATGGACTGCACTGAATGAATTCTACCATGCTATGTGAAAAGTGTGTGTGTGTGCCTGTGTGTGCCTGTGTGTTTGTTATAGGGTGGGCAGAAAATACAGTACACACACTCAAAGTTAACCACACAAACAATCCACAGAGGGTGAGGAGTCCCTGCCTGCTTTGGACACCATGGTAACCAGGAAGTAAGATGCAGACTAGTCTTTCTCTGGAAACATTCTTTTGGCCCTCAGTAAGGAATAAAATATTGATGAGTTTCATGGACGGAATTGTAACAGCTTAAATTTCATTTTGTAAAGTTCTTATTCCCTGTACTTCAGCATGTGACTTTATTTGCAGATAATGGTCTTTTTGAAGGTAACCACCTTACAATGAGGTCATTAATATAGGCCAAAAGCCTATTTGAACACAGAGCTGCTCATAGAGGAAGACGACTATCTATACGCCAAGAGGAGGCCTGGCAATATCCTTCCTCACATCTGGCAGAAAAGAAGCAGGCTTGCTAACGTCTTCATCTCAGATTTCAGCATCCTGAGTGTCGAGACTATATCCTCTGTTGTCTAAGGCCCCAGTCTGTGCTACTTCACTGCTATAGCCAGAGAAAACTGGAACAATACGGAGCGGAGACGGTCTGAGGGCAGAGGCCATGGATGAAATGTCTGGAGAGCCCTGAAGGGCAGATACTGTTTTTACCTGGGCGATAATGGCCAGGTAGGGAGCTGGCCAGGCAGCTTCACAGAAGCACACCTGTGGTCATGGGGCAAGAGAGCTATTAAGGGAGCTATTTGGAAAGCACTGGCCCTGTTTCTCTGGACAACACAGGAGATCTTATGTATTATAAAACATTTATAATCCAGGATCAAATGAGTTTTGAAAACTCAATAGTTTTACTTCTTGATGATTTACTATAAATAGTAGCTTTTTGTTTTCTTTTCTTTTTTGTTTTGTTTCTTCTTTTTGAGACAAGATCTCCCCTTAGCACCAGCTAGCCTGGAACTCAATATGTAGACCAAGCTGGCCTTGAGATCACAGAGAACCATTTGCCTCTGCCTCCTGAGTGCTGGGACTAAAGTTATGTGCTACCATGCCCAGCTTGAACAAAAATTCTAAAGAAAGAATCTTATTTAACTTTGTTGAACCCAGGAACATCCCAAACTAATTTGATCAAGTAAACTCCATTAACCTGGCATTAAACTCCAGAGTGACACAAAACTCACTTTGGAGATCAGGCACTAGGTCTCCCTAGGTCCATCCAGTTCTAGCATTATATGAATTGATGGATCTAATTTCACATTTTCTCTCAGGGAAAATTTCAGGCCTTCTCCAGCCTTCCCTGCCTGTCTTCTTGCCAGACTCCACGATTCCCTTATGAAAACCCCCTCTATAGTCATGCTGGCCTCCTGCCTGGTCCCTTATTATACCACGTCTTCTTGGGCCTTTGGGTCCATCCCTCAGCCCCTGTACCTCTTCCCTCCTTCCCACCAAGGACACCTTCCTAGTCTCCAATTATTGAGTACCAATTAAGTTCCAAAATACCTGTTACTTCATTGCTACACCACTGAGAAACTTGAGGCTCAGCAATATTAGGAGACATGCCAAGTTCACTCATCTGTGAAGTGTCAGATTTCAGATCAAACCCGACATCAAGCTTGCTCTGGAGTCTGCTGTTGACCACCCCTAAAGTGATCTAGTCTTCACACCTGTGCCTGGTCTCTGGCCCTCCATCAATCTCCTGTGTGTGCTGTTTGCCTTTCCTCTTAACCTGACTTTATCCTGTCACCCAGTCAGGCTCTGAAGTCAGAAACTGTGCCTTCTACTTCTTCAACCTGTCCCAAACTCGGGTTATTTTAAGTTAATATTTTATCTGTAGTGATAGAAGGCAAGACAAAACATCAGAAAATATCAGGCCACAGGAGAAGACCAAAGCTGTGTCCCTTCCTGCAGCCAAATACCAGGTGTCCATGGAAAACCCCTTTCCTTCATGGAGCCTTCATTTTCTCTTCATCACAGGGTTGGATTGAGTCAGCAGAGGCTCTGACACAAAAGCTGATGTGCTCACAGAGAGGAAGTCACCAAGGAACCTGCTGAGCAGCATAAAGTAAGAAGGAAGGAGTCCAGGCAGGGCCACACAGCAATAATGAAGCAAATCTATCATTCAGTTCTGAGATTCCTGTTAAAGCAACTAAATACGAGAGGTGGGGACCTGAATGAGACCAGGAGAATGGAACGTGGGTGTCTGTTGCACACCCTCTGCCTTCAGTTATTCTTTAAGCTGCTTACTTATAAAATACTTCCTTAGGGCTTTGCTTTTGAGGAAGCAGACAGTTGTAGAAAGGTCAATGGTACACAGAGATTAATTGTAAAAATAATCAAAGGAATAGAAAGGCCTACTCTGTCCTTAAAGATGGGCTCTCATATAAAGGGCAACATAGGCTACTGTTAGACACATAAATATTGGGGCTCTCTAAACACAAACCAGAAGACCAAGAATATTAGGAATCAAAAAGTGAATGAAGGAAAATGAGGAGGCAAAGGACAGAGAGGCGGAATAGAGTGATACGAAAGAGGCCTGGGTAGTCTAAATTCAGGATTGCCATTCTTATCTTTCAGGATGATTAAGAAGGAAAGAATTGTGAAGAGCTTTCCACAGCTATGTCAAAAAGACTAGAATGGAACTCCAGATACTGTGCTCTTATCCTTGTCCACCACCTTCCCACCAGCTGCTCTGTGACCTTGAATAAGCCACTTCACCTAAGTGAAACTGCTTCTTCATCTGCAAGGTACAGCATAATTCTTACCCTTTCTAACAGCTCTTCACAATGCAGGTAAAGTCTGTAATGCACTAGGTAAACTGAGATGCAATACACAGTATGTCAAAACAACAGGGAAGCATCCTTTTGACCCTGGTAACATCAGGACCAACAAAGCTTTCTCTCTGGAGCTCATCTCCCCTTGCCTCTTGCCATTACAGCTACCCCACATTTTGCAGTTTTGAACCATCAACAACCAGAGTGATCTTTCCAAACTGTGAATGCATTCAAGGCTGTCCTTCTCTTGTTAACTTTGCCATCATCTCTAGATTACATGTAAAGCCTCTAGAATACAAGGGACACCCTACATGGCCTGCTCTCCAGCCTCCAGTTCTAAACATTGTTAGCCACTTGCTATGCCAGTCCTAGCCTGCAGTCTAATTGAATTAGTTAAAATTGCCTCAAGACACCTTCATTGTCCATGACTTTGGAACTTGGTGCGTGCTTGTCCCTTTCCCTGAAGTGTCCTCTCCCATCTAGTACATTCCACCTGAACCTCCCACACTCAGTTCAAACATAATCAATACAAAGTTCAAATACAATCTTCCCAAGATGCTTTCTCCTAGTCCCCTAGGCAGTTAATGTTTCTATTACCTTTGATTTTTTTTTTTTTTTTTAACCAAAACATTTATTTGTTCACAGTGGAATTTCTACTATTTCCCTTAGGGGGAAAAAGTCCCATGAACTGTTCTTTCCTCCGGTAGCCCTGAAAACTCTGCTTTATTGGCAGCTCCAAGGTCAGTATTTTGGAAATGCTGTTTCTTTTATCGTATGCTACTCAGAAAAACTAAATTGTACTTTTAAAAAAATGGATGTAATTTGTAGGTCAGCATCTGCCATATGGAACATTTCTGTAAATGTAAGTGATTCAGGGGTAAAACTCAATTGCTTTTGTTAATTTGAGACTCTTAACATCTGAATGAGAATCCCCTCCTGTGTGCTCACACTGCTCTGAGCACAGAATCCCCTGCCCTGAGCACACACTGCTCTAAACACAGCTGCAGCACAGCTTCAACTGGGCATTCCTCCTTGCCATCTCCTCCTTAGCTTCCCACAGAAAGCTCTCCAAGCTGTATGGCCCAAGACCATGTATCCATCTCCATCTCCATGTTTCCTAGTACCCGGCCCAGTTTATGAAACACATTGACACTCAATTTGGAAATGTTCACTGAATGAACAATAACAGCTACAGCTGTAAACTGCATGCTGTGTACCAGGCATTGTGCTAAACGCACCACATGCTAGTTCCACGAAATTCTACAATGAAGATCTAGCCTTCTTTCCAATCTCATCTCCAAATCAATTTTTCTCTATCTATATTACTGTGTTTGAGGTATGGGGAAGTTGCCAACTAAAGGTGAACCTTCCAGAAACAGTAGACCATCTTTCTAGGAACAGACTCAAAGAACAGGTCCCAGGCAGCAGATATCGATCAATGTACAGTGCTTGCCTAGTATGCACAAGTCCTGAGATTCAGTTGCAAAAATGAATTTTAAAAAGTAGACCTTAAAAACCTCACAACCTCACAACTCACATTAGGAGGCCATCAGCTGTCAACACCAAGGGCAACAGGACAAAAGAAACATCACCTCAGCAAGCCAGGAATTCCTTTTAGGTGACAGTTTCCTTTGGGGGAGTTAAGTTCCTATGATTGTCAACTGAAGCTGGGTTTCCATAAAAGACTATTGAAAGGAACAAAAATATGTGCTAATCTTGAAGAAATAGGAGTAAAAAAGAAAGTGGAAAGGAGGAGAAGAAAATACGGATAATATTAAAAACGATATTTTCATCCTCATAACAGCTGCCTGCTGTGAGCACTATTGTGATTCCTGTTCTACAAATGAAAAAGGTGAGGCCCAGAAAGACAAAACATTGTATGGTGTAACTATCTCTGTGATTTCCTAAATCTTTCTCAAAATTACGGATGATACTGTTGGTATTTTTGTTGGAAGTTAAGTATCAGTTCTGAGCACTCCCCATGGCTTGATCTAGGGTGAAAAAGAAGCAGATATACATGTCTGTCCGTTTCAGATGGGATGATCACATGCATTGAATAGCAAGAATAGCCAAAAATAATAATAATAATACTCAGGAGAAAGGATTACGTACAGGAGAAAGGATTACATACAGGAGCTGTAATTGTTGAGTTGCTGAGAACAGAAGAAAAGTTGTCTAATTCTTCAGGGATCTGAACCAAAGTAATCCTTAAGTCACTAGAAACATTTTCAGTGGGCACAAGAATTCCAAAAGTTTTAAATACATCAGTCTGGATCCTCCCACACCTCTTGTGTGTGCTCTTTGCTAAGTTGATCAGTGTGAAACTGAAATTGTTACAAGATTCTTTCTTCCCTTTTTTCATAATTGAGCTCTTCATACTTTCTCAGGAAACTGATAAAATAAGTCTGGCATGGTGGTGCATGCCTTCAATCCCAGAACTTTGTACTCCAGAGGCAGAGGTAGGTGGATCTCTGTGAGTTCAAAGCCAGCCTGGTCTACATAGTGAGTCCCAGGACAGCTGGGGTTACGGGGAGATCCTGTCTCAAAAAGACCAAAAAAAAAAAAAAAAAAAAAGCTCTCTTTCTCCACAAAATTAAAGATTTCCAAAAAAAAAAAAAAAAAAAAAAAAAAAAAAAAAAAAAAAAATAGCTCTCATTCTTCCTCAGACTTAAAGTTTTCCATTGCTAAGGTTTCAAAAACCTCCAGGGACAAAATAAACTATTAAAATAGCGTTGAAAAAATGTCATTGCAACAAAAATTTATGTAGTGGGTCATTAGCTATCAAGGCCCCACCTCTGCAGCAAACCCATCCCTTCTTTCCACTGGCATTACAACAGGCTTGCATGATAGGCCACTGGAATGCTTGGACATAAATTGATGCTGTTTCTTATCCCCTGTGGCAAAAGAAGAATATTCCTAATTATTGTGTAACATACGAGTTGGTAAACTTGATCCTACAGCAGAACACAAACGTCTATATGTTCTTTAAATAAGTCCTACGAATGGAGGTTGAGATCATATTAAACAAAATAAGGCAAACTCAGAAAAATGAATGTCATGTTTTCTCTCATCTGTGGAATCTAGATTTAAGAAGCAAAAAGCTATGAAAGTAGAAGGGAGACCATTTGGGAAGAGGAGTGGGACCAACAAGTAGCGGGAGAGGGGAGGAAGGGAAGACTGGACAGAGCGATCAGATCAAAGTACGTTATATACAGGTTTTAAAGAGTAAATTTTCACTATTTTATATATTAATAGATATGTAAATAAATTAACATATACAAATCAATAAATACACCCCCATTGTTCGTGAATGGCCTGACTGCTTTCATGTTAAAAGAGCAGTGTTGAGTAGCTGAGTAGCTGAGTCGGGAACTCTGGAATACAAAGTTTATTTACCTGGCCCTCTGCCAGTATCAGAAACAGATGTCCCTCAGCTTGTACTGTGGGTACATGCTAAAAGTGCATATAAATGAAAATATTCTAAGTCAAACAACCCACCAAACAGCATAGCTTAGACCTCTGATGCACTGAAAGCAACAGGTGTTCCCCTCACATCCACAAGGATGAGTTCATGCTGCCACCTCCTGTCCACTACCCAGCATCGTGGGAGCATGCTTTATTATACATTGTAGCTGGGGAAATTTCAAAATTCAAATTATGAAGTGTGGTTTCTATTGAGTTTTTATCACTTTTGTGCAAGTCAATGCATTGCCATTCAGGGTCATTCTGTACGTTTTCACATCATGTGGTTTCAGATTCTTCTCTTTCAACAAAAATGAAAGAGGACTGAAAAAATGATTTATGCTGAACATTTGCTTTCTTTCTCGAACCTGAAATTTTGCTTTGTGCAAGCAGAAAGTACGGACGTGGCCAGTCTCCAATTAAAGCCGTAGATGCTGAGTCTCTAAGGGGTTTTCCTGGTAGACAACATTTCATGTTTCCTGTCACAAGGCCTTCCTGGTGGAATTAAATACATGCAGTGTGATTCCACTGAGATGACTCTTGTATTTGTGGCCCATCTACTCAGGACTTCACTACATGTGCTTTCCCCCCTTGCACATTCTGCCTTATGTGCCTTTACCCCAATAAATCCTGCTTGTATGGCAATGTGCTGATCCTGAGAGTCCTCCTACCCTGCTCCGGTCAGCCAGGCCCAATGCCTCATAATTCATTGAAAATTGGTTAGAGTCCTTGGAGGGTCACGTCTCAGGAGTAGGAAATAATTGCCCCTCAACTAAAAACTGCTCCGTCCTAGCAAAAGCAAGAGAGACACAAGAGGAATCAAACTACTTTCAAGCAACTTAACTGATTCCAACAGCAAAAACAATAATATTTATAGGCACACAGTATTCTATATTCACTAATTCACAATGCCTGGTATCCAATCGAAAGTTACCGGGCATTCGAAGAAGCAGGAATTATTACCCACCTGATAAACCAATGATTGAAATAATCCAGAACTGACATAGGCATTACAACTAACAGGCAAGGACATCAGAACAATAATTTTTATTATAACTGTACTGCATTTATCCAAAGAACTTGGTACAATGACAATATTAATAAGATCCAAATCAAAATTTAGATAAAATAAAATCTTAACATCTGAACTGAAAAAAAGTACAGTGGATGGGATTAACAGAAGTAAAACATTATAGAAAAAACCTGCAAAGGTATAGTCATAGTAATGACTGAAATAAAACACATATGCACACACAATAAACACACATACATACACATATACACACAAACACACATACGCACAATATACCCACAGTACCCATACAAGCATGCCTATAAACTCATGTACACACACATATACACATGCACATAATACACATGCACACACATACATGTACACACATATATACACATATATACACATGTACATATACACACAAGGATTAAGGGGACACAGCAATAATAAATTCCTTTGCACTTAATAACAGAATCAAAATACATGAAGGATGCTTGATTTATAAGGACAATAGGCAAATACACATTATAGGGCACTTCAATACTTTTTTGTTAATAATAAGTAATAAATAAGTAAATAGAAAAAGATATAGGATATAAGACGCATGTAGATTACTTGAAAATAACCCCAAATAACCCAATTGACATGAATGGAGAGGAGAATTCACATATTTTTCAAGTGTACATAAAATATGGAACAAAATAGACCATATTGTGAAACTTATCTCTAGATAAGGTTTATTTGAGACTAACTGGTCATTACCCAAGATTTATCTGCAAGACACACAGTAATTAAAAATGCCAGAATGGTGGAACTAACCTTCTTGGATGTTTAACAGAC
>NW_008352891.1:538272-540284 GCF_000622305.1 Nannospalax galili | reverse complement strand
AGGAAAATAAATATATATATATATATATATATATATATATATATATATATGACACTGAGCTTGTTGGAAGTTCAAAAGGTGACCAGAAATTTATTCATCATCTGGGTGGTCACAAATGGCCTAGAGGTAAAAACAGAGACAGACAATCCAGTCCAATATAGAAACATGTTTTGTTACAGGTATGAGGGTAGTATTTACATAATACCTGGAAGAGTGAGATTAGTTCTATCTTTTGGAATTAAAAAGAGTGTCCAAAACACATATAGCAAAGCTAGATTTTGTTATTTCAGTATAAGTGATTTGGAGAAAGTAATGGAAGAAATGTGTCGTACGTTGAAAAGTACATTCCAAGGGAAACAGCATGCTGAAATACACATTACACGTTCATGAGTTCAGTTCACTAGAACTTTTGGACAAACAATATATATATTGATCAAGAGAGACAGAGAGATAGAGGGACATAGAGAAAGATACATTTGAATTTTGATGTAGTCTAGGATCAGCTGTCTACTAAAGGCATTCATATCCTAATACATGCACACATACTGAGTTAATTACATGGCACAGCTTGTAGAAAGAGGCATGGCACACAGGAGAAATTCCTCCTTGCTGCCTTATTTATAAATTAAGGCATAGCATAGTATAATGTTATTAGTGCTGGCTTTAGAAACATATCACCCTGGATTTTGTCTTTCTTAATAGCTGGGTGACCTTGGGCAAGTGACCTAGCTATCCATCAGTATTCGCATTTATAAGAGGAATGGTAATAAATTTTAGTAGCACTGTGGGGAAGATTCAGGTACTGAAAGTGAGGTTTGTAATAGTTTGTCTATCCCACAGCAGATTCTCAATAAATAACTGTTCAGAGAAGAAAATGTATTTATCCTTAAACACAAGCCAGGGAAAGGGGGCAATAGTATATTTGAATAAGAATCTATTTTTTCCTTTTTCAAAGATCCATACCCTCTTGCTTCTTTATAACACAGTATTTTAAAGCCTCTAACACTTCTGAGATGGTGCTAGCATCTGACCTCTGTATTCCACAGTTTGTGAGCAAGATGATGATAAGTGGTGGATTATATACCAAGAGATGAAGAGGAAGGACATGGCAGAAAGCAAGTTCTGTTTTCTTTTGCCCTATGTGCTTCTTAAACAGAACAGGTTTCTGACATAAGAACACATGGTTATGATAGAACATATCCTAAAACATTCTTCTGAGGTAGATTGAAATCAGGGCAAGGATCTTCTTCAGTATTTCCCTCATGGAACAGATTTCTTTTGTCTCCTGTAACCATGACGTGTAGAGCCTGTCAGCAGCGGCAAAGGGAGATTTGTAATCTGCATCACAGGCTTGAGGTTGTTTACTGTTGAGTATATTCAAGCATCACTGCATTTCTTCTCCCTGTGTTACTGGCAGTCAGAAGGCTGAAAGCATCTCTGCCCAAATGGAATCTTTTTTTGCTTTGTTCTCTCACCCCTCTGCCTCAGACACATGGCCACCTGGCATATGCTGTGTGTTCTCTATGCAAAGACCGCCAGCAAGCAAACAAAGCGCCTGGACACGCATGGGCAGAGCAGGGCTGATGGCTGGGAATTCAGTCAAATAACTGGTCATTTGGTCAAACACTCAGGTCAAATGGTTTCTTTGACAGAACTGACTGTAGTAACAGTAGATTTTGTCATGTATAGGCGGAGAAAAGAAGGGCAGCAATTTACAAGTTTCCCTTTGATGCCCTGCATCACTAGGAGACAATTCCATAATAACTTTGAATTTAAAAATTCAAATTAGATAATTATTGGCCCAAGCTGTCCAATTACTTTATAATTTGCACAGGAAAGAGAGGAGAAAAATTAAAATAAGTTGTTTAAAAAGATAGTCTCCTCATCTTTTTAGAAATTTCAAGGATTTAAAAAAAATAATAATAACTATTCTATACATAGCAGACAATATTCAAGATTCATGGATTCTAAGAGTAAATTCTGTATTTATAAACAACAATAAAAACAATCTG
>NW_008352891.1:538082-538153 GCF_000622305.1 Nannospalax galili | reverse complement strand
ATTACCAGTGAAATCTACCTGATGACTTTATATCCATACTCAGGTACTAACAATCTGAGTGTAACCAACTA
>NW_008352891.1:532008-537418 GCF_000622305.1 Nannospalax galili | reverse complement strand
TATTTATGACTTGTATTTATAAACAACAATAAAAACAATCTGGAAAGAAATGTAGCTGAAATAATAACAATAATATCAATATATTCTTTAATAAGACATTCTTTCAGTGGTAGCCACACATAATTTTGCACAATTTTTTTCTTGGGGTGAAGTTGTATATTGTAAATCCATTTTTCATGAAGAATAAAGCATAATAAAGTATATAAAAATTCAAAAAAAATTCTCAATAAAGTTAAAAGAACACAAGTCATAAATATATTATCCAACTCTTATGGTTTGAATCTGAAATTTCCCCACAGGCTTATGTTTTGAACGTTTGGTCCCTAGCTTGTGGTACTGTTTTGGGAGGTTCTGAATATTTTGCATGGTGAAGCCTAGCTGAAGAAGTAGGTCACTGGAGATGAATACTATGGTTTTTTTTCCCTGACCACTTCCAGTTTATTTCTCTCTGTATCCCTTCCACTGTGATGTGAACAGCTCTGCTGCGTTCTGCCACACGCCCCCTAATATGGTGGACTAAAACTTGAAATCATGAGTTAAAATAAACCTTTTTCCCTTAAGTATTGTTTTTTGGGTAACTGGGTCATGGTGATATAAAAGTAACTAAAACAGAAAATTGGTACTGAGAATGGGGTCATCTGTAACTAAACCCAAGTATGCGGTTCCTAGGCCTTTGGAACTGATATGTGGAAGGAATTTGGAAGAATTTGGAGCTTCAAGATAGAAAAGCCCTAGAAGGCTGTGCAAGAGCTTACTGGTTGATGCTGGTAGGAACAGGGGAAGGCCAGAATGCTGATAGAAATGCAGACAGAAAAGAGTTCCCTAGGTGTCAGATGGGAACAACAGCTCAGTTGAGATTGAACCAAAGGCCATTCTTATGACATTCTGACAAATAATTTGCTTAGATTTGTTCATATCCTCAAAATTTGAGTGAAGCTGGAGTCAAAAGTAATGGACTAATGAATTTGGCAGAGGAAATTTTAAGAGGGCACAGCATTCGGGATGCAGGCCCATGATTGCTGACTGCTTTTGCCAAGTTTCTAGTAAGGCTCATGAGAAAAAAACAAAACCAAAAATAGGGAAACCATGTGGATTGGCCATGTTTTAAAATTTCAGACCAAGAGGCCATAGTTATTAAAGAGATTAGTTCCATGTAAACTCATTTGAAAGCTTTTCCCCTTGATAAGAGAGCATCTCCAGGGTTCCCTACTCACACATAGTCACATGAGGTGGGGAGGAGGTTGAGGGGAGTGCTGATGGGTTCAGTAACCCAGGAACTTTGAGTCCACTGCAGTCATGGTCCAAGGAGGCCTGGTTACTATAGAGCTGGCAGCAGATCTTGTTGGCATTGCAAGTGTGTAATTATGGGATACTGGAGCCTTCTGTCCAGATTTTTAAAGAAGTCTTTGGAAGTTGGGCGTTTTGTAGTAGAATGAGAGTCCAACTTCTGAAAGACCTGAGACGGTGATGAATGAAGCTTGGGGGATGACACTTAAGCTGTGAAGGAGAATCCAAGATAATGGAGATCATGAGACTGAAATGTCTTCCAAAGACAGCTGAAGACAACAAGTGGAGCCAACTCAAAAGAAAGTTTATGTGGGCTGTGATCAGCAAGACCACAGAGGCAGAGATACTGTGTTGAAGCACAGACGATGTCATCATGTATCCTGAATGCTGGACATGGAACTAAGGGATTTAATATTTGTCCTTCTGAGTTTTGGGTCTTGCTTTGGTCCAATTTTTCCTTGCTATCTTCCTGGTCTTCCCATTTAGAATGGGGACTACTCACTCTATACCACTGCATATTGGCAGTTTGTAATTGTCTATTTTGCTTTATAGGGACTTATAGCAAAGACACAGTTTTAAGTCTCAGTAGAAACTTTGGACTTAGACGTTTAAACATTGTTGGAACTGTTAAAACTATGGGGTGGGGACTTTTATGATTGAACGGAATTCATTTTGCCCATAGGAATAGAATATTCTGGTCTACATCTGAAAGGCTTTCCCCCAGGTCGTATTTTGAATACTTGTGATCCCAATGGTGGCATCATTTACTGAGAATGTAGAACCTTAGGGAGGTAGAGCAGAAGTAGGTTACTCAGTATGGACCTTTAAGAGTTATAACCAGCTCTGGTTTGGAGCTTGGTCTCTGCTTCTTGTCTGTCGTGCATGCCAACTTCCATCATGTTCTATTCAAGTAAATGGGTCCAAGCAGGCAATAATAAACTGGAATCCCTTTGAAACTGTGAGCTCAATCTTTCCTTCCTGTCTTGGCTACTTTTCCTGTTGCTGTGATAAAAATACTCTGACAAAAGCAACTTAAAGAAGAAACTGTTTATTTTGACTCACAGTTTGAGGTTACAGACCATCATGGTGGGGGAGTGACAGCATCAGGGGCTTGAGGCATCTGGTCACATTGCATACACAGTCAGGAAGCAGAAAATAATTAATGCATTCTGCTCAGCTCCCTTTCTCCATCTATATAGTCCAAGATCTCAATCAGGAAATAGGGCTACCCGCAGTGGGCAGATCTTTCCACCTCAAATGTAATCAAAATACTCCCCCATTGGCATGCCCAGAGGCCTATCTTTCTGTTGAAATTTAACACTGCCCATCACACCTCACTTCAGTGTTTTCTGTCAGGTATTGTGGTCACTGTCACACAAAGTAACAAATAGCACACTCAAAGAGTGTGAATTAATAACCAATAATTGACAGACCTTTTCTTAAACCTTAAGTATTTGGAATACTAAATAATGTATTTTTAAATGTTCTACATATTGGATAATGAATAAAAAGGGAAATTATAAAGTTCTTCAATAGAATGAAAATTAAAACAGAAAATATGAAAATGAACACTGTTTTCGGACATATTACCCAAAAGCTCTGTATCCTACTATATAGATATTTGTTCATCCATGTTCATTGCTGTCCTTTTTACAATAGCCAGGAAGTGGAAACAACCTAGGTGCCCATTAACTGATGAATGGATAATGAAAATGCTGTGCTTTTACGCAATGAAATTATTATTCTACTGTCAAAAACAAAATTATTAAATCTGTAGGTAAATGGATGAAATTGGAAACCATCATCCTGAATAAAATAACTCAGATCCAGAAATAAAAATGTTGCATGTTCTTTCTCATAGTTGAATGCTAGCTCTGATTTCTTAGATATACATGTTTCTGTTGGAAAATTCAGAGAGGTAAGGATGGGGGTGGGGCACTTCATGGGAGGGAAGATAGAATGCAGTGATATAAAAGGAAAGGGGAATAATGGAGTAGGAATGATTATTTAGGGTGGGGAAAGGGAAGGCAGGACAGAAGAGGAAGTATGGGGAGGGATAAGTAACACTAAAGGCCTTCAGAAAAAGCCATATGGAAACCTACCTCTATAGAAGCTTCTTAAAGTGTACATACATACATTATACAAAGAGATTAAAATGAGTTACCTTATAACAGGGGGCCATTGCCCCTACTAAATATCATAGACTAGCAAAATAAGAGTCCAATGCCAGGGATGGGCTCCCTCTTTAGAAATTGTTGACCGGGGGTCCCAGAGACACTCAAACAATATTGGCTGTTGGCCCTCCTCTTGGTTACCCACCAGAACTTCACAGTAAGACCCTGTTGCTGAAGACACTATGTACATGAGCCATAGGGAGGAAAAGGAGATATCAGGCTGTCACGGACTTCAAAGCTTCATCTCTGTTAGTTAGTTTTCATAGTACTGGAAGGTGCTATGTGTGCTACCAGAAGAAAAAAATGATCGTTACTCTTACCCAACTGTGAATCCAGAATGCTTCAATAACAACTGGCCTGGCAAGCCACAACCTCTGGTGCAATAGTGACACAAATATTATGGGAGCAACCAATCATTTTATAATAGATTTAAGGTCCACTTCATAAAATGGAACCCATACCTGAAATTGGTATCAGGCCTAGAAACCTATGACTAGACAGGACACAGGCCATAGGGGAGAGCCTAATTAATACTATGATTCTGCTAAATAGATATAGTATTAAAGTGGCTCCTAATGATTTGTTATACCCATAGATTAATGTGTCTCTCACCTCTCACCAGCAAAGCTTCCTTATGCAGTAGATGGTGATTAACACAGAAATTCACAACTAGCCAATGTGCAGAGAATAAAAGACTACAGGCTGCTTATCCCTGAATATGACACCAATATCAAATTTTTGCCTCCAAAGGCTCAGGAATCATTGCACAAGAGGTGGCAAAAGATTATAAGAGCCAGAGCTGGTGGATAACCAAAAGGAAACAGAGTTTTCTAGACAGCTGGGCAGTTACTCATATGAACTCACAGCAATGGCAATGTGACATACAAGTACCATGTAAGCTCAAGGCAGAAAAACCCAGCATAGGCATGGGAAGTGGATAAGAAAGCCCAGCTCTAGCTGAGGAACTGTTAGCAACTGATTGCTGCTGGGAGGGAGATAGGAAGTCTCTTTTAAGGTTGTGACTCTTAGTAGTTTAACCAGGTTCCAAAGAGTAGATCCACATCAATTGACATTTGGGAACACAAATTTGATTCTCTAGGTGTGTGTGTGTGTGTGTGTGTGTGTGTGTGTGTGTGTGTAATAAAGTATATGAAATTGAACAGAGGTAGTAAGGGGGTGCAGACAGAAGACAGAATCTAAATATGATCAAAATATATTGTATGAAGTTCACAAAACTTCAATTTTTAAAAAATAAAAAAATAAACACTATGTTGACAAAGCAGAAGTTAGGGTGAATTTTATAATACTCAACACCTGCATTATGAAATAATATAATCACAAATCAATGATCTCAGATTTCATGTTAAAAAATGAAGAGAAGGCACTATCATCCTCAGGCCTCTTGGGGAACACCGCTTCTGGTCCTGGCCCCGCCCTCACCCCTCTCTGCTTCCCTGGGCCTGCACCACCGGCTAACTCTCCTAGCCTGCACTACCATCCTCAGGCCTCTTGGGGTAAGTCTATAGCACAACTCTTCCCTCCTGGACTCCCTAAGCCACATTCACCCTTCCATCCCCCAGCCCACCACCACGACGCCGTTCTATACTCCTAGTTTGGGCCCTGCGCCATTCCTAGTCTTGGAGCCCCAGACACCTGGAGAACCAATACTGCTTCCTGACCCTTCTCACTCAGAGCAACTCAGTGCCTTTCTTGGGCACCAGGAGCACAGCTTCTGGTCCTGGCCCCGCCCTCACCTCCCTCAACTTCCCTGGTCCTGGAACACCCGCCAGCCTCTTTCTGGGGCTCCGAGGCTTACCTTTACTCTCCCTGATCCTTTGCATCCAGTACAACACAGCTACTCAATCCACTCCCTGGGAAATATTGGGGCTTCTTCCCGCCCTATCTGCCTTTGCATCCCTGCACGGCGCGGCCACGGCCAGGGTCTCAGG
>NW_008352891.1:506901-526562 GCF_000622305.1 Nannospalax galili | reverse complement strand
ATAAACTGTTTTTAAAAAAGAAAAAAAAACTGAAGAGAAAATTAAATATAAAGGAAATGAGGGGGATTAAAATCACAATGGAGACTAAAGAAATAGAAAAGAAAAATAGAGGTAATCTCTTCAACTAGATATTTTACTTTTAGAAGATCAGACATCTCTACCCAGACTGACCAGCTATTTTAAAAGAAGGCATGGGCTGGTGAGAGTACCTGGCAGATAAAGGTACATGCCACCAAGCCTAACAACCTGAGTTCTATCCCTCAGATCCCTATGGTAGAAGGAGGGAGTTAACTCCTACAAGTTGTCCTCTGACCTCCATATGCACACTCCAGTACACACACATACACACACACACACACACACACACATACACAAATAATTTTAAGATATTAATAAAAGTAATTTTTAATTGATTTTGAAGGGAGGGGTTTATATCCTGAAAATTTACCCTTTCTTTCTTCCATTTAAAACTATATCAAGGGGCTGGAGAGATGGCTAAGTGGTTAAGAGTACTGGCTGCTCCTGCAGAAGAGCCGAGTTTGATTCTCAGCACCCACAGGACAGCTAACAACAGTTCATAACTCCAGTTCCAGGGAATCTAACACCCTCTTCTGTCCTCCACATGCACTGCATGACATGGTTGCACTTATATACATGTAGGCAATACACTCATACACAAAAAATCAAATAAATAAATAAATAAATACACATCGTTACTCTGTTGTAGTGTTAACTATATTACTATACATACTTTTTAAAAAATATTTAGAAAGAAGACATATATTACCAACATCAAGCATCACTATAGACTCCACAGACACTAAAAGGATAAAAGAATGTAAGACAATTGTTTGCCAATAAATTCAATCATCGAGATGAAATGGGCAAAAAGTTCTTGAAGGACACACACTACCAGTGTTCACTCAGGAAGAAATGAACCAAATGACTCCACACCTATTAAAGCAAGTGAATTCGTGGTTAACAGCCTTTGCAGGAGGAAAACTTCTTAGCAAATGACTTCACTGTAAAATGCTGTCAGACATTTAAGAAAGAAATATTGTCAGTTCAACCAGAAGGATTTCAGCAAATAGAAGATATTTTACAAATCATTTGAGTCTAACATTGTCCTGATTTTTAATGTGTTTTAGTGTTTTTTAAAATATGAATAATATCCCTTATGATCATAATGCAATATTTGAAGTAAAATTTTAACAAATTGGTTACATTATACCTTTTAAAATAGTACATCCTGATTGCAAAAGTAAAAGTTTTTGTCCAAATGAGTTAAATTTGATCCTTGAAATCCAGGAATATGATTCCATTTAGAAATAGGATCTTTGCAGATATGACCACATTGAAATGAAGTCATAGTAAACTAGAGTGAGCTTGATGCCTCCATTAAAAAAATGGAAATTTTAACAGATAGAAGACACACAAGGGCAGTATCATACAACCAAGAGGCAGAGACTGAGATATTACAACTGGATATTGCAATTGCCAAGGAAAGCCCCAGTTTGACAGTAACCATAGAAGCTAGGAAGAGAAAAGACGGCATACTTTCCAAAGCTTTCAGAGACCATAAGCAGGCCAAAGGGGTCACTCTCAATGCAGGTTTACACTAACCTTTGAAAAAGCAACAAATGGAGTCTACCATATGACCACACTAAGAAAGCAATATACGTAATACAACTGTCTCATCTGTGATTGATAAAAATGTTGAACAAAGCAGGAATAAAAATGAATGCCACCACACATACAGGCTTTGGTCACCAGCTTCTGGCACTGTTGGGCTGTTGCAAGATCTTCAGAACGTGGACCTAGTGGAAAGAACTTGGGCACTGGGAGCTAGCCATTGAAGTGGATATTGGGACCCCAGCCCTTTTCTTTCTCGGCTTACCGGAGTCATGAGCTGAGCAGTTCCCTGCTATGTGCTCCCACTACAATGTACTGTATCCTCACAGGCCCAGAGCTATAGAGCCACCTATAATGGCTCTGAAACCAGAGGCCGGAATAATTCTATTCTCCTTATAAAAAAAAATGAATGCCATCAGCCCTTCTGCAAAAATCTACAACTAATACCAAGCATAATGATGAAGTACAGAATGACTTTTCCATGGCCACACAGGATTGCTCTCATTCACCATCTCTACTCAGCATTATGTTCAAAGTCCTAGTGTACTGATATGTTAAAAAAATTAAATAAAAGCCATCTATATTAGAATGAAAGAAGTAAAGTCCTCTTTGTTCATGGTAACATGATTAGCTACACAGGAAAGCTTATGAAATCTACAACTACTGGAACTAATAATAGTGACAAACTGATGGGATATAAGAATGAATATAAATATCAACTGTATTTTATATAGTAGCAATGAAAATTTGTAAGTTGAACCCAAAACCACATTTATTTGTACTAACATAAAAATATGTAAATAATATTTCATTAGCAGATACTCCTGAGGTTATGTAAGAAGACCTAAATAGAGGCTGGACAGATGGCTTAGCAGTTAGGAGCACTGGCTACTCTCGAAGAGGACCCAGGTTCAATCCCCAGCACCCACATGATGGCTAACGCTTGTTCTTAACTCCAGTTTCAGGAGATCCTACACCCTTTTCTGGCTTCTTCAGGCATTGTGTGCACATGCCGCATTTACATACATGTGAGCAAAACACTTAGCATAAAATAAAAATAAAATATTTTAAAAGGTCTAAATAAATGAGAAATACACTGCACACTTGGCTTGCTGGGGTGTCAGTTCGCCCCTAGAATGGTAGATTCAGTACAATTCCAACCAAACTTACAGCAGGACTACTGAAATGCTAAAGTATAAAATAGACCAAGCAATTTGCAAAGACAAAAAAGCTATAGGAATGATACTACCTAATTTCAAGGCTTTTACTTACTTTGTGTGTGTGTGTGTGTGTGTGATATGTGTGTATGATATGTGTGTGATGTGTGTATGCATGTGTGCATATGATATGTATGTGTGTGGCATGTGTGTGCATGTGTGTTATATGTATGTTGTGTGTGATGAGTGTATATATATATGAGTGTGTGTATGATGTGTATGTATGATGTGTGTGTGTGCACACATGTACACCTGTGGCAATCAAAAGACGATCATTGGGAGTCAGGTTCTGTCCTTCAACTCTGAGACCCAGGGACTGAACTCGAGTCTTCAAGCACGTCATCCCATGCTCTGAGACTTTGTTAAATCCTCAGTAACTAAAACAAATGATATTACCATGAAGAAAGACAAAACGGTCGCAGAAAATCCAGAAACTATGCACATGACTTTGGTAACCAAATTTTTTATGTGTGAGAGTATATTGCCTACATGTGTGTAAGTGCATCTATCTCATACAATGCCCAAGGAGGTCAGAAGAAGGCATCAGATCCCCTGGAACTAGAGTTACAGATGGCTGTTAGCCACCATGTGGATGCTGGGAACCGAACCCAGATTCTCTGCAAGGCCAGCCAATGCTCATAACCGCTGAACCATCTCTCCAACCCCTTAGCAGGCAATTTTTGATCAAAGCACAATATTGTCTCAGTGAAAAATATTCATATGCAAAAATTAGCTTAAAATTGATCTTATTCCTTAAGGTAAAATTAAAACTATAAATCTCCTAGAACACAGAAAACACAGAAATAAATCTTAGTGATGTTTGGATTGGAATGGTCTCTCAAGATACAACATTAAAAGTACAAACATCAAAGCAATAAAGGATAAACTGGGTTGAAAACTAAAACCTTTTGTGCTGCAAACAATACAATCGAAAGGTGAAAGATAATCCACAGAATGGGGAAAAGATACTTGTAAGTCATATACTTGTTAAGGGATTAGATCCAGACAATAAAAAGAATGACTTTTTTCATGTTTTTAAGTTAACATATACTCGTTGCAGAAAAATAATAGATTTCAAGCCAGGCATGGTGGCGTACACCTTTAATCCCAGCACTTGGGAAGCAGAGGCAGTCAGATCTCTAGAAGATCAAATGAGTTCCAGGCCAACTTGGGCTACAGGGAGACTCTGTCTCAAAAAGATAAAAATAAATTATCAATAATAGATTTCACTGTGTCATTTTCAGACACGTGCATCACGTAATTTGTCCTAGTCACCCACATCAGCCGCTCCTGTCTCTTCCCCTTTCCTACTGTCCTCTTTCCAAATAGAGCCTTTTCCTTCTTTGCCATTTTTGTGGATTCTTCACATAAGAGAAGATAAGTATTTGCCTTTATAAATCTGCTTATTCACTTAATATGATCTCCAGTTTCATCCACTTTCTGAAAACATCATAATTTCATTCTTCATTATAGCCAAATAAAACTCCATTATGTGTCTACCGTATTTTATTTATCCATTCATCCGTTGCTGGACAAATAGGTTAATTTCATAGCTTCACTACTGTGAATATTACAACAATAAAGATGGATGTGCATATAACTTTTGTTGCTGTTTTAAAATAGGCAGACCTGGAATTTATTATGTAGATGAGGCTTGTCTTAACCTATTGCAATCCTCCTGCCTCAGCCTTTTGGGTGGCCAAGACTATGACATGTACCACCACACCTGCTAGTAATATGCAGACATCTTTAGTATGTGCTGCCTTTGATTCCTTTAGTTCTACACCTAAGCATAGTCCAGCTGGATCATATGGTAGCTCTATAGTTAGCTTTTTAAGGAATCTCCATACTAACTCCATTTTTCATCCTTGACCATTGGCAGCTTTGTACCCCACAGTATTTTTCCCCTTTTCCACCCCTGGGAAACCCATGAAAAACTCCATTTTCCCCTTCCTCAGCCACTGGCAAGAATCCAAAGAATCAAGTGGAAGCTCTCCCCCTAGCTCCACTTCCTAACTATAGTAAAAGACAAGCCAGTCACTTTCCCTACTCTTAAGTCACTTTGAGCTTCCCCAGAAGGCTACCCCTCCTCTCCCCAAAAGGTTCAATTATGTGAATATTGAAGCATTTCATATGTTCTTGGTGAATGTGTGTTATCTTTAGTTAGTCTGCTGTTTCTGTAATACAATACCTAAGACTTGGAAATCTATAAAAGCAGAAGCTTACCCCAATAGGTGTGAGCTCAGTTCCCAGTGCTAGATGGGAGAGGTAATATTTGACTCATGCTTCTAGAAGCTGGGAAGTCCAGGGTGGTGCTAGCAGTCACTCAGATGCTCAGCAAAACAGAGCATGTACTAGCTCAGGACTTCTTCATACAGAGCAAATAATGCCATCATCTAGGGCCCTACCTTCATGAGCTCATCAAATCCTAATGACTTCTCAAAGGCTTCTCCACATAATTCTATTAATACATAAACTTGAGGATTAATTTTCCAGAATATGAACTTTTAGGAAACATATTCAAGCCACAACATGAAGGCATTACTATCCAAACCAAATTTGGGGTAGGGATATAGGATTCTTATGATTCAATAATAAAAAGACAAAGAACTCAATTTTTTTAGTGACAAAGGATTTAACAAGTCATTTGTCCCAAAAAGATATGCAAGTGACAAATTGGCTCATAAAAAGACACTCAACATCTTGAGTCATTTGGGAAATGCAAATCAAAACCACAAAGAGTTCTACTTCACACCCTGTAGAATCACTGTAATAAAAAAACAGACAATAATAAGTCTTGGCAAGGATGATAAGAAATTGGAACCCTCACCCATTGCTAATGGGAATGCACAATGGTGCAGCTGCTTCGCGAAGCAGTTTTGGCAGTTCCTGAATTTGTTTAAACATAGACTTATATATGGCCCAGAAATTCCACTCCTAGGTATATATCTAAGGAGACAAAAAATACCCCCACAAAAACTTGTATGAAAACATTCCTAGCAGCATAATTCACAATAATCAGAAAGCAGAAACAACTCAAATGTCCATCAATAGACATATGCATTGAAATGTGGTGTATCTACAAGTGGAACTATTAGTACATAAAAAAAATGAAAAATTGGTGAGTGAGACAACATAGAGGAATCTTGTAAATAGTATGCTATGTGAAAAACCTCAAGGACCAAAGACTCCATGTTGCATAATGCCATTTATGTATGTATGTATGTATGTATGCATATATGTGTGTGTATGTATTTAAGATTTATTTTTAATTCTATGTGTGTGTTTTTGTCTGCATGTATATATGTATACCACATGTGTGCCTGATACCCACAGAAGCCAGAAAAGGGCACAAGATCCCCTGAAACTGGAGTTACAGATGGTTATGAGCCACCACTTGGATCCTCCACAGAGCAGTAAGAACTCTGAACCACTGAGCAAAGCCTCCAATTCCACATAATGTCATTTACATGAAATGTCTGCAGTAGGCAAATGTATAGAGATAAAAAGTGATTAGTGGTTGCCTTGGGCTAAAAGCATAAGGATTCTAGGGTAACTGTATAATGGGCTTACAGTTCCTCTCTGGAGTAAGAAAAATGTTTGTTTTAAAATTGATTGTGAGGCTATATTCAGTCAGATGATCATCATTTAATGAGTGAACAGTATGGAAATCACATCTCAATAAAAGAACATTGTTTTAAAATCCAATGGAAAAAATATGACCTTATCAAAAAGACAGTGCTATAAATATTAGGTATCTATACATATATATGCATATATGTGCATATGTATACATATGTATAGCTATCTATATGCATATGTGCATGTGTGTTATCCACACTTAATTGTGTCATGTATAATGAACTAAACCATAGGTCTTCACAGTCAAAGATGGGGAGAGAAAAATGAAGCTTGAGGAAGAGGCCATAGTTGCTGAGACTATAAAGGCCTCAGAAGGGCTCCAAATGCAAGACTATAGACTCATCAGCATTTGTAAAACTTTCTACAAATTAAAGAATCACTATGGGATGACCCTCAAAATAAGATTTCAGAAAAATCAGCAACTCACATCCTTGCTGAACCTGTTTTATATGGAGGACTTTGGATAATCTTACATTTTAATATGCATCTCATATAAGCCTGACCCATGGAGAAGTTCAGAAAGTGTCTCTCTAGCACATGCATCTTTCTTTACAAATGAATGTAAGACACAATAAAACATTTTAAAGACCCTATTTGGATCTTCAATAATCATAACACAGTGTGCTCCACAAAGTGGTTAAAAATCCAGTATCCAGAGCTGACTGCAGAAACTCACACCTGTTCCACAGGGGACAAGTGAGACAATCTGTACTCTCTGTCAAGGTGGGAACAGCAAAAGCACATTACATGCGAGCAACAAGTGAAAGAAAACTCCAGAAATAGTATGGACCTAGCACATAGCAAAACACTTAGAAACTGAACATCATGTCACCAAATAACAACCAACCCCTCACCCCAATTTTGATTCTTTAAAATATTTTATTTGTTATTTTTATTTTTATGTATATGAGTGTATTGTCTGAATGGATGTAAGTGCACCCGTGTCATGCAATGCTCACAGAGGCCAGAAGAGGGTGTCAGATTACTCTGGAACTGGAATTATAGATGGTTATTAGCCACCATGTGGGTGCTAGGAATTGAATCTGGGTCCTCTACAAAAGCATTCAGTGTTCTTACCACTAAGCCATCTCTCCAGTCCCCCAATTTTTATTTTTTTTAAGCCTATTATCTTCAAGGAATGGTGGGCCTGAAAACCCTATTTCCTCTACAAACTTTTTTTTTAATCTTTAATTTGTTATTTTTTATTTTGTGTGTATGAGTGTATTGTGTATTGCCTGCCTGAATGTAAGTGAACCCATGTCATACAATGCCCATGGAAATCAAAAGAGGGCATTAAATTCCCCTGGAACTAGAGTTGCAGGCAGCTGTTAGATGCCATGTGGGTGCTGGGAATTGAACCCCGGTCCACTGCAAGAACAGCCAGTGCTCTTAACCACTGAGCCATCTCTCCATTCCCCTCTACAAACTTCAATGAACAGTTTTTGGTGATGCTAATGCCAAAGTCCTCATAAAGTTTGAGAAAATCTATAGAAACTAGAGCTAAAGGGTCAGGTCAGCCATGGGCTGTAATGAGGAAACAGGATCCTAACTTCCCTTTTCCCCATAGAACAGCATATAGGACAAGGGTTTGGAGAACAGAAATGTCCAGTGGATAATTTTTACTTTTCACTGGGGAACTATGTTCTTAAGCCAGTCTTTGGTCTCAGTCTTGAAAACTGTCTATTGACCACAAAGCTTTGCTATACACTGTGTTTTTAAGGGGTACACGAGAAAGAGCTATGTTGACAGGCAAAACGGTGGAAGAACGATGTATGGGTTCACGTTTCAGAATGAGTGACCAGAGATGCTGGGTCATAACAAGAATAATAAAGCAGAATCATTGTCATCATCATTATTATCAATCATGACACTATTTAAAACAAAACTTCTAAGTTAAAAATTCTTTATTAGAATGCTATATATACAAACCACAAGGTCCCACTCTCAGAGGTAAGGTCTTCCCTAAGGAAACAGGGATTGCTTATTTTAAAACACCATCTGATGTAAAATGAGAGTAGGCAGGCTAGAGAAGAAATGGTCTCTGGGTTTAGGTCTCTTGGGTCTACATTTGAAGATCCTAACAGCCTTAGAAGCATTCTAAGTAGAAAACCCAAAAGAAAATGCTGGGGCCAGGTGAGCTCAGAGACCTCAAACAAACAGACATAAAAAAGAGTCAACTCCTTTCTGTGAGACCAAACAGAAAGCAAAGCATCATTTACTCCCAGTTTATCATCAACCCTGGAGTAGGAAAGCCTGGACCAGCTTCAACACTGCTTAGCTGCAAGGTAATTGTCTTAGTTACCTTCTTATTGCTGTGATAAAAGCAATCCTAACAAAAGCAACTTAAGTGAGAAAGAGTTTATTTTGGTTTCCAGTTCCAGAGGGATACAGTCCATCATGGTGAGGAAGACGAGGCAATAGGCAGGGATGGTCTGTTGGCAGGAGGTTGACTGGTCATATTACAGCTGTACTCAAGAAACAGAAACAGCAAGAAGTAGGGCCAGACTATAAACTCTTAAGGCCCACCCCCAGTGACCCACATCCTCCAATGAGGCTCCACCATCTAAAGCTTCCACAATCTTTCCAAACAGAACCATTACCTGGGGACCAACTATTCACACAGGAACTTATGGGGAGTGGGGACATCAGACTGGCTTCCTGCAATGTCTCCACTGTCCCTCTTCCCCCATCACCACCATTGGTTGCTCTGTTGCCCTTCTTTCTGGCAACAAACCACAAGAGACATTTTCACCCCATCATAAACTTGACTCCTCATGAAGAATTTGTAGCAAACAGCACTGCCTGCTGGGATGTGTGTGCTAAACAGTTCTCCATGGTTACTCACCATTCTCACAAGATCATGGAATTCATTTTTGTGTCTTAGTAAATCATAAATGGAAACTGATGGACCATGGGGATTTTGCTGTGTCACGAATTGTCAGTATCATGAATATTCAACCCTCAAATACCAGTACTGCTGAATAAACCCCTGTGACGTGTGGAGTGCCCATCCCTGTGGCTTGTGTGTCTCCATTAGCCACACATGGCAGATCCCAGAATTCATGAGGACGCTCATAATAAAGTATCCAAAAAAGCACCAGGACTCGTGTATTCCAATTCCACACTTCTCACCATGCCAAATGCAGGGATCTTTACACAGAGAAAATGCAATCAATCTTTGCCAAATGATAAAGCTTGTCTGCTAGAAAACCCAGAACAACAACAAAAACAAAAACATTTAAAAATGAAAACTGGCTATGAAGCGATGGCTCCGCGGTTAAGGGCACTGACTGCTCTTGCAGAGGACCTAGGTTCGGTTCCCAGTACCCACCTGGTAGCTAACAACTGGCTGTAACTCCAGTTCCAGGGGATCTGGTGCCCTCTTCTGACCTCCACAGGCACTGCACAACACGGGTGCACCTACCTAACTGCAAACAATACACTCATACACATAAAAAATAGTAAATAAAAAATTCTAAAGTGAAAATTATCATTCTATGCAAATGAAATGAGCCTAAATGGTACCAGTGGTGCCAGGCATCAGATATGAACCAGAACTAGTCATTTGCATATCTCTGAGCTGAACAGACTAGAAGGAGCAAGGAGTCTCTTCAGCTAGTGAGCTAAGTAACTAGGTGTAAATCCAGGTCTCTGTAATTCTAAAGATGGCATTGCTCTCAATATACTGTCCTCAGACAAGAGGGACAGGCAGCGGGCGCCGGATGGCAGAGAGGCTCCTTTCCAGTAACCCAACTTAATGAGAGGTCAAGTCAAAGATCAGGATAGCTGTCACTAAGCCCATTGGCTGTCTCTAGGGATGGCTTATTCTGAGTTGCGAACCCTGAACCGAGTGGGACTGATTTTGCATTACACTTTATACAGTTATTGACAAAATAAGTCATTACAGGCAACGGAGTGACTGCCTGGGAATGCTTTCAGAAGTAAAATTGACTTGATTTCATTTTTTAAGGCATTTTTTTAAACTGACTTTGAATATGTACATTTCATGAGATTCAAAATATGTGTTCGAGAGACACAGGGAAAGCAGCCGAAAAAAATGTAAAAGAACAGAATTCAAAATGTATCCAGGACTTTCACAGAGTCATATAAGCTTCACTGATAAACACAGAAATAACGCTTCAGACCACAGAACAGGAGCGATGAGACTCAAAGGGAAAGAAAAGGAGCGCGAGCAGAGAAAAGCTAGGTGTTCTTTCTTCCCCAGGAATACTTTTAGTTTATTGCTTGTTGTTAAAGTTTACTGTGTGCCATTACAACCTTGTGCATATGTTCTTTATGAATATTTGAATTGCCTTGTTTCTGTAAAGTTTTTTGGAGGAGATTTTTGTCATTATTATGTACATTTAGCAGACTGCTCCCAGATGCCTGCTGAATCAGGTACAAGGGCTCAGTCTCTTTCAAATCCTTACGAAACAACTCTGGCCTGTTTCCCCCTCTAACCAGCATGTCACTCCCACCTCACTGTGTAACTGAGCCTTTCTCACCCTTTAAGATCCAGATCAGACACCAACTTCCCTACAATATTTCCTAGGTTCAACCAGAAGAAACGTGATCTTCATCTTCCTTTATTCATGTACTACTGCAGCCAGTTTATTTTAAATGCCACTTATGTTATTTTAATAATCATTTATGCCCATATTATTGTCCCCATTGACATTGAATGCCTTTTTGGAAGGATACCATGTCTTTCTTCTTCTTGGAGACTAAATTATATAGTAAAGAACTTCTCACAGAGAAAGAGAGAAAGGTCCCGGAGCACGGATGGAAGTTTTGGCTTTGTGTCAGCATTTTCACTGTTGAGACAAAACATATAAGATAAAAATCTTAAGTGAAGAATGGAAATTCTGGCTCATAGTTTCAGAGGCTTTACTCATGGTTGATTAGTCCATTGCTTTTAGGCCTGTGGTGAGGTAAGAAACACAAAGCAGAGCAAAGCTCCTCATGTCATGATGACCAAAAAGCAACGAAACAGAGGAAGTACTGAGAGTCCCAGTATCGCTTTCAAGGACTCAACTTCCTTCCTCTGGGCTCCACCATGTCCCAGTAGCACCACAGGCTGGCAACCAACCTTCATCACATGGCATTTGGGGTGCATTGAAAATCCAAGCCATAACAAGCCCCTAAGCATTCATGATGCACTGAAAAGGCCTAAAGCAGGATCTTCGATGAGGAGGAAAAGGAACAATCACACAGAGGAACCAGAGAAATGTCTTTGTTTGTAAGAAAGGCAAAAGAAATATGTAGATCCCCATTGCAACCTAAAATATTGGTCACAATTCAAGTTAATTATCCAGTGTTAACTAACAAAACAGCTAGTTAAGTTTGTTAATTTAGGTAAACAATGTTGTCCAAGATGTCCCTATTACAGTCCTGTGTCTAGAATTCTTTTTATGAATCATGTTTAAATAAAATATTCACATAACTGAAGGGCTACAAAGGGTTTTAAAGTATATCTACTGAGGACCCATCTATGTCAAGGAGCATGAAAATATCCCAGTTCTTAAGCTGGAGGCAGATAGCAGCTAACTAAAATACCCCAGTTGCTAGTTAAATCCTTATTTCTCTCTGGAACTACATTGCTCTCAGCACTACTTTCCTCCAGACTCCTACTAGAATGGCCTGTTAAGCATTGCTTACAGCATCAACTGCTTGTCTAGTCCAAATTCCCAAAGTCTTCCACATTCCTCCAAAAACTATGGGCAGGTTATCACAGCAACAGTCTACTCTCTATACGAGCTTCTATATTGGTTACTTTTCTGTTGCTGTAAAATCTCATGACCAAGGTAGCTTATAGAAGGAAGAGTTTATTGGATTTACAGTTCCAGAGGGGTAAGAGGCCATCATGGTAGAGAGGCATTGTAGTGGCCAGAACAGAAAGCTGAGTGCTGACATCTTCAAGCAGGCAGGGGAACCTGTGATGTGTTTCCTCCAGCATGGCCCCAGCTCCTAAAGGTTCTATGATCCTCTCCAAGCAGCACTACCAACTGACAGAGTGTTCAAATACTTGGAGCCTATGGGGCATTCACTCAAATCACCACACAAATGAAGTGAAGCACACACAGAGGAGCATGTCTTTGGTTGATCCTGAGTAGACACCACACCATCTCTGAAAGTCTTAGATCAGCACCATGCACATTTTCTAGCTTGACGCCTACATCCAATGAACACAGATAATTGATATCCATAATGGATCGTCTTCTAAACTCCAGAGTCAGAGAGAAACAAAGAGAGAGAGAGAGAGAGAGAGAGAGAGAGAGAGAGAGAGAGAGACTGCTTTCATATCTCTCTGGGTCAGAGATTGTTCTGTCATAATTGCTAGGGAAAGTAAATAAAAGTACTCTGGTGTTTTAATTCCAGGCACATCCTTGACATATGTGTGTGTGTGTGTGTGTGTGTGTGTGTGTGTGTGTGTGTGTGTGTGTGTATGTATGTGCTTATAAAGAAACATCTCTTTTCACAATAACAGAATAACTTGCACTATACTAGCTCACTGCAAACAAGTATAAAATCGGGAAAACTATATGAAATAACTCATTGTAGATATTAGACAATGATCAGTGCTGGACTGTGATTTTAAATTTAAATTTTCATTACGTTTATTTTGTGTGTGTATGTGTATGTCTGGTGCATTTGTTCTACAGTATATATGTGGAAGTCAGAGGACAACCTGCAAGAGTCATTTCTCTCCTTCCATCATGTGGGTCCCAGGAATCAAACTCAGGTTTTCAGGCTTGCCTTGCCCACTGAGCCATCCTGCCAGGCCTCTGGATCATGATTCTTGAAAGAAGGAAATAGAGGTTTGTCAATAATCAAAACTAGCACACTTTTACTGATATGAAGCCACTACGCCTCTTTTCTTTGGAGAGCTAGACCCTAGCAATGAAGGGAGCATATTTGGAGCAATACAGCAATAAGTTAATAAACAGAATGCAGGTTGAACCTCTTGATTTTCATAGTTTTCTTCTTAAAAGCACTTTTCAAATTATAGTGCAGAAGGTAGATCCCAAGCAGGTGATGATAGACTGGCTGAGGAAGGAGAAAGAGATGAGCATTTGAGGCTGGTGAGTTAGCCAGAATTTTTAGGTCATAATGTCACAAAGGAAAGAGCAGCACAGAGAACCATTCTATACATTTACATAATGGGTTTCAAGTTTAACTGCTAATTTATGTGTGTCAACAAAGTCACTATAGAGCAGGAATATAGAAGCATTTGCTGACCAGAGTGCACAGTTTCCTAAAGATTCCAGGCATCCAACTGCAATCCCCAAGGGATCACATGTTGGGACTAGTATCATTAGAGTATCTATTCTAGAGCATCTATTCTATAGACAACAGATGTGGTGGCTTCAGTGGTGCCCCTCTTCAAAAAGATATACCTGTACCCAAACCTTCAAGACCTCTGAATGTGACCTTACCTGGAAAAGTACTTTTGCAGAGATGGTATTTTTACAGATTGTTCTGGGAAAGATCATGCTGGAATAGTTGAGTGGGCCCTAAATCTAATGACAAATATCCTTATAAGACAGTGGAGAAGACACAGACATGCAGGTCATGTGAAGCTGAAGGCAGAGGATGGAGATATAGATCAACAATAACCAAGGAACAGGTAGAGACTCCAGAAGCAGAGAGAGGCCAGGAGGGATTTCCCCAGGCATCTCTCAAGAAAGCACAGCACTACTATGGGGTGGCTGGGTTTTTGGTTTTGTTTTTACTTCTGTACTCCAGAGCTGTGAAGAAACAGCTTCTGTTTCTTTAATTCATGAAGTTTATAGCTGTTTATTAAGACAGTCATAAGACAGTGATACACTAATGGAAACTGAAGCCAACATCAATAGGGTCTTTAAAGAAAGGTAACAAAATCTAGATTCTCAACCATGTAGCATTAGCCATGCCCAGTATACAATGCAAATGACTATATACGTGCAGGGGTAAAAAAAAATGTAGCCTATAGGTTATAACCAAAACAAGAGATAAAAATAAAAATGGGAGAAATAAAATCTATTGGGCCTTGCAGAGAAAACTTCAGCACAGCTATTATAAATACTGTTAAAGATTTAAAGAAACACACACAATGATTGCACAATAAATCTTGGCAAGAAAGCAAAGCAATAATAGAGAATTTAATGAAAATTCCACAACTGAAAAATACAAGGTCTGAACAGAAGTCAACAAATGTCTGAATTTCACATATGTCTGTCAATCAAGAAGCAGCATGACACATGGAAATACCATAAGTTCTGGCATTCAAATTCTAATTTCACAACTTATTACCCATAAAACTGGGCAAAGTGTCACAGCAGACATGGTATACTGCTTCTGGTCTAAACAGCACCCCACTGTCCCATCCATTTCTTTTGGCTTGCTTCGTATTCCCATATAACCAAGAGTTTGTTTGAAAGTAGCCATTTTTTAGAAAGCCCACATTCAATTCCATAATATTTAATTTAGAGAAGAGAACACAGCCTGACAAGCTGGAAACATTGGGTTTTCACTTGCAAGTTTTAAGTGGAATTAAAAAATAAGGCATGGCCGGAGAGAAGGCTCAGAGGTTAAGAGTGCTTGCTGTCCAGAGGACCCAAGTTCGGCTCCCAACACTCACACTGGTTGGCTCACAACTCCCTGTAACTCCAGCTCTAGAGGCTCTGACACCCTGTTCTGGGCTCTGTGGGCACCTGCACAGACATGGCATACAGTCCTACAGATATATACACATACTCATAAATAAAAAAATAAATAAAAAGTAAAGTTTTTCTCATTGGAGATTCCCTCATCCTAAATGGGAGACACCTTCCTCTCTGACTTACTGACATTCCTAATTCCAATTCTTCTGTTGATTTATTCCTTACTTTATAAAAATTATAAAGTTTCAGAATTTGAAAAGACCTTGGTATATATTTTAAGTTCAGGGACAGTGAAACACTTTAAAAAAAAAGTGTTTCCCTTCAATTGTCAAATGCTATTTGTTTAAGCAGACAGTCATTATTCCCCAAATGTTCATACCTATGTTGCATCTCCATTTGGTTGTCTACACTAAACTTCTAGCCAGAAATCCTTTCCTCCCTTCTCTTCTAATCAAAATGCTGACCCATCCTTTGCTGCTCAGTCTAGAGAGTGCCCTGTCTGCACAGCTTTTCCAGGTCCTTCCAAGCAGTGACTCTCACCCTCATCTGTCCACTCTAGAATTCTTCAGTCTCTTTCAGAGCACACATCCTCAGATGACCTCTATTAAGGCTCATCCTGTTCATCTGCCTTCTTCCCCTGGACTATCACCTTTGGAAGAGCAACAACTCATCTTTATTTATCTTCAAAACACTCATTAATACTGAAGTTGTGCACATAAAACAATTAGTATTTATTGAATTCCATCAAATTTCATAAAGAATATGGAAAAATGGTAGAAGAAGTGGGATTTCTTTTCTGAATAAACAGAAAAAACTCAGTAGAGTGATGACCTTGAGCATAGCTGATAGGATGCAGACAATTAACACTTGTGTAATTGAATAGCCAGATCAGGACCACAGCTAGTAATCAGAAAAGCCAAAGACATACGGAGAAGGAAGCTAAGGTTCAGAGAGGTTGAACCAAAGCGTCAAGTCATACAGCAAGTAGCAGAAGGGTTGTCTTTCTACACGATGCACTCCCGTTCATTCCTTTGGGTGCCAGTAAAACCCCGTCTTCACAACATTGCATTGCAGTCATGTTTTCTCCATCTTCCTTCTCCCCTCACCCCATTCCAACCCAGAATCCCACATCCAGCATCATTAAGAACAATCCCCCTCTTTAATTTCCCTTTGCACAACTCTCAAGGTGTATGGAGGATTTGTGTTGCAAAACTTGAATGTGATGTGCAGAAACGTGTGTGGAGAACTGTTTTCCGCCGGAACCCGTTAGTCATAGCCAAGGCTGGGGGAGAAAGTTTTCATTTTTGTGAGTCACTGTTTATCTGTCTATAAATTTAGTAATGAAATGCCTGTGCCACAGGGATGTGAAGAAATTTCATTTTTGCTTATAAAATCCTCAGGGCATGTTTGGATACAAAATGCAATAACACCATAAAATATTGCCCTGATATTGCTATCTCTGAGCCTGGAACTCATTTCTGCATTATGAGAACCAAAGAAGAAGATTTATGGGAAAGACAAGTAGGTAGCTCTTCTCAAGTATTTAAATGAGGGTTTCCTTTAAATAGGCACTGTCTGCTGGCGTTCTGATGTTAAAACTGACAAAGAATATTTGTCAGTAGCTCTAGAACCTTTCTGGTTGCTTTGCTAGACAGGGTAATGTTTTAGTAGACATAAAATCAGCTATAATTTATTAAGACTCGCTATAAGGTCACTTTCTATCATCATTACCTTAAATTCTCAAAACAGTTTTGCAGAGTAGATGTTGCCAGTATTTTACAGATAAGGAAGCTAAAGCTAAGTCATGAGGATGTAGTGGCAGAGGTGGAGTTCACAACCAGTTCTTCAGGATTCCAAAAGCTTTGGTTTTTACCACTAGAAGTCTATACATGACCAATAAACACAAATCTGTAATCCGCTACTCTGTCAGACTCCCCATCCAGCAACTCCTTACTGTCCTTGGGGAGAAAGTTTAATAATAAACACAGATAGGAGAAAGCTACTGATACTCCGTGGTGTAGATACCACTGGAAGTCACTCCTGGCTTAGTTTACATGCTCAGGAAAACATCCAGGGCTGTAACTATACCACCCAGAGGCAATCAAAGACCTAACTGTGGGCAACCTCAACAAAAACCCTGAAATTTCTCCCAAGACCTTGTTAAATGATCTTGAAGCAAGAAAAAACTATAAATTCGTATGTGCAAACTGATGGATGAGAGAACATCACATAAACTATTCTAAAAGAGAGAAAGCACACGCAGATGGAGGAGGGCTGCCTGTAATGCCAGCAGGAAGGAAGCCGTTAGTTCTGCAGAAGAGGTTGCTAACAAGAGGTAAGCCTTTGGGGAAACAGCTAGTCAGGCCAGAGTAAAGCACAGGGCCGGCATAGAGACTTACTGAAAGAATCTTAGCCAAGCTCCAGGGGCCTTCTGTAAATCCTGGGCAGCCAGGCAGCAACCACCTTGCCCACACAATCCAGGGAGAGGAGCCTGAAAGATGACCCCCAAAGAAATTAAAACATAAAGCCTCTGTATTCTGAGACAACAGTCAGAGTAAGCACAGGACGAAGCAAGGGCTAAAATTAAAAAAAAAGGAGGCACCATTCCATCCCAGCAGCTTGTCCTGAGCTTAATGAGCAAGGGGATTGATGGAATAAGCTTGGAAATTTTTCCAAGCACCATCTTTGGGGACTTTGTCAACAAATGGGACAATTTATCACCAGACTATCCTACAAGGAGGCTCATCAGAGGGAAAGTTATGCCAACCCAAGGTCCTGAATGGGCTTTTAATGATCATCTTCTCAAGTACTGGACTCTGCACATATGAATTTATAGGTTTTTATTCCTTCAAAATCATTTAGCAAGGTCTTGGGAGAGATTCCAGGGTTTTTGTTGTTGAGGGTACCCACAGTTAGCTCTTGAGTATAAATAGGCAGGGAAAAGAATCCCTAAGTATATGAACACGCTCTCTAATGTGAAGTATAAGGACCAAAAATAAAATAATAGGAATCTGGAAGTTACAGAAAAGCAAGAAATATATTATTTTTAAAATATGATTTCAGGCTGGAGAGTCAGCTGTTAAACTGCTCTTACAAAGGACCAGAGTTTGGTTACTAGCACCCATTTGGGACAGCTCACAACTGCCTGTAAATCCAGCTCCAGGGAATCCAATGCCCTCTTCTGGCCTCTGCAAGTACTTGCACTCACATGTACAAACACACACACACACACACACACACACACACACACAATTTAAAATAAATCTTAAAAAATAGGTTTAACATTTTCAGAAAGACAACAAAAGATAACACATCCTATGAACAATAATAAGATGGTATTGAAAGGTAAAACCCAAAAAACAAAAATGAATATTTACTGAAGTTTAGGAATTAATAACAAACTTTATTTCAATATATATTGAAGGATAAAATTGGAGGAGGCATCAAGAAAGCTGATCTAAAGTTCATAGAAGAAAAGAAAATCAGACAACCATTTCAACATAAAACACCTAATAGGAAAAAAAAGAAAAAGAAAAAGCAGAAGGAATAAATTTACCAAAGAAAACATCTGAGTCTCACATTGCAAGTCTCTACACAGTACCTCAGCACAACAGATGAAAACCCCAAGTTAATTCCAATAAAATGACACCCAGAAGGTCAAAGTTTAGAGAATTATCTTCAAATCTTATAGAGAAAAAAGGGCAAGAAGAACACCAAAGGGCATCTGAGGTGTGGACTGAATCGATAGTGAAGCAATGTCTTCAAAGACAATGGCGAGAGAGGGAGAAACACTAAGAGTCTATCCGGCCAACCTTTCACCAGGTGGAAGAGGTCACCTTTGTGCATATGCCTTTGCATGTGTGTGTGGAGGCCACAGATCAATGTCAGGTATCTTATTCAAACACTCTTTACCCTCATTTTTGAGACAAGTCCCTTTCCTGAACATAGAGCTTGTCAATTTGGCCAGACTGACTGGCCAGCTAGCCCCAGGGCTTCTCCTGTCTTGTTGTCCCAAGAGCTAGGATCACAGATGCATGCTGTCATACCTGGATTTTGACACACGGATACTGGGAATCCAAACTCAGATCTTTAGGCATATATGGCAAGTACTTTACCAACTGAATCATCTTTCTACCCCTAGACTAATTCTATTTCTTAATGGACAAAGATATAAGTATGTTTCTCCCAAGCATGCTTTATCAGAAGCTACTGGCAATTGTGGTTTCTCAAAAAGCACAGTAGATGCTACCAGCTATCCACCAAATGCCAGAGAGTTTTTCTTGGGCCCCTGCTACCCACACAGAAACTACTGTTCCCAAACCCCTTTGTGTCTATACTTGGCCATGTAACTGGTTCTTGACAATTAGAAAAAGGCAAAAGTGATGTGTAAAATTTATTCAAAGAAAGTGGGAAACAAAGATGTCAGATGTCTCCTGTATTCCTATCTCATCTCTCTCTCTCTTTCTCTCTCTCTCAATCTCTCTCCCAGTCTCTATCAATCACTACCTCAATCTCTCTTAATATCTCT
>NW_008352891.1:496809-506885 GCF_000622305.1 Nannospalax galili | reverse complement strand
TCCCTCCCCTCTCCCTCTCTCTCCCCACTCTCCAGCCAAGCACAGGATTCTGAGGTCCTTGGTAGAATATGAAGACATACAGAGGAAGGGGAGAGAAGAGATAAATTAGTGGAAAATAAAGCATCAAAGTGCCGAGTGTAGCAGTTCATTTGTAACTGCAGTGTACCTGGCCGTGGCAACTCATCTCAAAGATGGCAACTGATCTTTCTCTCTTTCCATACACATACTGCCTTTCTTTGGAATCTGTACTTCCCTTAGTGACTGTGTTAATCTGATTTCCATTATTGTAACAAATCACCATTTATGAAAGGGAAAGGTTTCATTGGGCTCAGGGTTTTGAGATTTTAGTCCATTGCCTTTGGGCCTGTGGTAGGAATGTGTACTAGAGAAAGCTGCTTACCTCCTGACTTCTAGGAAGGGTGGGTCGGGGGGGAAGGAGAGAAGGGAGGAAAGAGAGAGAGACAGAAAGATAGAAAGAGATAACAGGAAGGGCCACTGAAACACAACCATCTCAAAGGCATGCCCCTGTGACATCAGACCTCCCCACTGTTTAAAGATTCTACTATTTCCCATTAGCCCTGCAGGCTGGAGACAGGCCTTCTACACACAGCCCTTTAGAGGACATTCAGATCCAAACTATAGATGCAATTTTGATGGAAGAGAAGAATACAGGCAAAGAGACACAGGATTTCTATAGCCAGATAATGAGAAACCTTCTGGGCCTCTTAAAAAGTTTATTCTTGGGATGTTCCCTGACCAGTCCCAACCTCTGTGTTCTGAAAATCCCAAACTACACAGGCAGTTCATATGTAGGTGCTCTGTTATGGTTGATCAAGCTGAGCTCCCAACCAACAGCTCTGTCCCCCAGCTGTGTGAAGGAGCCATCCTCACACTGCAGAACAACCAAGCCTCATGATGACTGCCAGTGTCACAGCACCCCAATCAGTAGACTGTCTCCATGACACCAGAGAACAAGCCAGTGAACCCACTGAAGAGTAGAGACAAGAAATTGCTTTAAGCCAAAGGTCTTTAGGATGGTTTATGGTACAGTGATGGAAAAGCAGAACACTTATATAACGTAACAAGGGAGCTAATGTGAAAAGACAAAAAGACATGGGATCCAGGAAATTAGACCGAGTTTTAAGGGCAGTCTTCTGGGTTTGCTGTACAGTCTTATTCCAGGACTGCATAACAAACCCAGGAAACAGCTGGTCACTACTAGAATGAGCTGGAGCTTTCCATTGTCAGAGAAGGTTCTGGAGAAGTATGAGCTTGCTGCACTATCTCCCATGTTTGAATATTCAGAAAAATATCTGGCAGCATATAACACTAGAGGGAATGTGTAGAGAAAATAAGAGTTGCATAGACAAGCAAATAAATAAAAAATGAGGCAATTATTTGTTCCAAGAAAATAAGAAGTAAATAAGAAAGAAAATACAATTATAAACAATCTAGTTCATAACAAAATTTGCATAGTTACAATAAGGTAAATGCTGATGGATGAGAACTTCTAAGAAAACAAAATTAAGAATGTGAGGGAGGAAACAAAGAAAGGGATGTGCAAGAACTAAACCATCATCATCTTACATCCGTAGGTAATGTCTAAAACTAATAAATCAATAAACAGCAGTGGGCATACATTCATTAGAAATATAAAGGTAGATATCAGGAAAAATATCAGAAAAAGTGCTGATTAGCTGTCTCTGGGAAAAGGAATTTGGGTTGAGGAAAAAGGACAGGGACTACCACTTCTAGTGTAAGCCCACGAGCAGGGACCTAGAACTCTGTGCCATACTGCCTGCCCACATCTCAGCCGTACCACTGCAAACTCTGTGAGCTCATACATGCAAATAAACTTTTCTGTACCCAGTGTCCCATCTGGAAGACGGGAATAGTAATAATTAATTACTGGGACTGTTAAAAGTGTTAATTTAAATAAAACATTTAGAAAGATGCCTAACACGTGTGTGTGCGTGTGTGTGTGTATATGTGTGTGTGTGTGCTAGCACAATGTTGTCTTTTGCCACATTTGATTTTAATCATAGGTAAAAACTGCTTTGATAAAAATGAAAACTGAGGACTGAAGAAATGCCTCCATTGGTAAAATGCTTCTCACACAGCATGAGAACATGAGTGTGGATCCCCAGCACCCATGTAAATGCTGGGACCACAGGTGTGTGTCTGAAACTCCAGTTCTGGGAGGGCAGAAATAAGTGAATCCCTGGAGCTCACTGACTAGCTGGTTGAGTCAAATCAATGAACTCCGAGTTCTGAGAAAGACCCTGTCTCATAAATAAAATGAAAAGTGATTGATGAAGACACCCAGTGTCAACCTTTGGTCTCTGTATGCACACATGCACACACTTGAACAAATACACATACATACACTATGCATACACACATAATGAATACTAATTTTAAAAGTAAACAAAATAAATCTAATGAAAGTGCTAGAAGAAAATGTAAGCAATCAGAGTGGGAGAGGATCTTTGTCAGCTATACATTTGCTATAGGAGTGATACCCAAAATACACAGAGTTCAAAAAACAAAGAATCAAGAAATTACACAATTAAAAAATGGGCTACATATCTGAACAGAAAGTTCTTGAAAGAAGAAATAAAAATGACTAAGAAATATCTTTAAGAGTGTTCAATTTCTTCAGCAATTGGGGAAATGCAAATTAAAACTACTTTGAGATTTATCTTACCCCAGTCAGAATAGCTAAGATCAAGAAAACAATTAACAAATGCTGGCAAGGACATGGAGAAAATCTCATCTCTCACCTTGATGAGATTGCAAACTGATGGAAACACTATGGAAATTAGTCTGAAGAATTCTCAAATAGCTAAAAGCAGCTCTATCATATGACCCAGCCATACCACTCCTTGACATATACCTAAAGAACTCAGTATCCAACTAGAAATATCTCCTCTGCCATGTTCATTGCCATTTTTCACAATAGCTAGGAAATGGAAGTGACCTAGTGTCCTTCAACTGATGAATGGATAATGAAAATGTGGTACATTTTCATTCTATTCAGCTGTAAAATAAATCATGAAATTTGCAGGTAAATGGATGCAACTGGAAAGTGTTATACTGACTGAGGTAACACAGACCCAAGAAGACAAATGCTACACATTCTCTCTTATTTGTGGATCCTAGCTCTGAATCTTCAGATGTGAACATACAGCCTGAAGTAACCACAGAAGGCAGGAAAGCAGAAAGAGACCATAGGGGGAGAGGAGTTCTAGAGAAGAGATAGAAGGAGACAGGGAAAGTGGGGAGGGGACTTTAGGGAGGGAAGAAGGGTAATAAAGGGGAGAGGAGGAAGGAGAGGTAAATAACACTAAAGAGATTTGAAAACAACTACAAATATTTAGTTTAAATGAATTTATGTCATATGGGATGATAGACTAACAAAAACCCCAGTGCCAGGCATGGGAAATGTCCCTTCAATTTGTTGGTCAGGTGAATCCAGCAGAATGCCAAAACAATATGAGCTATTGCCATTGCCCTTGGTTGCCTCCCAGAACTTGAAGGTAAGTCCCTACTACTGAAGACACAATGCATTTGAACATAGAATTTGGATGAGTCAGGCTGAAACTGACTAGGAAGTCTTTCCCTAAGGAAAGCTCCCAAAGTATCAGAAGGTGCTATGCAAGCTGCCAAGGGAGAAAAGCTGTCAATAGTCTTACCCAGCTATAAAAACACAAACCACAACAATGACTGACCCAGTAAGATATCCCCAATGGTTTAATAGTAGTACTTTTAACTTGGGAGTAACCAACAACTATCGAGTTGAACCTAAGTTCTGTTCAATAGGAGGGAATTCATGCCTGGTACTGTAAACCTAGGCAAGTAGCCATGGCTGGAGAGGTTATAGACCCTAGAAAACCTGCTACTGACATTAAACCAATAATTTCTAACTGTATTTCAAGTGAAATACTTATCCTATACCCACGGAGACATGTAGCTCTCCCTCACCAAAGAAGCTTCTTTTTGCAACAGATTGAAGCTATTACAAAATCCACTATTAGTTAAGTGAAGAGAATAAGTGATTGTGGGATGCCCAACACCTCAACTGATACATCTACAATGTAACCCCTACACATAGGTTTAGGGAAAATCTCAAAAGAGGGAATAGAAAGACTGTAAGAGCTGGAGGACCAGGACACCTGCTGCTTAATAGAGGTTTCTAGACATGACTGGGACACTGCATCCATGAAATCTCAACAACACAATTGCACAACAAGACTCATATAATGACAACACTAGTTGACAACATGTATAGAGAATATTTCAAAGGTTCCACCTTTAAATGAAGAGCTACAGGCAATCAATAGACGCTGAGAGAGGAAGAATCAGTTTTCTTCAGGGAACAGCTCCCTGATGGGTTATCCAGTACCAGTGGTCAGCCTTAAACACATGTACATATGACCACCACTAAATAAACTGAGTAGCTGAGTAGGTTGTCCATATATGTGTGTGTATATGTGTGTATGTGTGTGTATATATATACATATATGGGCTCAGTAAGTTATATATATATATATATATATATATATATATATGAGGTCACAAATTTGAGAGGCAGTGGTAGGGAACATGGAAGAATTTTGGAGGGGGAAGAAGGAAGGTTGGAAGTGATATAAAAAATATAGTACTCATGTATGAAGCTCTCAAAACATATTTAAAAATTAAACTAAAAGTAAACAAATCATGGCTAGAGAGATGGCTCAGCAGTTAAGAGCATGGGCTGTTCTTGCAGAAGACCAAGGTTCAAATCCCAGCAGTGACATGTTGGCTAACAACCATCCATAACTCTAGTTCCAAGGGATCCGATGCCCTTTTCTATCCTCTATAGGCACTGCACAACACAGATGCACTTACATACATGCATAACATTCACACACGAACTTTTTTAATTAAAAAAGAAACAAAGATAGAGATTTACTGCTTGCCAGTCTTTCCCATATTGGGACTGTGAATGTAGATTCACAGAAAAACTTCAATCCAATTTCATCATTTACAAAAAGGACATAATAACTTATCACGTGGGGCAAGAATCAAATTCTCTAACATAAGAAGGAACTGAAACAGCTCCACATATGTTAAAAGGGCTAAACAAACAGATGCCTCCACCATCACCCAGCTATAGAATATTTTGTCAGCATAAGAACATATCTATTGAAGAAATGTGTGTATAATGAAGAAAAGTTAGATGCATTAATATTATTTTTACAGAAGAAAGAAAACATAAGAGAGAGAATTAAGAGCTGTCAAATTCTGTGGTCAGAGAAGGGAGTAGAGGGAATCTCATAGCTTTGAGAAAGGAAAGATTTTGCTATGAAGAGGGACAGGAAACACTGAGATGGATAAAGGAGGCACTGAAAGTCTGTGCTTGGGGAGCCTGAAGGCAGAGCTCAGACCCACCCACAGTGCAAGCTACTATCTAGGGCTTCTGACAATACCATGGCAACAGACCCTGAGACCTGCTGCTATTGGCATCCATGACTTGTGAACATGAACATTTCACCTGCTTCCTCGGGCATCTGCCAACCCAGATTTTGTCATGAGCTAGTCACACAGATACTCTGTACTCTGGGTTCTTGTCAACCATTCAGGACCTTCTGTATGAGACCCCACATGCACCTGGTTCTCTGTCACCCCTCATCTCTGTCCAGTCATACCCCTGACTCCATGCTCTGACTCTGGCCCCTGCTCCCACTCCTTCCTAGACTTGGCTCTGTCTACTACCTCCCTTCAAGTGCTGAGATCTTGGCACTGCTCTGTGGCTTACCTGCTTCAGCTAGTGGGACCAAATCATGAGAAAGTGAAATCAGAGAAATGCTTTAGTCAGCAGTAAACAAGTGAATATATTGAAGGGTGTGTGCTTTCTGAAGAGCATCACCTTAGATGAGAAATAAGTGAAGTGACGTAGAAAATCCCATAAAAAAAAAAAGCTATTTGAAGTAAGATGTACTACAAGAAACAGTGAATGGAACACTGGGTTAGAGTCAGGCCCCAGTTCAATTTCTAGTCCAGCACTAATTCTGTCTCTCCCTTCCTAGTCCCATCCTTGCTCTCTACCTTTATCCCTCAACTCCAGGAGAGTTGATCTGGCCACCAAATTGGTTATCTTCTACCCAGAACACTGGTCATCCATGGATAGTACCATGGATACTATGTAAAAGTTCAGGTGCAAGGACAGGGATAACGCCTCATTTTCCTGCTCAGTGTCTACGTATGTGGTTGCACTCGGGGTTTGAGACTCAGACTGTGAACCCAAGAATCACAGAAAGAACACACTTTCTGAGCCAACATGAACTCAGTGAGTAGACCTCTGATGATATTAGGAAGGACAGAGCATCTTTGGGGTTCTTAGAATGGTAGAAAACTTTATGAAATTATTGTAAATTGAGATAGAAGAGTGAACTCTAGAAGACTCTGTGATGGTTCAAAGAACCAACTGCATCAGAGGCAGAGGTTAAGTCCACAGTGAGGGGCAGAAAAGACTCCACGGTTGGTATGTTTACAGAACACTATTGATTGAGAGGGAACATCAGAGCCAGGAGAAACAGACTTGATTTTGAAATCATATTCCACTTGATCTTAAAAGATAACGAAAGAAAAAGGGAAAAGTATAGCCCAGTGGTAGAGAACTTGCCTAGCACATGTGAGGTCCTTGCCAGGATCCCTAGTATCACAAAAAAAGAGATAATAATGCTCCCCCAGGAAAATGGTCAGTCCTACAAAGATAAAGGAAAAAATGAAGATAACAGGAGGAACGGGTTAAAATATTCAAACATTTGGAGGCTCCTGAAGAAAATGGGTGACAAGAAATGGGGGTCTAGAAACATACTCACAGCTGTAAAAAGTAGAAGTGACAGAGCAGAAGCTTCCAGTGACATTAAACTAGAATGAAGTAGATAATGTTAGCACAACTGGAAAGCCAAGAAGACATCACTTTGGAGACTAGAAAAGAGCAAGGATAATTAACTGTCCCCTTTGAGCTCCCAAGAATTCAGGCTAAGGAAGCAAAGAATGTTGTTTCAATCGAGAAACCTGTGGAAGTGGTTCCTTGTTACACACCTGCACTACCGAACAGGAGTTGACAATTTACCATGGCTGTGTCTAGAAACCAGTGGCATGCCTAAGTCAATGAATATCTGTTAAATAAACGACTGTGGCATCATACGTTTCTGTTTTGAACTTCTAAATCCCCTGTACTTGATGTTCACACTCTGTGCTATCAAAAACCTGAAGTAAAGATTGTACTATTAACTCTGAAAGACTATGCAAAACCGGCATGTTTACATATCACAGCACCATATCTTATCATACAGAGCAGACTTAAGTCTACCGATGACTAAACTACTGCTGACATTAGCCACAGTCCCCCATGTAAGTTTAAGTGAAACCAACCACCTCAACAGTTGGAATCAATGTAAGCACTAGACATTTGTGTAGAATTCCCATGAAAATTGCAGAGGTTAATCACTTTATTAAGATACTATTTTGAGTGAATGTTTCAGTGAGGAGTTACCTAACAAACATCTCAGAACAAAATAAAATTGTTCATTTTCAGAGGCTTAAATCTCTCACAGTATATCTGGGACAGCATAATAAGGGAAGAAAGGTATATTCAGTACTCTAAAATGATATGGATTGGAATGCTCCAACATAATCCCCATAATAATATCTCCTGCCAACATATAGAATGGCTCATTAAATTCACAACAGTTGAGAGATACATTTAACATGACCGAGTAGAATGTTCCTAAAAATTTAATCTAACACATTGAGTCCTCCTTCCATAAGGATCTGCTGTATAAAGTCTGGTTTACAATATAATACCTTCAACCAGTAGAAAGAAAAGGGTTTTATACCAAACATTCTACAAGACTTCAATTCTACATCTTTTCTTGAGTTTCAAGGAAACTTAATATCAGGATTTTGTGTCAAGACTTTCCTACATGTCAGTTTCCATGCACACTTGAAAACATTGTGGAAAACCTGCTTTGCCAGCAGAACATGCATCATAGCTTCCAACTGCATATTCCCTTCTTTGAACTTAGTGATGATAAAGTTTCAGTATTTAGACAATTAGGAATTCTTCTAGAGCAATCTGTTTAAAAGATAGCTATTGGCCTTTGCAATTAAGAGCACTTGCTACTCTTACAGAGGACCTAGGTTTGGTTCCCAGCACCTACATAGCAGCTCAAGACCCTCTGTAACTTCAGTCCCAGGGTTTCAAATGCCCTCTTCTGGTCTCCACAGTTACTGCACACAGGTGTTTTACACATGCACATATGTGCAAAACTCTCATATACATAAAATAGAGTTCAAGGCCAGTCTGGTCTCCATAGTGAATTCAGGCCATCTGAGGCTACAGGGAGACCCTGTCTCAAAAAGACCAAAATTAGATAGATAGATGATAGATTAGATAGATAGATAGATAGATAGATAGATAGATAGATAGATAGATAGATAGATAGATAGATAGATAGATAGATAGATAGATAGATAGATAGATAGATAGATAGATAGATAGATAGATAGATAGATAGATAGATAGATAGATAGATAGATAGATAGATAGATAGATAGATAGATAGATAGATAGATAGATAGATAGATAGATAGATAGATAGATAGATAGATAGATAGATAGATAGATAGATAGATAGATAGATAGATAGATAGATAGAGATAGAGATAGATAGATAGATGATAGATAGATGATAGGCAGACAGATGATAGATGATAGAGAGATGGATATATAGATGACAGGTGATAGATGATAGAGAGATAGGTGGATAGATAGATGATAGATGGATAATAGATGGAGATAGATAGGTAGATAGATAGATAGATAGATAGATGATAGATAGATAGATAGATAGATAGATAGATAGATAGATAGATAGATAGATAACAAATAGATCTTTTTTTAAAAGTGGTCTCTTTTCCAAATTGTCTGTGTTGCATGTATATACATGTATGTGAGTTGGTGGGTACACACACTCATGTGTGCACAGGTTGAGGTCAGAGGCTATGATCTGTTGTTTTCTTCAGTCACCCCATACCTTATCTTCTGTGGCAGAGTTTCTCACTGAACCTGGAGCTCACTATTTCTGCTAGACTGTCTGGCCAGTAGGGCCCCAAAAGTTGGCTATTTTAGCACGAAGAAAATCAAAAATCCATCCAATAAAATAAGAATCTTCACTTTATCCACAAATAAAATGTCTTCTAGAAATACCACCAGCAGATCAATACATAAGCACTTAAATTCCATAGCATAGAACATCATCATCTTTAAGTGATACACATTTATTTTTATACAAAATTCCAAAATAAACACAGAAAAGGCTTTAAGTAAGGAAGCCATTGTTTATTTCTGGCAAGTTAATGATCTAATTATCCTTTAAACATAGTTTTTTAAATAGGTATGACATAATTTCAAACACATTTTAATTCCTGTCAGTGCAGATTAAATAACAAATAATAAATAATCTAGTTCATGAAATGTTATATCATTTAAACTAGTACATGCATCGAAGTTAAACAAAACTTTAACAACAAAGGCATATTTGATTATTTGGAATAGACTTGATACATCTCAACTGTGAGACAGCTTTGTGAGCGAGTGAGTAGAGTTCTTTGTTTATTAAAGCACAGACTTCAAGTAATAATTTCCATGTTCACATGGTAGTATGATTGAGTTCTATTGGTGTATTTCATTAGATGCTTCTTTTTCAAATTCAGATTTTGGGTGGCTTTGAGTGCTGTCTGAATTGAGTGATGTTTGTCAAATGTCACATTACACAGACATAGCATGACTTATGACCATCAAGTTTTGATTTTTATGAATATATGCACATATACATACATAACAATCCAGACTATAGAGATGGAGCATATCTTATATATAATTTTCATCTTTTTTGAGAAATATACTGTCCTGAGAGATAAGCTCAAGAAGTAAATAAACCAAATAAGAAAGCATTACTTTATGCGATTTTTTTTAATTTTTACAAAAACTTTACTGAGAATTTCATACATGCTATGTCTGT
>NW_008352891.1:493549-496432 GCF_000622305.1 Nannospalax galili | reverse complement strand
GGTGAGGCAACTGGACTACCCCCTCAGTGGGTCTAAAAGACTCCCAAATTGCATAACTTTTGTCTCTAAGGGAAGAAGAAAGTCCTTGAATCATGAATGGGAGATGTGAAGGAGAAGTAAAGGCAAGAGTAATTAGTATTACAAGTTCTAGACAGGAAACTAGAAAAAAGTCAGAACAGGGTAATTTTCAAATATTCATATGAGAGTCCATTGGAGTTTCTTGACAAGGGTTTCCAAAAGCATCTCTCTATTGGGTTCTTCTTCATTTTTCTTTTGTCTTCCAAGGCTAGGCTAGTTGTCTGGGAAGAGTAGCTGGATATTCAAATGAGGGTCCAATGTCCCTGCTTGGCCCTCCTTTAATAAATGAGCACAACCACCAACAAGCCCAACTGTGACTATGTTTAGCGATCAGGCTCAGCCAAATTTGTGATGATAGTAGTTATTTCATGCAGAAGGGATTATTGTATATCATCGTCTTATTAAAAGGACCTGGAATTTAAAAGGGTTTGTTACTAGGAGCCACATATGGGGGAGAATATACATCATTTGTTTTTCTGAGTCTGTGTTACTTGACTTAGTATAACAGTTTCTAGATCCATATATCTGCAAATTTCATTATTTCATCCTTCTTTATTGCTGAATAGAACTCCATTGTGTAAATATACCACATTTTGGTTAACCATTCATCAGTTGAGGAACACTTAGGTTGAGTCCATCTCTTAGCTATTGTGAAAAGAGCAACAACAAACATGGTTCTACAAGTGGCTCTACAATAGGATGAGTCCTTTGGGTATATGCCAAGGAGTGGTATAACTGGGTCATATGGTAGGTTCATTTTTAGTTTTTGAAGAGTTTTCCACACTGTTTTCCATAGAGGCTGCACAAGTTTGCAATCCCACCAGCAGTGAATGAGTGTTCCCCTTTCACCACATCCTCACCAACATTTGGTATCATTTGTTCTCTTGATCCTAGCCAGTCTGATTAGGGTAAGGTGATAACTTAAGGTGGTTTTAATTTGCATTTCCCTAATTACTAATGATTTTGAACACTTTTTAAGATGTTTCTTAGCAACCTTTATTTTTTCCTTTGAGAAGTCTCTGTTTAGATCTTTAGCCCATCTTTTAATTGGGTCATTTGGTTTCTCGACTCTTTGTTTTTTGAGTTCTTTATATATTCTGGATGTTAAACCTCTGTCAGATGTGTCACTGGTGAAGTTTTTTTCCCATTCTATGAGTTTTCTCTTCACTTTTTTTATTGTTTCTTTCACTGTGCAGAAGTTTTTTAGTTTAATGAGGTTCCACTTGTTGATGGCTGACCTTAATTCCAAAGCAATTTCTGATTTAGAAAATCCTTTCCTACACCTATATCCTGTAAGCCACTGCCAATATTTTCTTTTAATAGTTTCATGGTTTCCAGTTTCACATTGAGGTCTTTGATCCGCTTGGAGTTGACTTTGGTGCAAGGCAAAAGGTAAGGATCTAGTTTCATTCTTCTGCAGGTCAAGATCCAGTTTTTCCAGCACTATTTGTTGAAGATGCTGTCTTGCCTCCATTGTGTGTTCTTAGCACCTTTGTCAAATATCAAGTGGCTGAAATTGCATGTACTCAGGTTTGGATTTTCAATGATGTTCCATTGATCTATGTGTCTGTTTTTGCACCAGTACCATGCTGTTTTAATGACTATGGCTCTGTAGTGTACTTTAAGATCTGGTATAGTAATCCCCCTAGCATTGCTCTTTGTGCTCAGGTTGCTTTGACTATCCAGGGTTTTTTGTGCCTCCATATAAATTTAAGGATGCATGTTTCTAATTCTGTGAAGTATGTCATGGAGATTTTGATTGGGGTTGCATTGAATCTATATATTGCTTTGGGTAGAATGGTCATTTTAACAATATTAATTCTTCTAATCCATGAACATGGGAGGTCCTTCCATCTCCTGGTGTCTTCCTCGATCTCTTTCTTTAACTATTTAAAATTTTCATTGTAGAGATCTTTGGTGTCTTTCATCAGATTTATTTCAAGAAGTTTTATGTTTTTGCAGCAATATTGAATGAGAACATTTCCTGGTATTCTTTCTTCAACTGCTTGTTATTGGTATACAGAAAGGCTACTGATTTCTGTAGATTGATTTTATAACCTACCACTATACTGAAAGTCTTGATCAGTTCTAGTTTTCGGGTGGAACTTTTGGCATCTCTTAGGAATAGTATCATATTATCTGCCAAAAGTGATAGTTTGACCTCTTCTTTTCCAATTAGTACTCCTTTAATTTGCTTCTCTTGTCTTATTTCTCTAGCAAGAGTTTCAAGCACTATGTTGAAAAGGAGTAGAGATAGTGGACATCCTTGTCTGGTTCCTGATTTTCATGGGACTGTGTCCAGTTTTTCTCCATTTAGAATGATATTAGCTGTGGGTTTGTTGTATATAGCTTTAATTATGTTGAGGTATGTTCCCTTCATTCCAGCTCCCTCTAGGACTTTGAATACAAATGCATGCTGAATTTTGTCAAAAGCCTTTTCTACATCTATTGAGATGGCAATGTGGTTTTTGTCTTTGAGTCCATTTATATGATTAATGACGTTTATTGACTTGCCTATGTTGAACCATCCCTGCATCTCTGGGATAAAGATCATGGTGAATGATCATGGTGAATGATCTTTCTGATGTGTGCCTGTATGCGGTTAGCAAGTATTTTGTTAAAAATTTTTGCATCTATATTCATTAAGGATATGGGTCTATAGTTTTCTTTTTTGGTTGTGTCTTTCCCAGTTTGGGTATTAGAGTGATGCTGGCTTCATAGAAGGAATCTGGGAGTTCTCCCTCTGTTTCTATCATTTTGAATAATTTAAGTATTATTGGGTAGAGGTCTTCTTTAAATGCCTGA
>NW_008352891.1:491708-492747 GCF_000622305.1 Nannospalax galili | reverse complement strand
TTCAATATTTTTGTATTTGTTGAGGTTTGTTTTGTGGCCCAGTATGTGGTCTGTTTTTTAAAAAGTTCCATAAGGTGCTGAGTAAAAAGTATATTCTTTGGTATTTGGGTGGAATAATCGAAAGATGACTGTTAGGTCCATTTGAAGTATGGTATCATTTAATTCAGATGTCTCTCTGTTTATTCTTTGTCCAGTTGACCCATCTAATGGAGACAGCGGGGTATTGAAGTCACATACTATTACTGAGTTTGGGTTAATCTGTGTCTTAAAGTCCTGTAGTGTTTTTATTCTTTTTTTTTTTTTTTGAATTTGGGTGCACCAGAATTTGGTGCACATATGTTAAGGACTGTAATATCTTTTTGGTTACCTATTCCTTTGATCAGAATGAAGTGACCATCCTTATCTCTTCTTATTAATTTTACTTTGAAATCTATTTTGTCAGATATTAGAATTGCAACCCCTGCTTATTTTGTAGTGCAATTTGCTTGGAATATTCTTTTCCATCCTTTTACCTTAAGGTAGTGCCTGTCCTTGAAGATGAGATGGGTTTCTTGCAGATAGCAAAGAGATGGAATTTGTTTCTTAATCCATTCAGTTAGCCTGTGTCTTTTGACAGGGGAGTTCAGCCCATTGATACTTAAGGTTATTATTGAAAGATATTGGTTGCCATCATTTTGATTGTTGTTTGTGTTCTGTGTAATTTTGTGTTTCCTAGATTATATCTTTGTTTATTTTCTTTAGTTGCCCCTGGGATATAGTTGTTTCTCTCTCTGCTCTCTGTATTGCTTCAAGTATTCTTTGTCATTTATTCTTTCAGGCTGTTTGTGTCATGGAAGATTTTTCTTTCCCCCTCAACTATAATAGACATTTTTGCTGGGTATAATATTCTGGGCTGGCATCTATTGCCGTGTAGAACTAGAAATACCTTGGTCCAGGCTCTTCTGGCTTTCCCAGCTTGCATTGATAAGGCAGCTGTAATTCTGATGGGCTTTCCTTTGTATGTGACTTGTTTTTCTTTTGCTGCTTTCAGTATTCTCTC
>NW_008352891.1:460173-491664 GCF_000622305.1 Nannospalax galili | reverse complement strand
ATGGGAAGTTTCTTTTCCGATCCTGTCTATTTGGTGTTCTATGTGGTTCCTGTATTTGTATGAGGTTGTCTTTCCTTTATTTCAGGAAATTCTCTTTTACAATCCTGTTTAAGATCTGGTCAACACCATTAACCTGAAATTCTCCTTCCTCTATTCCTTTGATCCGTAGATTTGGTCTTTCGTGGTGTCCCACATCTCTTGCATATTCCATTCCTGTGTTTTTTTTAATTTTCCATACTCTTTGCTTGGGTGGTCCAATTCTTCAACTTTATCCTCCAGTACTGATATTCTGTTTTCCATTTCATTCATTCTAGAAGTGAGGCTTTCCCCTGTTGTTTCAAGTTGGCTTATTGAGTTTTGCACTTCCTTCTTCATGTCTTCTGAGTTTTCATCAGTGTTTCTATCTCTTTTATGAATTCATTCAGAAGTTTATCCCGATCTTCTTTCAGCTCTTTGATTTGCTGTTCATGTGTTCTTTAAATTCGTTGAATTCCTTGATCATGTTTATGATTGTTCTTTTAAATTCAGTGTCCTGGGTTATCTCTAGGAGGCTCTCCTTGTAGAACTCTTCTATAGGATTGGTGGGCTTTGGTGAGGACATAGTGTTTTGGCTTTCCATTTTATTATTCTTTTGTTGTGGTTTTGGCATGTGAATTTCTTTTGTTGTTTATGATTCCGATATGAGAATTAAGTTGAAGTATGCTTCTGTTTGTATTATCCAGGTGCCTAGATCCTTTCTTTATTGGTTATGTAAAGCTGGTTGGTACAGGGTTCAGGTTCTTTCAGATGTATTTTAGAGGGAACTAATGGCTTCAGATCAGCTATTCAGGGGTACCCACAGAAACCCAAATCAGTTTCCAATCAAGTACACTCAGGCTCCCTTCACCATGTGGAGGCAGGATCCAGGATCTCTCAGGCAGTCCTGTGCATTGTCAACCCACCACGTGGAAGCAGGGTCCAAGGCCTGTCAGGCTGTCCACTGGGTTCTCAGGCCCTCTGTAGTTGGAGGCCAGAGGGAGGCCAGAAACCCACACTCTCTAGAGGTCTGCTGTGCTCCAAGCACCTACCCCAATGGAGGTCCGAACCACCCTCTCAGGCTGTCTACTAGGGTCTCTATTCAATTTTTACAGTTGATTTCTGGTCTCGGATTGGATTTTAATGAAACATTAAGTGTTTTCCACCATCCTCTCCCTTTCTCCTCCTACTAGTCACCTTCCCACTCTCTTCCAGTAACAACGTCACTGGTCAGTTAATGTGACAAAAGATTTGCTGTTTGCTTCTGTCTGTCCAGATTCTTCCACTATGCCTCTGAAAGCAAGTCTATCCCTGAGACAATGGTTCACATCACCCTGAAAATACTTCTGGAACAAATAATGCATTCTCTCTCCCCTCAATTCTCCTCCAGAACTAGGTGAAAGGGGGAAAAAAAGCTTTATTCAAGAATTTTACCAATTCTTTTCCAATTTTGGCCCAGTCATGCAAACGTGATTTGTGTCTATTTGTAAATGAGGCTTTCATTAATTGGAGTGACTGTACCTGCCTTGTCCATAGATGCTCACTTTGCAATGTAAAAAGTGGTGTAAAATAAACGTCTTACCTACCAAGTATCAGGTCTGTGTATACTTGTAGTAAGGATAACTCTGCCTTAGGACAAATGCTACCATTCAAGATGACTTTATGATATTTCCCACTTGATTTCCTTAAAGGAAAATTATAATTCCTTTGGTCCTCTACCTTATTATTCCAAATAACCACCAAGAATGCTAACAGAAGAAAATTTCAAAAAAAATGAAAACTTTAAAACCCAGGAAATTAAGAGCACAGTTAGATAAAGATGAAGAGGTAGCTTCATAAAAGATAAAAGGACAATTGGTAAATTTTTTAAAATATTCAGCCTACCTGGTTATATGGTATAAATTTAAAACATATGGTATGCATTTCTGCCAATTAATAAAGGTTTTCAAAGTTAAGCTCGCAGTTTGCATGAAACTGCTTGAAACAGTGAATCACTGTCACTGGTGAAACTGTCAATTTGAAACACTGAGAAAAATGTCATGCAGCATGCACAAGTCCTATGCAAGCTCAAACCAGACAAAATTCCGGCATAGCTGTGGGGAAGTAGGTAAGAAATCCCAACCCAAACCCAACTTAAGGAACTTTGGCAGCTGATGGCTGCTGGGAGGGGGAGAGACAGTCTGTTACAAGGATGAGGACTCTTGGTAGATTAACCAGGTTCCAGTGGATTGACCTATCCTGAAAAAAATTATATATATAAAAAATATGTGTGTATATATATATATAATGAAGTACATTAAATTGCGCAGGGGCAGTAAGGGGAGATGTAGATAGGGGAGGGGATCTAAATACCATTGAATTATACTGTGTGAAAATCACGAATATTCAATAAAAATTATTTTTAAATTATAAAAACAGAAAAATGTCACATGTATGATATAGAACTGCTTTAGGCTATTTGACTAGTCACCTCATTTCTGTGGATTATTTTAAGAAAATAATCTCCGAAGAGAATATTGTACACAAGGCAATTGAATAAAATCACAATCATTATAGATGTCTAGAAATAAGAGAATCAAGGTAAAACATTGCACATGTGTGTAAGTGAACCCTCAACATCTATGAAATAATAGCTTTGAAGACTACCAGCCACAGTCTACTATGGAAACAAGCACATCATATAATTGTGTGCAGCAGGACTTCAGAAGTTGGCTCTGTCACTGTTTTTCTGCTTATCAATCATTCATAACATATGTTAAAAGGAAACTATTTTAAATCTAGATAGTAGGACTTTTTTTAGCATTCATGAATGGGAAAGACACTGTCTTGCACATATAATCAGCAAAGCTGGTGCTCACTAGATGTTTATCAAGTAAGATTTTTTTGTATTCCAGAACCACAGAATCTTATAGCCTAAAGAGATATATAATAGTCACTGTTCTAGTTTCATTCTGTCACTGTAACAAACATGACCAAAGGCAATTTAGGAAAGGGTTTATTTGGCTTACAGTTCCAGATCACAGTCCATTTGGCTTACAGTTCCAGATCACAGTCATCACTGTAGGATGTCAAGGAAGGAACTAGAAGCAGAAACCATGAGGAAGACTGCTTGCTGGCTCCCTCAGAGGCTCATGCTTAGCTAGCTTCCTTATGCAACCCAGGACTACCTGCCTAGGGAATGGTGTCACCCACAGTGAGCTAAACAGTCCTGTATCAATTAACAATTGAGACAACTCCTCATGGACATGTCCACAGGCCAACCTGACCTGGGAAATTTCTCAATAGAGGCTTTCCTTTCAGATGACTGTAGGCTGTGTCAAGCTGACAACTAAAGCTAATTAGGTTAGGACAGCCACCCAGAAGATATATTTCACAGAAAATGTTTTAAAACCTAGAAGAGTCTCTAAGCTGGACAAACCACTGCTACTCAAACTCTTTAGTAATCAAAGAAATACAAACTAGCATGGAAAAGTGTTTTTAATCTATTGAATTAAATACAATTTAAAATTGTGTTAGGCTTGGTGCTAGAAAGATTGAAGGGGACATAAATTTGGAGGATATGTCTTAAAAGGTGTTAACATTAGCTCAAAGAACTATTCCTAAATTCAGACAAAGAAGTTTTCAGCACAAGGTCTCACTGCAGCATTTATTCAACATGGAGAAAAACTGAACACAGCCTTAATGCCCCACAGCAGGTAATGCATGTGTAAATGTGGTCTGTACACTTGATATAATATTATGGAGCCACTAAAAAAGATGCTCACAAATATGATGGTAGCAAGAGAGAATGAGCAAGCTACAGTTTGAAGTGAAAGCAAGGGCATAAAGTGGTCCGCAGACAGCATCCCACCAATGCTACTTGAAAACACTGTGCATCGAATAGACCACAAAGAAATATATCAGAACTCTACTCAGTTTTTATCTGGGTAACAATATTACACATAAATTTTTCTTTTTCTCTTATTCCTTATCTTCTGAGACATTCAATTTAATGAGTCTCCTAATTAATTTAAATTACTTTATCAGCATCCATAAATTGCTAAAATAGCACAAATACTTGTTACTCAAAAAACTGCAGGGACAACATGCACAATCAATTTACCATCATGAAGGAAGTGTAAAATAAAATTACAGTAGTGCATCGCTTAACTGAGGTCCTATGTCCAAAATGTGCCAAAAAATTCATCATTTTATAAACATCACAAAGTGTACTCACACAAACCAAGATGGTCATAACAACATACAATATTATAGGACCACTGTGACATATTTGGTCCATCATTAATCAAAACACTATTGTGTGATGTATGACTGTAATAATAACTCAATGCTCAAATGACTACAACAGGTTCATATAAAACATCATAAACATTTTTTAACTTTTATTGAGGTTTTGTACATTTCATACAACAGATCTTAATCAAATTTATACTCTCTCCCTCATCTATAATCCCCCCACCCCCACCAGACATCATGTATTCCACCATACATGTTAAGTCCTATCCAGTCAAGCATTTGTACCCAGACGTCCTTTGGTGCAAATTCATCCACTGGAGTCTAGTCAGCGTATCATCTAGAGATCCTACATAAGGCCTACTCTCCCTTACCCAGTAGTAATCACTCTCTAATAGTTACCAGACTAGGGCCAACCTGCCTCCCATTTCCCTTGCTCTACTCTGGGCCCTTGACTGATTGAGTTGGCATGGTTCTGTGCTCGATAACACCATTTTATTGCCACAAGTTCACATGTGCAAGCTTCCAGTGGCCTGAAAGTCTCTGTTTCCCTGTGTTCCTGAACCAGTCCTGGCTCTTACAATCTTTCTTCCCCCTCTTCAGCAATTGTCCCTGAGCCATGGGTAGGAGAGGTTTAATATAGGAGCCCTATCCAGGGACACTCTCTCTCTGCAATCTTATTCTTTAAAATTTGGCCAGTTGTGGCCTTTTGTGTGCATTGCACTCTTGTAAAAGGAAGCTTCACTGGTGAGAGTTGAGGGATGTACTAGTTTTCTGTCTTCACCCACCCTCCATTCTGCTATGTTCCATGAGCCTTAGGTATAGAGATTCAACTGTATATATGTCACCTAGGATTGAGCATCTCTCAGACATATATTCTCTGTATCTGACCAGTTGTGAGATTATGTAGTAGTCTCCATCTATTGCAGAAAGAAGCTTCTTTGATGAGCGGTGTACAGTATACTTGTCTGCAAATATAAGGATCCATACTTCGCATACGGTAAGAAATTTCATTTGTCTAAAGATATGACAGAGATAGAGTTTATTCTAAGATCTATGACCTCTCCAGTCATGTATATTTGGCTGAGTTTACAGTGCCACCCATGAGTTCACTCCCACTGAGAGGGCTTTAAGTTCAATTAAATAGCCGTTGATTACCCCAAGATAAAAATGCCACTACTGCTCTCCTACAGTTTGTTGTGACAGGCACCGATGTGATTATCAAGCTTTAAGGCTGGGGTTGGACCACTGATAAATTTTTTCCCTTAGCAGCTTGCATAGTATCCTCCAGAGCTATAACTACTAGTGATAGTTGATTTGAGTATCATACTTTAAATTTTCCAAAGTTTATTTTTTAATTTTTCACATCTTTGTGGTCTCCAAGCATTGCTCTGAAGCAGGTAAGGTTGTCGTCCTTTTCAATTCATATGTGCCAACCACCTTTTTAATGAACACTGAAGCATACAGGGAATGTGGGGAAATACGCTTGGTTCCTGAAGTGGAACTGATCACAATCTGGAAGAAACAACTGAAGAAATAGACACTGATGATAACTCAGGGGTGGGATGTAGGAGGAGCTAAAAATGCCCAACATAACAGGGGAGCTAAGCCTGACCTTGGGCGCTGATTGGGCATTTGGCAGCTGGAAAAAGGAACAGGCAAAGGATTGGGTGTGCTCATTCACCCACCATTTAGAGCAGGGCATATAGGCAATAGGAGACAGATGTCTGGCAGGGAGGCTTGGCCATGGCAGTATGCCCGGGGAAGGGGATGTAGGTTCCAAACTCAGGTGACATGCTGATCCAATATCACAGCTAGAACCAGAGCTCAGAACTTCTGGCCAACAATTCTGGATTTCTCCATCAACCTCAGAGGAAAAACAATAAATTGAAATAATAAAATTAAAAACCTCCCTGTATTCAAATCTCACTGTATTCAATAAAGTTCACCTTGAGGAATCTGATTATCTCTAGATGAAACAGCCTTTTCCTTAGGTCGTAACTAATAAATTACCTTAAAGTTCTTTGTCAACCCAAAGATTCCATTAATGCTGTTCTGCCCAGTTTTACAGGGAGCCAATAACACTTGCTGTTTGAAAGTTGGATAGTACAACAAATTCCCCTTATGATCACAGTCTTCAGACTTCACTATGCTTTAGAAACACCTAAAGACTTTTTTTAATATTTTTATTTTATGTGTATGTGTGCATTTGCCTGCATGTAGTTAAATGCACCTGTGCCATGCAGTGCCCACAGAGGAGAGAAGAGACTGTCGGATCCCCTGGAACTGGAGTTATGGACAGTTGTTAGTTTCCATGTGGGTGCTGGGATTCGAACCCAGGTCTTCTGCAAGAACAGTCAGTGTTCTTAACTGCTGAGCCATCTTTCCAGCCCCAAGACTTTTAAAACTGTTGTTGCCCAGGTACACCCTTACCCATCACCTCTGAAACCCTGAAAGTGTTGTTTAAACTTAAAACTTGCCCTATGTGCCACTGTCCAGTCACATCAGTCTTCATGCTTAGAACCTTGACCTCAATGTGTAGTCTAGGATCCCTAGTATAAGCATCGCCTGGGTGCTTGGGATCCTGTCAAATCTCAAGGCCTCTTGACCTACAGTGTAAGAATCTTTGCTTAAAAAGCTCTTCAGGTGGTTGGTATGCATCTTAAAGTCTGAGAAGAATCTCTCAATCCACATTTGTTCATGTAATCAACATTCTCCAGTTTCTATTCTTTTGGCTTTCAGAATACAGAGAATGAATCCCAGCTCCATCTTCAAGAGTTAAAGCAAGGCATGAAAGCACATAGTGCCCCAAGGTTACTGAAGAAGAATGTCTCTGTGGGAGGTCTGCTGGTAGGTCAAGGTTAGAGAAGGCCTCCTGGAGGAGGGAAAATGGGACTGAATCAGGTGACCTCTCAAGCCTAGCATCAGCCAGGTGATTCATCAGAAACAACAGGCTTACAGTTTGGAGTTTTGAAGTTTAGGAAAGAGGTCCAGATTGGTGATATAATTTGTGTGAAAATGCTCTGTAAACTGTAAATCATTATGCAAATGGGAATGTTTCTATTTTTCCTCATAAGTGCTAGTAGATCGTTAGGCATCTTTAGAGAATTAAACTCTTAATGACAGCTAAAAGCAATCATCAAATCAGGGCGGGTGTTCAAGACTTTTTGAATGATGAAAATGATTCCAGGCAGCACTATCTGATGCATGCCCTCCTCTGCCCAGGGTAGCTGACCAGGGAGACCACACATCCTGCTTTACCTGGAAAGACTTAATTATAGCCTGTCATCTCAGCACAATTTGTAATTGTACCTTAGCTCGTGCTCACAAGTGTCCTGCTTAGATGATTAAAAATATGGTCATTTTGTACTGGACTTAACAGTGCTTCAGAAATGCAAATGAGACATCCTTTATTTCAGGAGATGGTCCAGAGCTTTGGGGTCAATATCCAGACTTCTGTGGAGACAGCTCTGAATCTAGATATTTGCATTGCACTACCAAGGGAATCCAACTTTTCACACTGTAACATGGTGTGATAGGCATTGTCCTGGGATGCATGCGGCCCATGGGTCATAGGTTGGATATTCCTACCAGCCCCAAGAGCCCGAACATTACATACATCTCAGGCCAATGTTCTCAACCCATCAGGTATGTAACTCATCAGGTATGAGTGACAAGCTAAAAGGGGTTTGAGGCGAAATATTTTGAGCTGACAGTGGACCACCATCTACCACCAACAAACCACCATTGGTTCTGAGCTTTTCGGATGACCAGACTCTGTGGTCACTGGTCTCTGAGGATAAGGAAGGAGAGAAATCAACCAGGACAATGCCTTATTCCTTATAAGCACCAATGTGTACTTAGGCATCTCAGTGTCATTTCTGTCCCTTCAGTAAAGACAGCAGCTGTGAACATCTGTCAACAGACTGGTTCCATATGCATGTCTTTGAATTCTGTTTCTGAGAAAACCAAATAAGTATTCATCCAGATCGTCGTGTTTGTTAGAGAGAATACTTTGGTATTCATGGACTGCCCTGAGCTCTCCACAATTATTTCAGAGAAAGAGAGGTCTCAAAGGGGGATTTGGATCTACTGAGGACTTACTCCATGCCAAGCATCCCATGAGGTCCTTTACATGCTCTATCATGGTGTATCTCACTCACACCAGCCCCAGGAAGAAGGCACGTGTCACTACATATCACACATGAGAAAACTGGCCATGGAAGAAGGCAAATTGTCCCAGTCGTAAGTGAAGACAGTATAGACCTCAGCTTTCACTCACATTGGTCCCATTTATGTTTCTATTTTGACCACAGAAAAACAAATTACACTAGCTTAAGTTATCTATGGCGAATGGGAGAACAAGTAGCAGCCTTGCATCTGCCTGCCTGCTGTCATTCACTGTCACAGCTCTGTTCTTTCCTAAGGTGGGCTTGGGCTCTTCTGCTGGTACTGAATATCAGGAGACAATGCTCCTTTCTAGAATAATACCAGTCCTAACAAAACCATCCCACTCAATTTTATCTTCCCTCTAGTGTCCTAAGTAATTCTGTATCGAAAAAAAAAAAAATTGCCCTTTCAAAGACTTGGCAAATTCTTGTAATTCAGAGTTGTCTAAACACAGTCAAACTGTATTTTCTCTTTACTGCTAGCAGCCAGCATGTTTACTAAAAACCTCGTCACTGCCAGAAATAAAACTAAATCCAACACAAACGCTCCTAAATCTGTCTTGCCAGTACCCTGATATTATACCACACATTCCCAGACATCTCTTGAATCAAATCAAATAATCCAATTTACTAAAAACACAATATTATATAGAATTCAACTCAAGCCATATTGATGACTGGAACACCAACCATGTTTCACCCACTGTTTCAAAGTCAAGAAAATTTAAAAATTAGTGAGACATCCTTAGCCATTTACAAAAATTACACTCAGGTAAAAGAGGGAAAACGTGCACAGAAATAACTGTTAAGCTGCCAAGACTGGTGAGCCGAATTTGATCCCTCGAACCCACATGGTGAGAGAGAGAATCGACTCTTGCAAGTTGTCTCTTGAGCTACACATATGTACTGTGGCACATGCACTCACACATACACGTAAATAAATATGGTTAAAAACCAGGTTTCAAAATTCAAAATTTAGAGTCTGGGGAGATGGCTCAGTAGTTAAAGTGCCTGCTGTGCAAACATGGGGAACTTGATAAGGTAAAGCGCATCCAGGAAGGTTCCAGTCAGCCTTAGGCCTCCATGTAGAGAGAGAGAGAGAGAGAGAGAGAGAGAGAGAGAGAGAGGAGAGAGACCTGCACCCATGAGTGTGCCACACACATGAAAATACACTCATGCATACATAACACACAGAAGACAGATCCAAAAAAAAAAAAAATCAGAATTTATCTCTACCTGGCATACTGAATGAGTTCTATTACCTGCATTTTTCTTTCTCTGCACTGAGCTTCCCTGAATGGTAATCCATTTAAGAAAAACGGAGAAGGAAAGTGGAGGTTGTCACTACTGAAAGGTGGTAAAATGATTGTTCTCAGTAGTGGGAATAGAAAAGATACAAGAGGAGGTTCCACACTGATTTCCACACATACTACTGACTTTACAGTCCCACCATCAGTGTATAAGGGAGGTCCACTTTTCCACATCCTCACCAGCATTTGCTGTCATTCATTTACTTTGGGGAAGAAGCTATTTTTCTTTCTGGCAGTACTGGAGACTGAACTTAGGGTCTTATGCATGTAAGGCAGGCACTCTAGCACTGAGCTATAGCCCTAACTCTTCATTTTCTTAGTGTTAGCCATTCTGGCTAGAGGAAATGGAATTTCATTTTTTTTAATATTGATTATTTTTTATTCTATGTGTATGTGTATATTTCCTGCATATATGTAAGTGCACCCATGTCAGATCCTCCGGAACTAGAGTTACAGATAGTTGTTAGCTGCCATATGGGTGCTTGGATTCAATCCCTGGTCTTCTGCAAGAACAGCCAGTCCAACTCTCTAGCCCCCGAGGGATGGAACTTCAAAGCAGTTTCAATTTGCATTTACTTGATGGTTAAGGACATCGAGACAGTGAACACTTTTTGAAATATTTATTGGCCATTTGTATTTTTCTTTTGAGAACTGTCTATTCAACTCATTACTTCATTTACTGATTGGAAGATTTGGAGTTTTCTAGAATGGATATTTAATTTTCGTAGTTTTTTATATGTTCCAGATATTAATTCCCCCTTTCTGATGTGTAGTTGTAGGAAACAGAGGGTCATGGGGGCCAGTTCATGTTTAGACAACATGGCATTAATACAGATATCCAACATGTGCCAAGATAGCTAACACTGGCCACCCAGGGAGCTGAGTCAGCACAAAATGACTGCCACTGAATGTCCAGGAAACCCAAAGTAAACAGTGATGTAAGTTGTTATATAACTACTCCTGGCAGAATGTCACTTTTGTGTGGGTTTTGTATAAATATGGCCTTTAAGTCAGAGGCTGTTATATTTCACCTTCCCCAGCCTGCCTGTGTGTGTCTGTAGTAGGCTTGCATGCCTGTTTCCACGCATCCTGTGCACTGGTCTCAATGTGTACCTGTGCCTCTGTGCAGCCCATGTGGGCCAGTCTGTGTCTGCATGTCCGCCAGCATCTGCCTGCCTAACAGTCTGTGTTGTAGCCTTTACCCAGATTGAATAAATAGATCTTATCTGTCTACAGCTCCTCACAACCTCTTTAAACTCCTAGCCTCTTGTCGCCCTCCTTTCCTGGCATCAGAGCTTAGACTTCACAGTAGCTATGATTTTTTTCTTCTCGTTCTATAATCACTCTTCACTCAGATGATTGTTTCCTTTGCCATTCAGAAGCTCTTTAATTTTATGTAACATTTGTTCTGACAAATATCAGTACAATTGTACTGAGAGTGCCTCCTTTGCAATTCAGTCTTTTTCAGAAAGACTGCCTATGCCTACATCTAGGAATGTTTTTCCCAGTTCTCATCTAACCATTTCATAGTGTCTGGTTTAAAATTAAGGTCTTTGATCCATTTTGAATTTTTGTACAGGGTAAGAGATATAGACCTAGTCTTTTTTTCCTACATGTGTTATCAAATTTTTCCACCATCATTTAAAGAGGCTACCTTTTCTCCAATGTATATTTTTCATACTTTGTCAAAAATTAGGTGGCTGTAGTGTGATAGCTCTGTGAGTTTGAGTCTTCTATTCTATCCCATTGGTCTGTGTGTCTGTTTTTGTCCAATGCCATGCTGTGTTTGTCACTATGGCTCTATAGTGTAATCTGAGATCAGCTGTTATGATACTTCAGCATCATTCTTTCTGATTGGGGTTGCTGTGGCTATTCAGGGTCTTTTGTGCTTCTATAAGAATTTAGGATTTTTTTTCACTTTTGTAAAGAACGACACAATTTGGATGAAGATTGTGTTGAATCTGTAGATCACTTTCAGTAATGTAATCATTTTCATTATATTTTGAAGCTATTGTGAATGGGGTGGGGCTTTTTCCTAATTTCTTTCTTTGTTAACTTTTCATTGGTATATTAAAAAGCTACTGATTTTTATATTGATTTTATATTCTGCTGCTTTGCTGAAAGTGTTTATTAGATCTAAATGTTTACTGTTGGTGGATTGTACACTGGTACAGCTACAGTGATTTCTAATCATTATGGAGGTTTCTCAAAAAAACTCAAAATAGAACTACCATGTGACCCATTTACACCACTCCTGAGAATATACCCAAAGGACTCTAAATACTACGACAATGCCTGCATACCCATGTTTATTGCTGCAGTACACAATAAGAAATTGTTGGGTACTAGATGCCCACCAACACCTGAATGGATGAAAAGAGAATGTGGTGCATATACAAAAGGGAATTGCATTCAGCTGTAAAGAAAACTGAAGTCATGACATTTACAGGAAAATGGATGGGGCTACAAAGCATTGTGTTAAGCAAAATAAGCCAAGCTCAGAAAGACAAGAGCCATATATTTTCTCTTATGCAAACCAGAAATTTGAGAGAGAGAAAGAGAGGGGGGGCAACTAGATAGAGGGGATCATGAGAGGGGAAAACAAATCTCAAGGAGAGGGAAAAGGGGTAATAAGGGAAAATAATGATACACATAACACAAAAGCAAAGGGAGCTTCTGAGAAGGGGACCGTGAGAAGCGAGGCAGGGTAGGGGGCTCGGGGGTAATGTGGGAAGGTGATAAATAATGAAGTATTATGAAAATACAAAAATGCCATAATGAAGCCCTTTCCTTTTATGCTAATTTTTAAGCTGTGGGGCATGGTGTTGGGCACCGGCCTGCCTCACATGACTCGGGGTGCCCTGAGGAAAGGTGGCAGTAATGCTGATGCTGTCAAGCAAACTGAAACAAGATGACTGTCTCAAAGGGCCCTGAACATCAGCCTCAACATCTGACTCCATTCCCAGGGTTTCTATAAGAGATAAGTTGCTTGTGAAAGACCATGCAGAACTTGAAGCTAGTTTACTTTTCACATGTAAAGTGCATTTTCCTGATCCAAACTGAGCTTCCTCACCTTCAGCTAACAGTAACACCAGGTAAGCATTACTACCAGAGTGGAAAATGGCAGTTTGAAAATGAAGTTCCTGTTGCATACAACATGGCACCTCCCAGGGTGAAGAAATGGGCAATGCGTCTGAGTTTACTAAGAAAACATTCCATTTACAGTACTGGCAGGGCTCTCACTAGAACATGAAAGGATGTTGTGTGGGGATTAAACTCTTTACTGAACTTTTGAATTTGGATGAATTATGAATGCCACTGAACATTGAAGCTGCATTGTTTTCAAGACAAGGAGGACTTTCAGGACAAAATGGATGTCTACATCAATCACTTCCTCTGATGACTAAAGGAGACAGCTGCAGTCCTGTGCGCTGTGTGCCACAGTTGTCTCTGATGTGAAACAGCAGAGATAACCCTCCTCCTTATCTTCACACTCCCTCAGGTTTTCCCGGTCCTGTGACAGGGTTGTGCCAATCCTGCAACCATGTTGTCCTGAAGATGGCCATCCTCCTTGACTCCCCACTGTAGATGGCAAATGGAGTACCACACAGCAAGAAAATATGTCTGAACCTTAAAAAAAAGAATTAAATAGGGGGGATAGAAAAAAGAAAGAGGTGGGATTATATTCATTGCTAAATTCAGTCTGCCAAATTTCTAAGATACCCTCAAAATTCAGCACACCATCTGCAGCCTAAAGCTAATGAAAAGTAATCAGAGAATCGGGGCTGGAGATGGACAGCCCTGTGGTAGAGCGCTTGCCTCACATGCATGATGTCCAGTACAATGGTTCATTCCTCAGTGTAGCCAAATAAAAGATAAGTCAAAGAATTCATTGTGCAGGTGCCAGGACTGAGTTGAAGATGGAGCTCAGAACATCTGGGATTCCAGCTTTCCCTTCTATAGCAAGAGGCTTTCCATATGGCCTTTTTAAAAGGTTTCTGAGGAGCCACAGTCTGGGAACAACTGCAAGGTCATTTCTCCATGCTCTGGGTATGCCACCCACCAGGTGTCTTGGTTTCCTGAGATGACAACTACTCTTCATCATGTCCTATCTACCCAACCCTAACCATCCAACCATCACACCTGGAACAAGATTATGCAAAGGAAGAAGCAGTGTCCTGCCTTCAGTACAGACTGGGGGCCCTTCAGCCCAGAAAGCCTGGCATTTCCTGGGCATGCAGTGACCACTCAGTGGGGATCTGCCTCATCTCCAACTCCTCCCTTTATAAGCTGCTTCAATGAAGACCAAAACCCCTGTCCCCAGAGCTCAGGGCTGCATTGCTGCATGATAACCATGGAGCCACTTATCAAAAGTACCTGGCTCATATCCTGACCCCCAGACTCCGATCAGGTGGGTCACATGTGGCAGAGGAATCTGCACTATAACAAGCTCCAGGCAGATTCTGAAAGGCAGTCAGGTTTAGAACCTTTTGCATGTGTTCTAAGCACTTTGACTAGACCAGAAGCACCCACTCTCATGATGGCTGGGCCTCCTACAACATCATGCTGAAGAGGTCCCACACCCCAGCCCATCTCTTGCCTGCCTGATGCCCAACCTCCCAGAAGCTTTGCTGCTCAGCAAATGCAGAATGTACACCTTGACCTGGTCATCTTCCATCCTCCTGCCTTTCCAGCTGCTCCCAGCTGAACCTGTTCACCTGAGGAACTTCTCTTTCATCTTTGGTACCCAGGCTGACAACCCAAAGACCCTTATAATCGACCTCATGCTCATCTGTCCTACCCCACCCAAACACACAGCATTGCCTTATATCCCCACCACCCTCAGGCCCCACCCTTACCATCACCAGCCCTACCCAAACTCAGAGGCATTCCCTGCTGTCCTCTTCTGTGGTTGAACTATGATAATGTATATAGCATGTGCCAGTCTCTGTCTTCGTGCTTGGCATATGGTAGATCTCCCATAAGGGTCTGTGGGGTCTGGATCCAAGAAAAGTGAAGTGACCCCACTGTCTTTCTCTGCTGGTTAGGTTCATTGGGACACCTACAATAACAACAGTTACTGACCATACATGCTTCTGTCATGTGCCAGGCATCTTTGAAGATGATCTGCTTGAAGATGTGCCATCCTGTAGTGTCCTGGACCACTCCCATGGCCATTTACAAATGAGGAAATGAAGACCAAAGGCCGACAGAACTTATCCAGGGCCACCTAGCAATGGTGCGAGAGCCCAGATTCCACCCAGGTTATCTCCACCCCAGACTGTACCAAGCACGAGGCTGTTGTCCAAGGTCAACCTCCCCCACCGCAATGTTCCTGCCTTGCCCACCTGTTCATCACAACCCAGAGGGAAACATTTCCACCATAATTGCTCTGACCTGTTGGGAGATATTGCTGTTTCTTTGCAATGACAGACACCCCCAGGTGCTATGAACAATGTTAGAAACCTTGGCTTGTCAGAGCTGAAGTTAATATTGTAGGATAGAGCCATCTGCTGGGGACCCCAGAGCTCCTTCTGCCTTCCAAAGGGCAGGACAGCAGATGCTGATCTTATGAGAAAATCACCCATTACATAAACCAAGTACAAAATGTTCCAAGGACACAGAAGGAAAAAAGCGTCAAAACCACCTCCAGTTTCTCTCCAGCAGAGCTGTGTGCAGAGGAAAAGTCCTTCCTCTCCACCCAAAGTAGCCCAACAGAGTCACATGGAAATTTTCAGAAAGATTGTTATCTAAGCAACAGGAAAATCATCAACACAGATTAAAAATCCAAAGAAAGGAAAAGGGCTGTACTTTTAACTTACAAAGTCAAAATTTCTGACTCTGTAACAAGCGACTTCATCTTTCTGTTTACAAAAATAACATGGAACCAAATGATTTTTAAAATATTTAAGTTGCTTCTCTTCTCTTTTTAGCCTGACACATGAACTTGCTCTTCTGCCAAGGAAATAACATCAGACTCGGGTCAGTTCAGCATCATTCCAATACTGACCACCTTAACCTAAAACTGGCAGAGATGTCTAAATTTAAAGTGTTCATCATAAAGACCTGGGGTGTGTACTGTGAAAGGGTCTCCCTAGTCACACTGACTGACTGACCACTCACCCCACACAGAGGCCTTTTTTCATTTGGGGAAGCATTCGTGGCCCCTGGTTAACTGTAACATAAGATTGTGCATTAGGCTCCCAGAGCTTTTCACCTTAGAGCTGCACCCCGGTCCTTTCTCCTTTCTTCTTTCTCCCAAACATGGTACTGTATTGGTAGTAACATTATTCTTCCTCAGGCAGAATTTCTAGAAGAAAAAAGAAAACAGAGGCTGTAGTCAAGTAAGGAAGGAGGTGCTAGAAGCAAATGCTGGTGTGGTAGAGACTCCTTAGAAGACCCTGCCTCTTATAAACCAGCAGCTATGTTCTTGGTGTCCTTGGCAAGTGAATTCAGTTTGTTGTTGAAATGGTGGAGAGAAAATACACATATGGGTCATGGAATAAGGAAGCGCAGCATGTGCATCAGGCTTTCCCAGGGACTCGAGGTCCCCTCTCTTCCCAGTTCCACATTTTAGACTTGCATGCTAGGATGAACTTCTTGTTGTCCCCTAATATGTAAGTTAAATGCGCACTCCAGCATGAGCATGCACACACACACACACACACAGAGAGAGAGAGAGAGAGAGTACAGTTGCCATGTTGCCATGGGAACCATCCTGGAGAGTTTCACATCTTTTATTCTATCAAAGTTTCACCCTCACATTTCCTTGACATGAAATACACTTCCATTCATAAGAGGATTACAGGCAAGAGCTGCCCTGATGGGCTGTGCATCCAAGGAACAGGCTAAATTCTCCAAATTGGACCATCTTTCAGCACAATCACGGCACCAGCAATCAGGAGGCTGGCCCTAATTAAGTGCAAGCAAGCCAGCAAAGCCGGGGTGCTGAATGAGCCCCCTCTCCTCTTGGCTCTTGAGGTAGAGAAGGGCCCCTAAAGCCATAGATCCTTTGAGTTCATTCTGTGGCCCTTTCTAAATTACTTAACCCTCCCGGCCTCTGCCTGTCATCTATTAAAATATGGGGAAGCTGCTTCAGTAGGTAAAGTGCTTACTCTGCAAGCATGAGGATCTGAGTTTGGATGCCCAGCATCTATGCAAAGGCTGAGCATGGTTGCATGCATCTGTAACCCCAGTACTAGAGGGATAGAGACAAGCAAACCCCACAGATCACTGACCAGCCAGTCTAGCTAAGTAGTGAATATCAGGTTTAATGAACGCACCTGTTTCAAAAGGTAAGGTGCAGTGTGATAGGAGACACTCAACATCAACAACTGGCCTCTATATGCATGAACACATGTGTAACATACATATAGATGCACATACACACAAACCACACACACACACACACACTCACTCACTCACATCTGTAAAGAGGGAGGCAGGAAATGGCCACGTGTTCAGGTCTTTAAGAATTCTGTCTTTGGAGCTGGAGAGATGGCTCAGTGGTTAAGAACACTGGTTCTTCTTGCAGAAGACCCGGGTTTGAATCCCAGCACCATTCCCAGCTCCCACATGGCAGCTAACAACTGTCCATAACTTCAGTTCCAGGGGATCCAACAGCCTCTTCTGACCTCGGGCATTTCACAACACGGGTGCACTTACCTACATGCAGGCAATACACATATACACATAAAATAAAAATAATAAATAAAATATTTTTTAAAAGTTAGAAAAAAGAATTCTGTCTTTGTGATGACACTCATAAGAGCTCCTTTCAAGTTTACCTTGCTCTCTGTGGAGTTTGCAAATGAATCTCATAAACACAATTGCAGAGGAGCCATTACTGTAAGACAACCCTATCCCGAGGCACCTTGGAGTCCATTTACAAGCTTACCTGGTAATTGCCAAGCAAGCAGATATGAGAATGGCTTGAGATGATGCCCAGATAAAAATCATTTTTATCTCTTCATTAAATCATCAGGTTTGAAGCCAAAAGGTTGGAGTTCATTTCTCATTTTCAACACATACTGCCTGTGTGCACTACCACAAATGTCCTAAATTCCTTGAGCCACAGATTTCTCATGTGGAAAGCAGAGATGAGATAAATGGTGAATAAGAAATGTGAACTTCACAAATGGCAGCGTGCACCAGTGCTTTGGTCTTGTTATAGTTATTGCCATTGGCACCACACGTGTGTGTGACTTGTGGGCCAAACTGTGAGTGAGGATCACAGGGTTTTTTTTGTTGTTGTTAGAGACAGGGTCTTCCAGCCCCAGCTGGCCTGGAACTCACGGAGATCTGCCTGCCTCTGCTTCCAGTGCTGGATTAAAGGCACACACTACTATGCCCAGATTGAGGATCATAGTTTACATTGAAAAAATGTTTTTAGAGAAAAACTAAATCAGGACCTGTTTCTATGTGGGCAGCAGAATTGGCATGAAGCAGGACCCAGGTGGCTAGAACTGGGCTGGGCTCAAAATTTTCTCATAACTCTTAAGTCAGCACTTCTGTGTGGGAGAGTAGCCCTGCTCTGCCTCAGGATAACCTTTCTCAACTGAAAACAGCCAATCAGAGCATAGTCTTATACATAAGGTTCACTCATTTGTAACACAAACCTGGTTCCCTTAACAGCTGTGGCCTTGGCCACATTGCCTTTCCTCATCCTGGTGAGTCCTGGATCAAAAAGGTTCGTGTGGTATCTATTCCCTTTCTTTCCTCTGTCTTTCCTGGAAAGTGGATGCTTTCAGCAGACTAGAGTTTTATTTTGTGTGTGCATGTGAGTGTGTGTGTGTGTGTGTGTGTGTGTGTGTGTGTATGTGTGGGCATGCATGCCACAGTGGATATATGGAGGTCAGAGAAGGTTGGGTGTCAGTCCTCCCCTCCACCTTGAGATAGGATTTCTTTGTTGTTTCACACAGTGGACACCACCCAAGCTTGTCCACAACATTCCAAGGATTCCCCTGTCTCAGCTTCCCCTCTTGCCATGTTGCTAAAATTCCTCTGGTAAGTGTATACAACCCCTCCTCCCTCCCCAACACACTTGCTCCCAATGACAAACAGAGGCATGATTGTACCAAAGTATACTGTCTATGAAACCAACTATTTTATTGGGCTTACTTACTGAGTCAGGGTTTACTTACATGAGTGTGAGTGCTCCCCTACTAAGACCAGAAAGTCTTCACCCAAGCATGGTCAACGGCTTCCCCATAGCCACACAAGATGACAAGAGACCCACTAGTCTTCCCCAGCCTACATATTCTAGTCCCTCTCCCAGAGCATGTGCAATTAGGGTAGAATCACCAATCAGGTTGGAAGGTGTAGCTGGACTTTCAGGGAGGGTGTGGTGACCCTCTTGCCCCTCCTTCCATGAAGGGGTGTGAACAGGCCCAGCTGTGGTAATCTTAAGCAAGCTGTTATAGCTGAGCTCTCAGTAAGATGGTGGAGGACCGTCTATACAACATGCCACCAAGCAAGCACTGGGGTTAAGTGCATGCTACAACATCTGGTTTTGCATGGGTTCTGGGAATTTGAACTCAGGTCCTCACAGTTATTTGGAAAGTATTCACCCTCTGAGCCATCTCCACAGCTATAATTTCATTTCTTGATCCTGTGCTTCAGATGAAAGGGGGGAGGCGGGGTTTGCTGAGAATGCTACAGTCCTTGTTAACTCTGGACCAGTCAGTTTTCATTCATAAAATCACCACTTCATGTTGCCTAACCCAACTTTGCAAAGAGGTACAAAAGTGAGTCAATGTCCCAGAGAAGTCAGGAGCCTGACGCTGTTCCCCGGGGGCAGAGACAAGAGCCACCCAAGGAGAAAATTTAGGTCTGTGAGAAGTCTCAGGAGCTCCTGAGAACATAGTCTTCAATGATTGTGACTGTGACAACCTCCTGGGGTTGAGGTCCTCCCTTCCTACTTGGGCTTAGCTGTTCTCAGTAATATGACCATAATGAATGTGACAAAGAAGCTGAGAAGCTGGTGATGATTAGTAAACAAACAGTGCTGACAGATAATAAATAAACTGCACTTCTAATTTCCTCTCAGATGAAAGTACTCCGTAAAGACAAGGAACACATGAGGCATTTGGAAACGCTCTATCCTAATGATCATGATGACCAGGGACCCTGAGTGCTGAGCACCCACTATGTGTCAGACACCCACACTGTCTCCGGACTGTCATATTCCCACTTAACTCAGATTTCCAGAACAGGGGTCAAAGCAGGCATTTGGAGAATGGAACATTTCTAACTGAGCTTTCAGGATGTGAACAATGATAATAAAGAGAAAATGCAGAAAGCCTATATTTGTGGAGATGGCTTGGGAGCTGTTTGCATTACTTCACACTTATTCATTCCAAAGTATTCAGGGAGTACCTACCTACCACGCATGCCTGGGATGGTTCCTGGACACTATGAATGCAGCAGCAAACAGGCCCAGCAATTTCCTGCACTCACAAAGCCTATGTCTCAATGAAGAGAAAGTAAAAGAACAAATTAACAAGTCCGTTCTACATCTATGAGTTATTAATGCCAGGAAGAGGAATCAGATATGGGAATGAAGGTCTGGTGAACTGCATCATTTTAAATTGAAAGGCTGATGGTGGAAGTCCCTTTCTTTCCCCCTGAGGCTGAGCCGCCATTGTGTGGGCCCCTTGAAGGAGGGTCACAGAGCCCCCCCCAAACCTCCCTCTCTAACACTCCACTCTCACTTGACTGAACCCAAGACGCTAGCTCCCAGAAGCTGTTGCTACTCTGTTACTTTTTTGAATTAGGTTCTAACCAAGCAGGGGCAAAATATTTATGGTGAGATAGTCTTGGCTGCTAAGAAGCAAATCACATTAAAGCACCTGATATTTCAAGTTCACGTCTGGATTAGTTTTAATTAGAATTTTCTCCTGGTCCTGCACAAAAAAGTACAGGACACAATATCAGAAAATCAGCTTTCTTCTTGTGACTCTTGAAAGATAAATCAACTTGAGAAATTTCCAGTCATTTCCAGACATCTATTTTTTAAATACCATAAAAAATCGGGCACACTTTAAATTCCTTTTAGGTCACTGAGATCTGTAACATTTAACAGTATGTTTTAGAGCCAAGAATTCATATGCACAGTTTCATGCTATCTTCACAAATTGGATTCTTGGCCTCTAGTCATGAATAAGCTTAGTCTCTTTCAACATATAAAACAGTTCCTTTACTATCCAGTTCATTTAGCCCAACACTGGTTTTTGCAACCTTTTTAAATTTGTGTTTTCTGGAGTGATTCAAGTTTTCAAAATAAGTGATATTAGACCTGCAAATGTAGAGAGTTCTCTCTTTTTTTTTTTTGAGTCTTGAAAATCACTTCACTTAGAGAGAAGAAAAAGTTATTGCTCACAAATCATATTTTCAATGTTTTGCTGTAAGACTGTCCTTGATTTTTGTATTGTTTCAATGTCTTAAACAAGAATCCTTGAGTGCAGTCCCCCAAACTAACATTTGACAATGTGTTACATGCTAAACTATGAGAGACCACATGCTATTTTTATCACTTCAGAAAGTATTTTTAGGGCAGCTGGAGAGATGGCCATGAAAAGCAGCTACTGCTCTTGCAGAGAATTGGAGTTTGACATTCAGCACTCCAGTTGGGTACCTCACAACTGCCTGTAGCTGAAGCTCCAGGGATTCTGATACCCTCTTCTGACCTCCAGAGGCACCATACCCATGTGCACATACCCACACACAGATACACATCTGAACACATAATTAAAAATAAAAATAAATCTTTTTTTTTTTAAAGTAAGTGCTTTTAGGGATCAAGCAATGAGTGACAAATATCAACTTTTGTCCTATAATGAAGTTTATATTTTCAATATGAAAATGATATTAATAAGATACTCAAGATATGGATGCAAAGGTTAGAAAAGCTACCTGACAGCTAAGGAATAACCCTAGTACCAAAACAGACCACAACTCAGTGTTTCCTCAGATACACTCAAGTCTGTTATATGGACTTTGGACAGTCTAAGTTTCTGTACTTACAAAAATAAAATCCCGAGAATTAATTTTTAAAATGTATTTTATGGCAGTAAGAACCTGTCCTCCTAATAGATTTTGAAGTGTACATCAGGTCATTGCTCTGTCTAGACACACTGCTACATAGATCTGTAGAACTATTCATCTCACGTGACCAAAGTGTTACATCTCCCTTCTTTCACCTGCCCCCAGCCCCTGGCAGCCAACATTCTAGTTTTCCCTTTGCACCTTCACCTACTTTATATAACTGCATACTTTAAGGGATAGGATTACTTATTTAGAACTGCTCATTAACTGGTCACACTGTATGTGATAGCATTAGATCCTTTGCTTTCGATATTTTCTTTTATCTTCACATCAACTCTAAGGGATGGTAGTTAACTGTAGTTGATCAAGTGACTACCCCAAGTCATGGTGGCAGAGGTGGGACTGTAGCCCAGGGAGGTCCAACTCAGCAGGGGGCTTATGAATGTGAAGGCAAGTTGTGAAACTGAGACACTGTATGCCTTCGATTCTCAGGGAAGAAGTGCCTTCACCGTCCCGCTGCAAGAGTTTGAGAAAATGCAATGCAGAGAGGGCATAGTTCTTAGGAATAAACTGGCTACATGGGAAGGGTGGAGTAGATACTTGGTCAGGCATAAAAAGCTAAAGCTAATTCCACATGAATATGCAAGCAACATTTTTCAAAAATCAAATAACATCAGGAAACATATTTGATGATCAACTCTGAAAAATATTCCATTTTAATAGCAACCCAATAAATTTATATGAAATAGATTTTTTAATTAGTAGTATTCAAAAATAAGAATACATGGCATAAATGAGCAAATAATACAGGAAACAAAAACAGTCTTTTGGAGAAAAAAAAGCTGTCAACATGCATCAATAACTTCTGTTCTTCAACCCAGAAATTCTGTCTTTGCAAATCAATCCAAAGGAATCTTTTGGAAGCAAGGAAATAAGGTTTATGCACAAAGATGTTAATCATGATATTTTTCTAAGCATAGAAATTGTAAAAGCGCTATACAAGAAGATATTGTTTTCCATGTTATAGCACATTTAAGGTATTATACATCCTTTAAAATATATAATATACAGATGTGTAAGAGGGAAATTGCTTATAAAATAAGTTCTAGGTCCAATATGATTACAACTATGCCTTATAAATAAATCTATATTAGAAGTAAAGCAGTTACATAATATGAAAGATGATCTTTATCCAGTGACAAGTCTAAAGCTAATTTTTTATTCATCTATCTTTCTACAACATATAATCTTTCTTTAATAATCACTAATTACTTTGGGAAAACACAATCTTTTTAAATGTCTCTTCTAGCTTTCTAAGCACTTTCCTTGCATACTCTGATGTCCAAACATGCCACCTGGTTACACATATCCAGCCACCATCAGTGCGTGGAATATACCAACAGATACTTACAGGTTTGTACATGCTAGCAAGGCCCAGGAGCCTTCTGAGTTTTATTCTGCTGCTGCAGGAGGTAGTGGGCAGTGATTGCTCTGCCTCTGACATTCACTTGTGTTTTTCCCTGTGCCTTGATGTCGGTCATGAGCTTCCATTTAGGATCTACTTAAAACATCATTAAATGCCATTCAGTCCTTCTTTGTCATCATTAAAGTAGACATTAAGCCAGTCAGGAATTCTCAACCACCCCAGGGGGACCTTGGATGAGATGCCAAGCAAGAACACAGGACCATTTATCATTTAGGTCTGCTTTCTTCCAAGAGCATTTTCAAATGTATGGGCTTATTTTCATCTTCATAGAATTTGAACCAATTTTAAAACTAAATTATCAAGATACACTAGGCGAGCCAATTATCTCAGGCCAGTCTTTGAGGACTGGCATGATCCTTCTTCCCACATAATGGGTAATTCTCCTTAGAAGCCAGCAGTGAATGCTGAGACTCACTCAGTCTCCTGCTGTTCCAAAGGTAGGAAGCCAATCCTATCAATGGTTTTGATTGTTCTCTTAATATTTCTTTCATTTATTCATGATTTTCAAATTCAGGCAAATTTTATCTCATCTCTGTCATCTGATGTTTAAATGTATGCTCTTTATTTGAAAGAGATGGAAGTGTTTTTTCATTTTGTAATCATTGTCCTTGTTGAATTATTTTCCTTGTCAATTATATATTTTGCCAGTGATCAGTGGTCATCTTAATGTAAAGAGTCTCTGTTGGGCTTGGGCTCCAACCCAAAGTTTCTGAGCTTCTAATATCATTGGATTGTCTGAAGGGAAATGGTGATTCTTTCTCTTCAATGGAGAAAAAAAAACTCTTCCCAACTCCAAATATCAAGACAGACTCAAAGGGATAACAGTAAGGGCTGAAGACAATTAAGCATTGAAATGTGTTGCTTTGGTTTTTATCTAAATTCAAACCCCAGCTCCATGATGTACTGCACTGCATGACTTTGTCAGGTCATACAAGCCTCCCTAGTGTTCACACTCACCTCTGTAAAAGGCAGATAATAATACCTGATTACCTGAAGATTTACAAAATAATGCTTTAGTAGTATAAAGACATAACAGGAAGTTCAACAGAACATTATTTGATCCATTAGTAAGATGTCACAGAGCAGCAAATGTTCCATTACTGTTCCCGTTGTGTATTTCTCTACTAACGCCTTCCAAAGACTGACCCCAACCACAAAGACAATCAGCAGAGGTGAAAACACTCAGAAGCAGCCTTCCACCATTGAAGAGCCTCCATGGGCATCATCATCTTCTGCTTCTTCACTACAGGGACTGCCCTAAAATTATGATATACACCAAATTCTCTCCCAGGTTTCCCAATGCCAAATGAAGTCTGTGACATAACCTGTCTATCATAGTTGCCTCTTCTAGGCACCATTGACTCCTCCAAGAAGTACCATAAGAATGCAGTGCATTTAAATAGCCAGGGCCTTTATTAGAGGCCTCTGAACTCAACTGGACTCTGAGCCCAGTGTCATCCTCAAAACACCGAATGCTATGGGACTGTTAAACAAACAGTAAGAACGGCCTTTGGTAACTAGAAAATGTCACAAATGCCAGCAAGTTAAATCACATCCCTTGTTTTACAAAAGTTTGAGGATATAGACAAGACAGGTGAATGCCTTCTCTCACCCAGTCTCTAACCATCTCAAACACGTGTCCATCTATTTCCAAAGAAATTCTACAACTGGAGACGTCAGTAAGTTGCAGACTAACAAGCAAATGGGGCATCTTCGATCTCAGGTTATTTCCTTGATGTATGCTGTGGATGGGTAAAACCCTGATGCCCGACCTAGAAGTATTAGGTGTTGGGGAACTTTAAGAGGTAGGCCTGCTAAGAAGTGCTTAGGTCATTGAGGATATGTCCTTGAAGAAAAGAACCTAGTGCATTCTCTGTCTTCTCTCTCTCCCTCTCTCCTCCTCTCCCTCTCTCCCCCTCCGCCTCCCCCTCTGTCCCTCTCCCTCTCTCCCCCTTCCCCTCTCTCCCTCTCCCAGGTCCCCTCCTCCTCCCCCTCCCCCTCCCTCTCCCTCTCCTTCTCCCTTCCCGTGGTGGAAATGTGGCTACTAACTCTAACATGCTCCTATCATGATTTGCTATCATCATCAGAAGCTGAAACAAACATGATCACCTGTTCTTGAACTTGGACCTTCAGAAACATGAGCCAAAATAGACCTCTCTTTACTTCCTAAGTAGCTTGTGTCACATATTTTATTATAACAATGGAAAGCTAATACAGTCAATAAGTAATGATTAGGAAAAGATTTATCAGTTTATTTTTAAATTTATTTATTTTATGTGTATCAGTGTTTTGCCTGCATGCATGTAAGTGCATCTGTGTTGTACAATCCCATGGAATAAAGAGGGTGTCAGATCCCCTGGAACTGGAGTTACAGATGGTTATTAACAACCATGTGGATGTTGGGAACTGAACCCAGGTCCTCTATAAAAGTAGCCAGTGCTCTTAACCTCTGAGTCATGCCTTCAGCCTCTTACCGGGTAATTTTTAAAGACTACTAAAAAAAGGAGGAAAGGAGGAAGAGGAGGAGGGAGGGAAGGAAGGAAGGAAAGAACGAACAAAAGGCCCTGGAGAAAAGGTGACTCAGTTCCATTGCTTGGTAAGCCTGAAACAGCCAGGAACATCAAGAAACCAGCAATGAATGGGTGCCAAAACTAATCAGCCCAGTAAGGAAGTTAACCCCAAGAAAAACTTTTCAACCAGGTGATATAAAGTGACACGTTCAGTTCTCTCATACTTAATTTATGAACACTAAAGAATGAATGCCCTTGGTTTGGGGATCTTCGGACACAGAGGAGTCTTCCTTCACATGAGCTCCTAAGAGGTCCCCACTTCTGTTGTATTCCCCGGAGGAAAAGGGAAGCAAGCCATTAGCCTCTTCTAGATCATCTAGATATGAGGGGAAACAACACAAAAGTATCTCAATCTAGTCCCGTTTGTATGGTGTGGTCCTCGAGGAGAGCTACCTTTGAGCACTGCTCTTGCACAGCCTGGCTTCCTAATAATAGCCTACCAGTGTTTTATGGTCAGTCATAAGTTTGTAAGAGACATTCATAGCCACCATATTATTTGATGCTTGTGACAGTGCTACGTATGAAACTGGTAGATCAGGAGCTAAAATCATCCTGTTTCAGAAAGGAAATAAAACATGGTTGTTAAAGGACAAATAGCCTGTGAGATTACACGTGGATGGTGAGCCCAGTAAACATAATCAAAGCCTATTGCCCACGTACAGATTCTGTCACTTTGCCCTGCTATGAAACTACCTCTCAACCCTACTCCACCTTGTGACCATGGGATGCCAAAATCTAGTAAGCTTGATTTTTCTTGGGCCCCCTCAAATCATTGACAATTATAATTGTTTTCCAAAGCTTTGGCTTGTTTTGTTATTTTTGTTGCTATTGCTTGAAGAAATTTTTTTGCCAAAAGTAACACAATGGCTTTCATGTTGTGGAGCCTAAATGCTAAGAGCACTGGTTGTTCTTGCAGAGAATCTGGGTTTGGTTCCCAGCACCCACATGGTGGCTAGCAATCATCCTAACTCCAGTTCCAGGGGATTGGTCACCCTCCACGGGCATTGCACACAGATGGTACACTTACATACACACAGGTAAAACACTCATTCACATAAAACAAAAAAAATAAATAACTTTTAAAAAGGAATAAAAGGACTGAGTTACATCTTGTCATCTCCCTTTCTTAATTAATCAATGAGCTGATCAGTTACTATGAAAGAATAGTCCTCACCTTACTGCTATAGGTATGAGTTTGAGAAATATTTCAATATGTAATAACTTCCACACACACCCAAATAAGAGGACCTTGTTTCTAAGATTCCAATAATAACTCTTCTTTTACTTTACCAAAGTTTTCCTTTGCATGATAGTTTCCTCTTTTGTAACCTTCCTTTCAGTCATTTTTCACAGAATTTCATGCACAAACCTGCAGCCTTTGAGCATTGTAAATTTATCCATCAAATGTGATTATGCACATAACAAAATCTCTTTCTGCATTTCAATAAGCTGCAGAATGTACCAGTTCAAAACATGCAGTTTAATGAAATGGTAATGATTTCATTAATGTATCAAGCCATGTCTAATTCCTTTCAAGGAACATAAGACAATTTTCATTTACCTTGAATGTATAACGAGTAAATAGTCAAATTGGCAACAGATTAAAGGAGTTCTCTACAGAGTCCTGATATATACATTGTTGAAAAAATGATTAGAAATTGTTAGGAAAGGTCATAAATTGAGACATAGTGTTGAAATAGTAGAAACTTTTTTTCTGGTCATAATTATCCATGTGGTAAATAATTGAGATAAAATTCATGGGCTTACTCAACAAATGTTTCATATTCATGGCTGTACATCTGATTCTGGTCATAAAGTTCAAAGTACTTTATATTTCTTTGTATATGGTCCCTTGGACACACCTCTGATGAGTGTCAATAGAGGGAAAGGAGCTATGGTCAGAAAGAAGAAAAGAGAATCTTGGAGCTATGCCGAGGCATAGAAGCCAAGGGGCAACAGTGTGGGTAGAAGGTATCTGTATCAACCAAGTTATTAGTACATCATCTTATTTTTACATCATGACCATCTAGTGAATGTCTGAGTCCCCCACAAAATTCACATACTGAAACCTAACCCCTAAAATGATAGTGTTTGGAGGTAGTGAATGAGAATGGAATCCTTAAAAAAGGGGCAATTAAGGCTGAAGACAGTGCTCAGTCAGTAAAGTGTCATGCAAGCATGAGGACCAGAGTTTAGAGTCCCAGAATCCCCGTGAAAAGTTGGGCATAGTGGTACACACCTGTCATCCTAACACTGGGAAGGCAGAAGTGGGCAGATCCCTGGGGCTCACTGGCCAGTCATTCTAGCCAAATCAGTGACTGAGCTCCAGGTTCAGTGACAGACTGTCTAAAAAAACATAAGGTGGAGAGTGATTGAGGAAAGCACTCAGTATCAACTGGCCTCCATAAGCATGCACACACCTACACACACACACACACACACACACACACACACACACACACACACACACGAAAGAGAGAGAGAGAAAGGGACAGACAGATAGACAGACACAGACACAGAGACAGAGAGGGAGAGAAAGGGAGAGAGTACTAGATAAGCTAACACTGTTTCCACCATATGGAAATTCAAGAAGTCTGTAGTCTGCAACCCAGAAGTGGGACTCACCAGAACTTGACAGTGGTAGCACTTGAGTCTTGGGCTTCCAGTCTGTAGAACTGTGAAAAATAAATTCCTGATATCTATAAACTACCAAATCTATAGTACCTAGCTATATCTGCCTATATGAAACATCCCATATAGCCTTTACTGTTATCTTTCTACACATAAGAAAATAAAGCCTCAGAAAGGAAGCTATCCAAGGTCACACAGCCACTGTCAGAAAACTAGAAGGTGCAGTGCAGTGCATCTCACCCCCAAGCTCATGCTTTTTCACACCCCATCCCAGTGCTAGAGATGTTCTGAAGAGAAGAAAGTTTCCACAGAGAAAAGCCTATCAGTTTCCAATGAGGGAGAGAGACTTGATTTGAGAGTTACAGAATTATTGTAATATTTTCTAGAGTAGGTGCATAGATTTGATGAGTGAAGAGATCTTATTGTAAAGGGTGATATGATGACTAATGGGACGACCTGGTGAACACTCAAGCTGTTCTTATTGGTGACAGGTAACAAAGCATGCAACAGAAGCCAAGAGCACAGCGGAGTTGAAAGACACTTGCTTCAGGACAGGAGTGAAGATGAAAGCAAGGGAGGAGATCCTGAATGAAATTGGGACCCAGGGGAAGGTCGGAGGCCCTAGTGGGGATGCTGGCCCCGTGGATAAGAGGGCAGAGTAGGAGAACAAAGTAAAGCAGGACACCAGGCAGTCTGAGATGGAGCATAAAACAGAGAGGGGCTCCCTTCCTGAGAGCAAGTTCAAAAGCAGTAGAATTCATCCATCTTGGCTTCAAGTCCATAGAGCTAAGAGATGAGAAGTAGCTTTTATCAGTGAAATAACTGCTAGATGGTGTCTCCTTTATGTTGAGACTTCTAAAACAAAACTCACTGACATGCTCTTGGGAGAGAGCATCACAAGCCTGCTAGCAAAACTGTGAAAGTCTGAGCAGAAAAATGAGTTTAGTCTTCCACAGATTAAAGTCAACCACCACTTACCCAGCACTTAGCACCAGGTGCTATACAGAAATCTGACAAACTCCAGGAGACAAGGACAGTGACTGTGGATGATGTAAAAACAATGGGAGAGATGGAGGAAGGAATGACAGTGCCCTGAGGTGCACACTTTGGAAGCGGAATGAAAAGGGAATAAATACAGAGGAGAATCCACATTACACCACCTACAGGGCCCAACCTAGAGGAGGAGTTTCATTCTTATAGGTTTTTTCACTGAACTAACTAATTATGCCCAAGGGAAGGCTTTAGAAAGGAGAGGACATATGCCCTAGCCTGTGAAGGATGCACAGCCCACATCCAGGCAGAAGTGGAGGGCAGGCCCAGACTATACCTACCCTAGTAAGAAAGGCCTTTGGAGAACCATCCTAGAGCTAATTTGGCTGGTCACCCTCCCTAGCTGAAGACTGAAGGGACAAAGAGACCTTTTAGAAGAAGCAGATCTGAGCTCTCAGGCCTAGTGAGACACAGTGACTCGACTTCTGACTGCTACTCCCCACCCCACCCCACCCCCACCAAGCTTCTAGACAATACACAGCAGTTTAGAAACATCAGTCCCGAGAACCACGGGCTGGTCTCCCAGGAAAGACCACCCAGGAGCTTCGGTCCTAGAAAAGAAAGATACTTTATTTGGGAAACCTGGACCTATGTGGTCCCCTCTGTGACTGTAAGAGTTCGGGTTCCCCCAAAACAGATTCCAAAAAGGAGAACAGTGAGCAGATGGTGTAAACATAGACTGCTGTAGGAATGATGCCTGATTGCACAAGGAAGCAGGTCTGGGAGGAGGGGGAAGTTGAGCCACTGTGCTCTGGCCACAGCTGTGAGGTGCTGGTGACTGTTCAGTTTGACTGCTGGAAAATGCTACGGTCCTCAAAAGACAGATGGGGTGATGCACTCCAATACTCACCACAAGAAAAACAGTGATAGCTTTTTTGTAGAGGCTGGGAGGATTAGGAGTACTGTTTGTGAAGGTTTGGGATACAGTGCTACCTTTACTTCCAGTGTCTGCCTCCTCCAGCATGTGTTGCTGTCCAAGACAGTGACTTTGCATGATGGTGCCAATAATCTCTAACCTAAGCTAGGGACAGTCACTGTTAGCACTAGAGTCTAGATCGTTCTACTTACTTCACCTTTCTGATTCGGCTCTAATCGGCATCCTACGCTTAGAATATAACCCCCAAATGGAGTCTTTCCTTTCTTCCCTACCTAATCCATTCCTTACTGTCTTTCCTATTATTAAAATGGATCCATTATCTAGAAAATTACTTTAAAACTTAAAATTCATCCTTAATATAATTCTTTAGCTTTTAGTGTCTTCTATATCTAATGTTCCAAATGTATCTACCAACTTTTCCCAACTCTACTGTGTCTCAGAGTCCTAGAGCCATCATCTCCTGCATTAGTGGCTACGTGTTTTTTGTTTGTTTGTTTACACTATGTGGCCTCTTCTATCACTAGAGTGAGCTTGATACATTTTGTTGTTGTTGCTAATTTTATAAGCTGGTCATGGTGGCGCATGCCTTTAATTCCAGCACTTGGGAGGCAAAGGCAGGCAGACCTCTAAGGGTTCGAGGCCAACCTAGTCTATATAGTGAGTTCCAGGTCAGCTGGGGCTACAGGGAGACTCTGTCTCAAAAAGACCAAAAAATAATTTTTATTATCTTTTTTGTGTGTGTATTAGTGTATTGCCTGCATGCATGCAAGTGCACCTGTGTAGTGCAATTCCCGTGCAGGTCAGAAGAGGGAGCGTTGTCCCCAGAACTGGAGTTATGGATGGCTGCTAGCTGCCATGTGGGTGTCGGGAACCAAACCTGGGTCCTCTGCAAGAGCAGCTGGTACTCTTAACTGCTAAGCCATCTCTCCAGTCCCAGAGCTTAATACTTTTTAAATGTTTGGTTTTCAAAATCTTTCCATTCAATTTATTGTACACATACAGTAATGACTGTCTGAGAGAATATGTGTGTGTGTGTGTGTGCGTATACATATATACACATGCTTTTGTATTTATTTTTGTTCATTTCCTATTTTGTTTGGTTTCC
>NW_008352891.1:444331-460065 GCF_000622305.1 Nannospalax galili | reverse complement strand
ATAATTTTCCTGGTTATTTAAATTATATATACATATAATATACATATTTATTAGTTATTTTTCTCCTTGATATAACAAAATACCTGACAGAAGCAATGTAAAAAAGGAAAGGGGTTTTGGCTCAATTTGAGGGTCCAATCCATTATGACAGGGAAGGCATAGCAACAGGAACATGAGGCAACTGGTCACAAGGTATCCACAGTCAGGGAGCACAGAGAGAATCCTGGTGCTGAGCTGGCTTTCTCCTTCATGTTTAGCACAGAGCTCTAGCCCATAGAATGGTGCCATTCACATTTAAGGTGGGTCTTTCCATCTCAATTAACCCATTCTAGAAGTTCCCTCAGAGACATGGCCAGAGATTTGTCTCCTAGGTGATTCTAGGTCCTGTCAGGAAAATTAATATTAACCACCACCTGTATACCTACAGAAGGTGTTTTACAAATTTAGTTTATATTACATGTAATTTGCTACATCTTACATTTCTCACTCAACAATGGTTAGTAGGGGGCCTTTCAGATCAACAGCATATATTCCATGATACATGGGCAAACAATTTATCCAATTTTCCCTTATTTATGGTTATTTGCATTGATGCCTGTTTTCTTAAATTTTAGAGGTTTGGTTTTGGGGGGGGTTGTTGTTGTTGTTTTGTTTTGTTTTGTTTTGTTTTGTTTAGCTTGGCCTGTTTTGTTTAGCTTTTCCACAATAAATATAATACCACATGAATCATCCCTTAAACTTGGGAATTTAATCTCTGTCAGAAAGTCTCCCAGAAAACTGTTTAGATTTCATTTTAGTAGATTTCACTCACTGCTACATAAAATGTTTGTAACTCTACGATTTCCCCAGCTAAAACACAAAGTACCATCATTCTTTCATTCGCAGTTCCTAGCAGCTTTATGTGTCTTTATTTTCCTTTAAATTTTGCCGATCAAGGATCAGCAGGTAAAAGTGCTTGCCACCAAGTCTGACAATCTTAGTACAATCCCCAGAACCCACATGATGGAAGGAGAACACCAACTGCCAACACACATGCTGTGGCACATGCACATATACACACATATGCACACACAATAGATATATTTTTAACACAAATTTTGCCAGCATGCATAAAATCATACTCCACTGTTATTTTAATTTCTATTTCATTAACTAAGAAACATTATTTCGTGTTTTCTCACTTCCCCTGAATTGAAAATTCGTAACTTTTGTTTATCTTAGTGATTATTTGCCTTCTTGTAAAGATTCTGCAGATATTTTAAAGGGTCCAGTTTTATTATTATCTTTCAAAATGCTATTATCATACTATTATCAGTATGGATATCTCATCATGACTTTAAATGGCATTCTATGTCTGGGGTTTATATATAATAAGCACATTTTAATTTCAAAATATTCCAATATGCCTTCATATTCTTGCATGTTGTGTTTTCCTAGCTCCTCTACTGTATGTGTGCTTTTACTGGTTTATCTCCACGTATGCTTTAACTCATCTGGAATATCTCTGTAGGTGTGATACAGAGTAAAAGCTGATTTATAGTAGGTGTCAATCTGATTTTCTTTCAGATGAATAGCTGGATGTGCCAAAATTTAGTATTTCCTAAATAACAAAATTTCCTAAATACAAAGTCTCAGATGTATCAGGACACATTTATGAGTTCTCTATTTTGTTTCCCATTAACCTACTTGTCCATCCATAAACTAAATTCCCATTAACTTGATTTTGATAGCTTTATGGTATAATGATACCTAGTTTCAAAAACACTTCTATTCCTCTTTTTATTACATCTTTTCAATGTTTTCTCTCTAGCTGTTATTCTTCAATATAAACCTCATCGTCACTTTCTCCATCCCCTCCCTCCAAAATGTTGGGGACTTTAATGGAATGATAAGGGGACTAGGAGGCCATACAGGCCAGTTTATATTTGGACAATACTGTGTCGATATGGCTATCCAGTATGAGTCAGCTAAGCACAGCTGACGCTGGACCTCTAGGGGACTATGAGGCAGCTAAAGGTGGCTGACACCAGACATCTAGGAAACTGAGGGCAAGCAGTGATACAATCTGTTATATTTTAAGAGCACAATGCCACTTTTGTGTGGGTTTTGTAAAATTATGGCCCTAAGGTCAGAAGTGTGTGCCTTCTCCTTCAACTAGAGCCTTTGCTAGCCAGCCTGTAGAGTCCTATGTGTGTCTACATGTGGCCTATGTGCAAGTCTGTGTGTGTGCCTATGCCCAGCTGTGTGTGGCCTGTGTATGCCAATGTGTGCCTGGGTAGCTGCCAGTTGTCTGCCTGCCTAGTGGTCTGTGTGCTGGTGAATCAAGTATGTCTTACCTGCCTATGACTCCTTACAGTCTCTTCAATTTCCTATGACCCTTCTCCATTCCTGCATCAGGACTTGAACCTCACAGATGGCATGAAAATAATTTAGAAAAATTAAAAATTTATGATAGAATGATTTTTATCTCTCTGACTTCTTGTTCTTTACATCCAAGAATAATGTATATTTTAATTTCAAACTGATTTTTTAAATTTTAAATAGGATTATTCCTGTTTTCTTTTTTTCTTTTTTTTTTTTTTGAACATTATATCACCCCACCCTGCCCTGTTCCCCTCTTGTACTGTTCCAGTTTTCTTAATTTATAGTCATCTTTCTGTATATGTAAGAGACAGACTCCAGGATTCCTGAAAATATCAGCTTCTCTAGATAATCCAGCTCATTGTGTCAAATGGCACAGGGTTTACATGGACCCTAAGCAAACCCCCCACATACTTAAATCATCTCCAGGCTTACTCACCACACTTAACTACAATGTGAATGTCATGTAAATAATTGTTAGATTTATCATGTAGGGACTAGTGATAGGACAACGGGGAGAGAATCTTTACATGTTCAGTACAGGCAAATGTTTTTCCAAAGATTTTTGATTCGTAATTGGTTGAATTTCAGGATGGAAAATGTAAGGAGCAGGGCCTAGCCATGGGTATTCTTTCCAGTCTCATTTATACATACTACATACTTGACTTTTCTAGTACTATACATGAACTTCTATATCAAATGAAAGGTCATTATTTTTGTAAACCAGTCCTATATCCAGCCACTTTACCATAAACTTTTTTGTTTTGTTTTGTTTTGTTTTTTGTTTTTTGTTTGTTTGTTTGTTTGTTTTTGAGGCAGGGTCTTGCTATATGGCACTAGCTGGTCTAGTACTCACTATACAGCCCAGACCAGCCTCAAACTCTTGGCAAACCTCTTGACTCAGCCTCCCGAAGGCTAGAATTATAGGTGTGTGCCACCACATCCCATTAATCTCTTAATAACTTTAGCAGTTTTACTAGAGTCCTCTGGGTTCTCAAGTATAAAGTATAACATAATGGGGCTGGAGTATACCTCAATGGTAAAGTGCTTGCCTAGCAAGTGTAAGGACCTAGGTTTAGACCCCAGCACTGCAAGTAAAATACATCATGATCTCAAAGACAGGTTTTTTAATTTCAAAATCGTATAGCAGCTATTTCATTTTTTATGATGTTTTTACATTTACGAAATCTCCCTGCTTACACGAATGAAGAGAACAGGGGCATTTCCATATAGTTTTTTACTGCTATTTTTTTGGTATTTTTATTGTATTTTCGTGAACTTCATACACTATATTTTTACCATATTTAAACCCTCTCCTCTATCTGCACCTCATAACTATCCTCTGCTCAATTTATGTGCTCTGTTTTATGTAGCTACTTAAGGCCTATCAAGTAAATTTGTGTCCCCAAATGCCCTTCAGTGGATCCATTCACTGGAGCCTGGTTCTACCCAGCATCACACCCTTAAAGAAAACTGCCTCTCCCTCTCCCAGCAGCTATCAGTACCCAATAGTTCTTCAGCTAAGGTTGGGGCGTCTTACCTACTTCCCCACTTCTGTGCTGGAACCCAGAGACCCACAAGTGGCTAATGTGCAAAGAATAAGAGACTGCAGAATGCTTATCTCTAATAGTACACTTATAGCAAAACTTTGCCACCCACAACTCAAAGATCATTGCAGAAGAGGGGTTGGAAAGTTTTTAAGAGCCAGAGGTAGTGTATGACCACAAGGAAACTGAGTTTTCCAGACAGCTAAGTAGTTACACATATGAACTCACAGTATGCACAAGACCCAGGTAAGCTCAATCCATATAGTTCTTGATCCCTTTTGTGAGACAGATCTCCCTATGTAACCTGGGCTGCTTCAAATTAGTGAAACTCCTACCCCAGCCCTCTGAGTACTGGGATTACATCCCTGTGCCACCACACCCAGGTCAGTTCCTTATTTTAATTGATTTTTTCCCTTTTACAGTAATGTTTAGCACTGATTTCCAGTTGTTAATAATGCTTAACTGTTGTATTTGGCCTCTGTGTAATTTTATTTGGTTCATTTGCTAGGGTATTATTAGGGATTTGCTGCTGACCTGTAGCCAGTGTTTCCCAGTATTTGTTAAGGACATACAGGTTTTCTCCTTAAGTTTGTTAGCATAATGGATAATGTTTACATATTTCATTGATGTTCTGTCTTAGTTTACTGGCAAGCAACTGTCCTGTCTGCACGTATTATCCTTTGTATGCATTGTTGGAACCAACTGACTAATATTTACCATTTTTATATTTATATTCATGAATGCAGTTGTTTTCTGGTTGTGTTGAATAGATCAATTGCCACAGAAGAGACTAGAAAGATAATTAAAGGACTAGCACTGGAGAGTCATCAGGAACTGAAGTGCTCACAGCTGCATTTTATCCAACCTTTACATAGCAGATAATTGCATTGCTTTCTGACCCAGTGATTCTCAAACTTGGGTATGAATAAGAATCATTTAGGAAAGTTGGAAAAAAAAAAAAAAAAAAAAAAACAGAAGCCCAAACTCCAGTGAGGCTGGGTGTCTGTGTTCTTTACCGGCTTTTCCAGGTGATTCTGACACACGAAACAATTTGAGGACTACTGTTCTAAAATGTTTACAAAGTTCTAGGTTCTTTTTATGAAGCCCCAACAGCTTTAATAACAAAGTCTGATTAAAGTAGAAAATGAGGATTTCTTTCTTTCTTAACATCATTCCCCTGCTTAAAATTTTGAGCCATTTTGCACCACTGAAGATCAAATAAATAAAACCCAAATTCCTTTGTCTAGCCTACAAGGAGACATAGCATAGCATGCTGGGTTCACCTGATGTCATTTTCTTTCTAAGCTTCAGTTTCTTGGGACTCAAAAGCAACAAGCTCCATCCACTTTAGGACCTTTGCTGTTTCCCTCACCTGAAATCCCTTCCTTCAGCTGGAGGTGTGCTCACTTCTTCCCAACATCCCCAGACAGCCAATACGTTTTTCCCTAACTCCTGCTCTGAGGTAGACCTCAGTGGCTCTTATATTACTCAGTACATCATGTTGCCTGGTGCTAACTTGTTTTATGTATGTGCTCATTTACAAACTCCCCCGCCTCTGTCTCTGTCTCTCTCCCAACCCATAATATAACAGGCACAACAGCAAGGGGTTCATCTTCTTTACCACTGAGGTCTCAGTACTAGAGAATGACCTGAATCCTGAAGGGAACTGATCTGCTATTGAGTCTTCAGTTTCTAAAACACACACTTGGTCTGGTTCACACCTATCAGTCCAGAGCGAGGTATAACATGGACTCAGGACACCTTCTCCAGATAAAGAAGTGAACGCCTGTTGATATTTCCTCAGCTCCAAAATGTATTCATAATAAAAGATTGTTGGCTTATAATATTTCCTTTAAAGGTTGTGGAGAACTCTCAAAAAAAGAGGTAAACCTGGCCTAAGGAAGGAAGTTCCATTACAAGGGAAATTCTAATCATAACACCTTCTGCCAAAGGTGTGGCTACCTGAAAAAAACAAACTACATGGCAAATCTTATACCTGAATGACCTATATAAATGGTCAGTGGTGCAAACGCTCTGCCTTCAGACTGGCACACTGTTATTAGCCTTACTTTATAGATAAATTTTGTTAGTAACAAATGAAAAGATGAACCGGGACTAAGAAAGGGGGGGATGAGAAGAATACACAAAATAACTGGAATAAGTTCATCAAACTCTTGGGAGAGAGAAGAATCTAAAGAAACCTATTGTTAGAACTTAGAAGCACATTCCAACATGTATTGAGGTATGAAGTATATAAGGGCTGACATTGCCCAGGTAAAGTATTCTGTTTGGTTTTGAAGAATTTCATACAATATATTTTTATTATATTTAGATCCCCTCCTGTATCTGTAACCCCCTTTCTATCCACAAACTATTTCATGTATTCTAATATACTGTGTCCCCAAATGTCCTTTGTGTGGGTTCATCCACTACAGCCTAATCAACCTACTAAGAGTACCAGCCTTAAATGAGATTAAATTTCCCTTCCCAGCAGTCATTGGTTGCCAATACTTTCTCAGGTATTAAGCTGATTTCTAATATCTTATCGTTATACCCATAGATTAATACATCTCTTTGCTCTCATCATAGAAGCTCCCTTATGCAGTAGATGATAATTAACACAGAGAATCGCAACTGGTCAATGTGCAGAGAGTAAGAGACTGCAGGTTCCTTATCCCTGAATAGGGCAGCTCTATCAACTACTTCCAGAGGCTCAGGAATCATTGTGGAAAAGGGGGCAGAAATATTGGCAGAGCCAGAGAAGGTGAATGACCAAAACAAAACAGAATTTTACATATGAACTCACAGCAATGGTGACAGCATGGGCAAGTCTCATGTAAGCTCAAGTATTCTTTTTTTTATGTCCCCAGCTGTTCTGGTAATATCTCATGAGGTGATGTAGGTCCAAGGACTTGGGGTTGGGACCATAAGGAAGAAAGACAAGGAGGACAGAGGGAGAAGACCTTTGTGTTTATAGAGGCTACTCAGGAAGGAAGGCCACACTGAGGGGAGGGGCCCAATGGCCTTTTGTGTTCCTACCTCGAGGTTTATACATATGAGATAAAGATAAGACAGGGTAAACGATCTCACCAACTCCACAGACAGAGCAGAGGATAGAGAAAAGACAAATAGAGTACAGATCTGTCTTCCAGTCCAGCCCTGTCACCAACTGCCTCATGGACCAGCTGGTGCCTTTTCAAGGTGTGCTATCAAATAAAGAAAGAGGGGATAGCAGTGCCAGACCCTTTCAACTCAGACTCCCAAGTCTAAAATGTTCAGTGCTCACTCAAGTGATTGCTGAGTTCAAGGAAGACATTACTCAAATGGATCCACTCTTAAAAGAAAAAAAATGGCAATTTAGTCTTCTGAAAAGCAACCTTTTAGCATGGAAAAATAATTCCAGCTCACAGGCTCCACAGCTCACCAGGGAAGAAACTCATCCTTGTACAGTTTTTGCTCTTAATTAATTTAAGCAGCTGTCTGTTGTCTTCAGAAAATCATCTCCTGGGAAAGTGGGAAAGTTGATATCACATTTTTTTCCCCTCTATGTGGCACATATGATTTACTCAGCTGACAGCATCCAATGCATGAACTTCTAGAATCTCCAAGGATTAAGCCTGGGGTCCTGAAGAAATAGCAATCCTGCAAGGTGGGTGACAGCAGAAAAACACTAGTTTCGGTATCAGAGGAAAAAAAGAAAATTTTGAAAACAAACCATAAGGAAACCAAGCCCAGAGACTTTTCCAGAAATTTCAACCCCAACTACAGAAAGAAGCTGTGGAGACTCAGAACCGTGGCTTAAGACAGAACGTACTCAGAAAAATTGAAGAGACAGCGATGAGGGATGGGGGATGTAGCAACTATACTGGTAGAGGGAATGGTGGTGCTGAGAAAATCACCTCTTCTCTGAACATGTCTAGAAGCATTTTATAAAAATTAGAATTTTGAGGCTTCTCTGCCCTTCAGTAGGGGCCCAAACCTTTGCAGACTGCCTGAGAGTGTCTGAATCCAGACTCTGCTTAGTGAGTTTCCCAAATTGTATAGGGACTGATGGCTTGTAGGGGTCCAGACCTTAGGAGGAAACCTGAGAGTCTCTGATTGGTGCCTCACTTGGGCCTCTATGGAGTTCCTGAGCAGCCAGATTAGAACCATCTGGTCCCTACAATATAAAATGAAAGAGAGAACCTGAAGCCTAGACCAACCAGATTTTCATACCCAATAGGAAAACAACAAAGGAACATCAGTAGTAGAAAAATAAACAGACCTTAAAACAACAAAGGAAGATTTGAGTTTCATATCAGAATCATAAACAACAAAAGAAACACACATGCCAAAAAAAGAGAAAAATAATATGAAAACCCAAATAATATGTCTGTATCAAACACCACCCATCCTGTAGAAGAGTTCTACAAGGAGAACCCCCTAGAGATAACCCAGGACACAGAATTTAAATAATAATCATAAATATTATCAAAGAATTCAACAAATTTAAAGAACACACAAACAAACAAATCAAAAAACTAAAAGATTGGGATAAACTTCTAACTGAATTCACAAGTGAGAAGAAATATTGAAGAAAACTCAGGCTGAAATGAAGAAGGAAATAAAAGACCCAAAAATCCAATTTGAAATGACAGGAGAAAGTCTCAATAATAGAATGAATGAAAAGGAAAGCAGAATATCAAACCTGGAGGATAAAGTTGAAGAATTGAACTGCTCAAGAAAAGATTATGAAAATTTTTTTTAAAACTCAGGGGTGGAATTTGCAGGAAATGTGGGACACCATGAAAGACCAAATTTATGCATCACTGACATAAAGAAAGGTAAAGAAACTCAGGTTACTGGTATTGACCACATCTTCAACAGGTTTGGAGAGGAAATTTTTCCAAAATTAAGGAAAAATTTGCCCACAGAAATACCAAAGACAAGATCAGAAAAGAAACTCCTTACAGCATATCATAATAAAAACATTAAATGTACAGATCAAAGAGAGAATGCTGAAAGTTGCAAAAGAAAAATAACATGTCACATATAAAGGAAAACCCATCAGAATTACAGCTTATGAAAGCCAGAAGATTCTGGACCAAAGTATTCCCAGTACTAAATGATCATAGATGCAAACCCAGAATACTTTACCCAGCAAAAATGTCTATTATAGTTGAATGGGGAAAAAAAAATTTCCATGACATGAATAGGCTGATAGAATTCATGTCCATAAAACAAGTCTTTCAGAGAATACTTGAAGTAGTACAAGTGCTGAGAAAGTATATAAAGGTATAATTATGGAAAGAGAAAGTTAGACCAAGAATGCAAACATAAACTAAAATGACAGTAACAAATACACATTTTTCAATAATAATGTTAAATATCAATGGACTGAACTCCCCAGTCAAAAGACACAGGCTAGTTGAATGGATTAAGAAACAAAATCTATCTTTTGTTGTCAGCAAGAAACTTATCTCACCTTCAAGGGCAGGCACTACCTTAAGGTTAAACGATGGGAAAAAAAATATTTCAAGTAAATGGCACTAAGAAACAAACAGGGGTTGCAATTCTAATATCTGACAAAATAGACTTCAAACTAAAACCAATTAGAAGAGAAAAAGAGGGTCACTTCATTCTGATTAAAGGAACAATTGACCAAGAAGGTATAACAATAATGAATATATATGCACCAAACTCTGGTACACCCAATTTCATAAAAACATTACTACGGGACTTCAAGATACAGATTAACCCCAACTCAGTAATAGTAGTGGACTTCAATATTCTACTGTCTCCATTAGACATGTCAACTGGAAAAAGAATAAACAGAGAGACATCTGAATTAAATAGACCCAACAGACTTCTACCAAATATTCCACCAAAGCACCAAAGAACAAAATCAACACTTAAAGAAGCCCTAGTAACTACACAAACTCATGGAGATTAAATAACACAATCCTGAATGATGAATGAGTCAAGGAAGAAATTAAGAAAGAAATAAAATTATTCTTGGAATTAAATGAAAAGGATAACACAATACAACAGAACCTCTGGGGCACTTTAAAAGCAGTCCAGGGGAGAAGTTTATAGCTCTAAATGCCCAATTAAAAAATGATCACAAATAAATGACTTAACATTGCAACTCAAGACTCTGGAAAGACACAACAAATGGACCCAGCAGACAAGAAGAAATAAGAAAAATAAGAATATAAATTAATGAAATAGAAACAAAGACACCAATACAAAGAATCAATAAATCTAAAAGCTGATTCTTTGAATAGATAAACAAGATAGACAAACCCTTAACCCAATTAACCAAAAAGAAATAAAGAGCAACTCCAAATCAACAAAATCAGAGATGAAAGGGGAAACATCAAAACAGACAACAAAAAGATTCAGAACATTATAAGGGAATACTTTAAAAAACCTATACTCTATTAAATTTGAAAACCTCATAGAAATGGATGAATATCTAAAATCATGGAATCACCAAAACTAAACCAAGAAGATATCAACTGCTTAAACAAACCCATAACATATAGGGAAATTGAAACAGTAATACAAAACTTCCCAACTAAAAAAAGCCAGGCCCAGATGGATTTACACCAGGATTCTACCAGACAATTAAAGAAGTTCTACAACCAAGGGGCTACTTAAATTATTTCAAAAAGATAGAGGGAGAACTCCCAAATTCCTCTATGAAGCCATCATCACTCTAACACCAAAACCAGCTGAAGATACAACCAAAAAGGAAAACTATAGATGCATAGCCTTCATGAATATACATGCAAAAATTCTCAACAAAATACTTTCAAACATCATACAGATGCACATCAAAAAGATAATCCACCTTGATCGAGTTGTTATTCCAGAGACACAGGGATGGTTCGATATATGTAAGTCAATAAATGTCATAAATCATATAAATGGACTTAAAGACAAAAATAGCATAGTCATCTCAATCAATGTTGAAAAGGTTTTTCAAAAATTCAACAGGAATTTATGTTAAAAGCCCTAGAGGGAATTGGACTAGAGGGAACATACCTCAACATAATCAAAGCTATATACATCAAGCCCACAGAAAACATCATTCTAGATGGAGAAAAACTAGAAACATTCCCACTAAAATTAAGAACCAGACAAGGTTGTCCACTATCTCCACTCCTTTTTAATACACTGCTTGAAACTCTTGCAAGAGCAATAAGACAAGAGAAGGAAATTAAAGGAATACTGATTAGAGAAGAAGAGGCCAAATTATTCCTTTTTGAAGATGATATATTATACCTAAGAGATCCAAAAAATTCCACCAGAAATGATTAACACCTTCAGTAAAGTGGCATGTTACAAAATTAATCAACAAAAATCACTAGTTTTCCTACATACCAATAACAAGCAGTCAAAGAAAGAGTACCTGGAAACCTTCCCATTCACAATAGCCTGAAAATAAAATAAAATAAAAAATCTCAGATTAAACCTGACCAAAGATATTAAAGATCTCTACAATTAAAATATTTAACCATAAACAGTGAGATTAAGACACCATAAGATGAAAGGACCTCCCATTCACATGAATTGGAAGAATTAATATTGTGAAAATGACCATCCTACAAAAAGCAATATATAGATTCACTGCAATCCCAATAAAAATTCCCATGACATTCTTCACAGAATTAGGGAAAAAATATCCTAAAATTCACATGGATACATAAAAGACCCTGGATAGACAAAACAACCCTGAGCACAAAGAACAATGCTAGGGGGGATTACTATACCCAATTTTAAACTATATTAGAGAGTTATAGTCATAAAAACAACATGGTACTGGCACAAAAATAGACACATAGATCAATGGAACATAATTGAAGACCCAAACATGAGTACATGCGATTTCAGCAACCTGATATTTGACAAAAGGGCCAAGAACACACACTGGAGGAAAGACAGCATCTTCAACAAATGTGTTGGCAAAACTGGATGTCCACCTGTAGAAGAATGAAAGTAGACCCTTATCTTTCACCTTGCATAAACATCAACTCCAAATAGATCATAGACCTCAATATGAACCCTGAAATTCTAAAACTGTTAGAATAAAAGATTGGCAGTAACCTACAAGATATTGGTGTAGGAAAAGAATTTCTAAATTAGACATCAGTTGCTCAGGAATTAAGGTCAACAATCAACAAGCTGGACCTCATTAAACTAAAAAGCTTTGGTACAGCAAAAGAAACAGCCAAGGAAGTGAAGCAAAAATCTATAGAGAGGGAGAAAATCTTCACCAGTGACACATCTGACAGAGGTTTAACACCCAGAATATACAAAGAACTCAAAACACAAAGAATCAAGAAAACAAATGACCCAGTTGAAAGATGGCCTAAGGATCTGAACAGATAATTCTCAAAAGAAAAATGGCTAAGAGACATCTTAAAAAGTGTTCGACATCGTAATTAGTAAAATGCAAATTAAAACCACTTTAAGATTTCATCTTACCCCAGTCAGACTGGCTAAGATCAAGAGAACAAATGATATAAAATGCTGGAGAGGATGTGGGAAAAGGGGAACACTCATCCACTTCTGGTGGGATTGCAAACTTGTGCAGCCCCTATGGAAAGCAGTGTGGCGAACTCTTAAAAAACTGAAAATGAACCGACTATATGACCCAATTATACCATTCCTTGGCATATACCCAAAGGACTCATCCTATTGCAGAGATACTCATACATCCATGTTTGTTGCTACTCTTTTCACAATAGCTCAGATAAAGAAGCAACCTGGGTCCCTCAACTGACAAATAGGTAATAAAAATGTATATTTACACAATGGAGTTCTAATCAGCGGTAAGGAAAGACAAAATCATGAAATTTGCTAGTAACTGGTGAAATTAGAAACTGTTATGCTAAGTGAAGCAACTCAACTCAGAAAAACAAATGACCTATGTTCTCATTTGTGGATCCTAGCACCAAAACCTTATATGTGAGTATATATCTTTATATGTAACTGCAGGAACCAGAAAAATGGAAGGGAACCAGGGAGATAAAGGGAAAGAATGAATCTGAGAAAGAAGAACAGTAAGAGACAGGTGTTACTAAAAGAAAAATGGGTAAAATGGGGGTATTTAAATGGGAGAGGGGAAAGAGAAAACTATGGAGATGAAGGGGAAGAAGGAGCTCAATAGAGGCGGGACCATAGGATACTGCTATTATCAAGGGAGAAATGGAGAAAATGGGGATACCTCAAAAGGGAGGGCATAGAGGGAAGGTTAGACAGAGACAGAGAGAAGAGATAAATAATGCCTAGCTAGTATGAAAAACCAGAGGGAATCATATTAGTTCACAAATCTATTGACAAATTACAGATACAATATCTCTATACGACTCCATGTGTATAGCTGAAGGTTATATAACTAAAAACGAAATTACACAGGCTATAGGGTCTTATCTTCAAGTTCTGGGAGTCAATCAAGGGCTGTGGCAATAGCCTGTGTAATTTTGGGAGTCTCCTGGACTACCCTGGCCATCAACTCACTCACTCAGCTGCCATGTGGATGCTGGAAATTGAATGTGGGTCCTCTGTAAGACCAGCCAGTGCTCTTAACCACTGAGCCATTTCTGTAGCCCTGCTATATTTTATTATGATTAATAAAATTATCATAAGAGCTTCTCACATCAGCATATACAGATTTCTTGATTTATAGTGTTCCACAGAACAGCTGGGCCATGTACTTCCTTACCCTCTTGATGAATATTTGGGATTTTACTTTTCCAGTGTTCTACTCATTAGCAATGCTGCACTGAAAACTTTTGTAAATGTTTCAGAATTTGCATATGTAAATGTTTTCCTAAGGGTAAATACTGAGAGTGAGATTGCTGAATTAAAAGTGCATACCCTCATCTGGAGAGATTCAGCAGTTAAGAGCACTGGTTGCCCTTGTAGAAAACCCAGGTTCAGTTCCCAGTACCCATATGGTATCTAACAATTGCCTGTAACTCCAGTTTCAGGGACTCCAATGCCCTATTCCGTCTTCTACAGGCATTGTACATGGTGTTCCTACATACAGGCAGACAAAACACTCATGCACACAAAATAAAAATAAATTTTAAAAACATGCATATACTTTTAAAATTCAAGTAGAAATTATAGGCCACAGCTGTAATCCTTGCATTTAGAATGCTAAGGGAGGAGGAGGGTGAATTTGAGGCTATCTTAGGCTGTTTAGGAAGGCTCTTTCTCAAAAATCCAAAAAACAAAAACAAAGATTAGAAAAAGAGAAAGTACCAGGTGTGGTGGTGTACACCTTTAATTCCAGCACTTGGGAGGCAAAGGAAGGTGAATCTCTGTGAGACCAAGGCCAGCCTGGTCTCCGTAGTGAGTTCCAGGCCTGCTGGGGATAAAAAGACAAGAAAAAAAAAAAAAGAAAGAAAGAAAGAAAGAAAAAGAAAAATAAATTATGGAGTGGCCCTCTAAAAATCCTATTTACATTCCCACTAACAACAAGAAAAGCAACTCCAGGACTCTTTCTAAAAGATGGTAGTATTGATAATATTTTGGATTTTCTAATATGCTCTACTTTTCTAATATCTTATTTAAAGTTTCATTCTCTTGATTGCCAGTGACCTTGAGTCCCATTCATTCTTATACCCCTAGTGCCTAGTAGTGTCACAATATGAAACAAATACTATTTCTTATCAGAACTTCCAAATATAATTGAAAGAGCATAAGACATTTACTAGGTGATGTGCCAGGAGGTATATTAGTCACTTTATATTCATGACCTCATTAATTCCCTCAACTGCTCTCAAAAGTATTCATTTTTTCTTTCCCATATTGTAATGAAGACACAGAACTTCTGAAAGATTAAGTAAATCTTCAAGGTCACATAGCTAATATGACAATATAAAATCACAGTCTAGGTCTGACTCCAGAAAAAGAGTCCCAATTCACCCTATCACTCCCAGATCTTGATGGAGCACTTTCTCTGTGCACAGAGCTGCAGGGGTCTTAAGATCATTAACACTGTACCCACTCCAGGCAGACAGAAGCATTTGATGAAGCACAAAGAATCAGCAGTGATATTTGCCCCTCTAGCTACTAACTCATAGCTCAGCAAACCGTTTCTCCTCTGCTGCACACTGGAACCCAAGGCAGCTCTTTAGGCAGACAAGGCGAGGCTTATGTGGACACTATCCATCCTTGATTTGAGGATTTAGAATCTGACTCACAAAGGAGAAAAGAAGCTACCTAAGAACACACAGCCAGCAGATGAAGTTGTCAAGTGTCCAAGGGGAGGCCTGGGCACAAAGACAATTAGAATACCTCAGGAATGTGCCTGCAAGTTATGCACACAAGGAAGGGCCTACAAGTGGTAAGGTTTTGACTAGGGTCAAAGATGGGGTGGGCTCTTTGGTGAGGGTAGAGGATGGGAACACAATGACTCATTTGATGCTTCAAATATCAACACCAAAAGACAGGAATTTCAGTATCTTTCTGGAGCTCATGAAGAAAATGCCTTCATGTCGGGTTCCAACACACAGGGAGGGAAAAAGAGAGATCCTCGGAGCCAGCTGATGAGCCACTTCTCCCCTCGGGACTGAGCAGGATGGTGAGTGCGCCACTCAAAAGGAACACACAGAGCCCGGTGCCGAGTCAGAGCAGGGACACGCTTTATTGCAGCAGGCACAGGTATTTAAAGGCAAAGTCTCACAGCAGGAAGTTTGAGCCGTGAGTGACAGTTGTTTCTGGTGTCGCAGACCTATGGGCTGAGGGGCCACTCCCTCTGTATGCCAGGAATGAGGCAGGGCCAGGTGGAGCCAATCCTATGTCGGCGATGAGTTTCCCCATTCCTCC
>NW_008352891.1:425807-444038 GCF_000622305.1 Nannospalax galili | reverse complement strand
TCATTGAGTAACATGGGGCTCAGCTGAAAGACTGGGTCTCGAGTCCTGTCTTAGGTTGTCCCTCCTCAGGTTTTGAAGTTGCCCATCCTTGGGTAACCATGATAGTCTTTCATGGCCCCTGTCTTAGGTTCATCAGCCTGTGAGGGATCTTACCCGTCATTGGAGTCGAGACTCTCGAGGGGCAGGGCCTCTTGACAGAGGTCCTGGAGGGAAGGTTCATATGGCTCATTGGCCGACTGGGCTAATCTCTGATAATGTATCTTCACCTGGTGTAGGTTGATTGCCTCTATTCTCTGGTGAACAAACCCCATAAACTTATTGAATATACAGGGTCCGACAGTGAGGACAAGGAGGAACACGGAGACAGGGCCAAGTAGGGGGAGGAGATAGGGTAAAAAGCCATGTAGACTGGTCCAGAGTGGACTCTCCTGGAGCTCTCACCTTCTCTCTTCTAGATCTTCCGGGAGTTTTTTAATCTTATCTTGGACGATTCCAGACTTGTTGGCATAAAAGCAGCATTTTTGCTGTAAAAATAAGCATATCCCTCCCTTTTCAGCAGTTAGTAAGTCTAGTCTCCTCCTATTTTTGTAAGACCACCTCAGCCAGGGAATCTAACTGTTTTTGGATGTCTAGGATGGTATCAGAGAGAAGTTGTACATCATGGATTAATTGTAGGGAGGTCTCACCGCCCGATATAATGTCTATGTCCAGAAACAAGATGGCGAGGGCACAAAGGCCTGTCTAGTTGGCTGGCAGGAGGCTGTGGGCCCACCCTCCTCCACAAACCAGGATCATACTGGCAGGGGGGCAGGAATCAATGTTAGTCAATGTGGAGATATTTGAGCCACAGGATGTAAAGGGAACACTTCCCACATCAACCCAAGAGGTGTTAGGATAGGGTGAGGCCCCAAACGCAGGAGCCAGGTGACATTGGCAGGGGCTGAACAGGGCTTTCCATATTGGGCCTCCAGTTGCCTTGCTGCAGCATTGGGGTCTCCAAATCCTTGATCACTGGACCGGATGGGAATGGAAGTGTCAGGAGTAACAGCGTCCACATCCTTTATTTTCCCTGAGGGAGAAACAGAGGAACCATCCTCAGGGGTGAAACACTCCCTGGGCGGGTTATCATCATGGTCCCCTTGTTGGGGTAAATATTTAATATCTCTTGCCAGTACCCAGAGGGGTCTTTTTTCATTTTGAGGGAATATATATCCAAACCCTCTTCCTGCTGTAAGAAGCGGGTCTATGCTGCAGCATTGGGGTCTCCAAATCCTTGATCACTGGACGGGATGGGAATCCTTTATTGTCCCTGAGGGAGAAAAAGAGGAACCATCCTCAAGGGTGAAACACTCCCTGGGTGGGTTATCATCATGGTCCCCTTTTTGGGGCAAATATTTAATATCCCTTGCCAGCACCCAGAGGGGGTCTCTTTTCATTTTGAGGGAATATACATCCAAACCCTCTTCCTGCTGTAAGAAGCGGGTCTGGTCCTCTCCATGCTCCTGTGAGTGGGTCTCTCCATCTGACCAAAATGGAGCTATAGCTGGTAGATGAGGAACAATGTTTTTGGAAAGGGGACAAATACTTGTCTTCTTTGGAAAAATTTAGAATATTTAAGGTAAATAAGGCCTTTTTTAGTTGATCATGAGGAGGCAGGGACTCCCCCTTTTGTTTTTGTAATTGATGTTTTAAAGTTTGGTTGGCTCTCTCTACAAGTTGTCGGGACTGCCTGAGTGCAGCCACACCCTGGGCCAATGAGTTCCGGAGCACTTCCGCAGCAGCCTGACCTAGAGTCGGCCCACCTGTCTGGTCAATTTCGATTCTCACCAAGATGGCACCCGGCACAGGTCAAGGGGGAGGGATGGGGAAACTCATCCCCGACATAGGATTGGCTCCACCTGGCCCTGCCTCATTCCTGGCATACAGAGGGAGTGGCCCCTCAGCCCATAGGTCCACGACACCAGAAGCAACTGTCACTCTCGGCTCAAACTTCCTGCCATGAGACTTTGCCTTTAAATACCTTTGCCTGCTGCAATAAAGCGTGTCCCTGCTCTGACTCGGCACCCGGCTCTGTGTGTTCCTTTTGAGTGGCGCACTCACCATCCTGCTCAGCCCAGAGGGGAGAAGCGGATCATCGGCTGGCTCCGAGGATCTCTCTTTTTCCCTCCCCGCTTGTCGGAACCCGACACCTTCAGGCACAGAGTGCTCCTAACACAGAACAAACCTCATGTTCTGTTCTCTTCTGTCTCAAATGTAGTGATCCCTCTCTTTCCTCCAGTAAGTAAAGTCCCATAGCTAGGCCTGGTGGCACAGTCCCATAATTACTAGCATATTACAGCTACGCAGGAGGCTGAGGCAAGAGGATGGCACATCCAACCAAGGTCTGCCTCTGCAGGAGCATGAGTTCAAGGCTAGCCTGAGAAACTTAATGAGATCTTGTCTCAAAATAAAAAGTAAAATGTGAGCTATGATATAACCCAATGGTAAAGCACTTTCCTGGCTGTGCTGGATAGCTTTAGTTGTAACTTGACATACCTGGGAAGAGGGAACCTCAGTTGGGGAATTTCCTCTGTTGGACTGCCCTGTAGGCATATCTGGGGGGCATTTCTTCATTGTTGAGTGATGCAGGAGGGCTCAGTTCACTGTGTGTGGTGCCGCCCCTGGGCAGGGGTCCTGGGTTGTATAAGAACACAGCCTGGGCCAAAGAGCAAACCAGAAAGCAGTGTTCCTCTGAAGCCTGTGCTTTAGGCCCTGCCTCCAGGTTCCTGCTCTGAGTTTCTGATCTGACTTCCCTCCCTAAAGGACTGTACTATAAGCTGAAATAAACCCTTTCCTCCCCAGGTTGGTTTTGGTCAGAGTGTTTTATCACAGCAATATAAAGTAACTAGGATACTAGCATATTCAAGGCCCTAGGTTCAATCCTCAGTACCACAAACACAAAAATAAAAACAATGATGTCCCTGGAGCCTTTTCTGGTCTTTTATTCAAGGCAACTCAGAAGGCAAAACAGGATAAACCATGGTGAGATAACCCCATGGGATGCAAATCTTACTCTGAATAAACAAGAGGACTAATCACTAAGGCCAGGCCATCCACTGCCTCCAAAACCAGCAAACTCTCAGGAGCAGTCAGGCTACAGTACCACATTCCCATAGAAATAAGCCAGGGAAAAACTGAAAGAAATGGTTGCAGACAATTTTTCACAGGCTAATCTGTGGCTCTGTGCAGGTCAAAGAAGATTAAGGGCTCCTGGAAATTCAAAGGCTGATTACTTCAAATCCTACCCCAGGAGCCCAGGGGGGTGGAGGCCCCACTGCTCAGTAGTCTGTACACAGGCCAGGATCTTTCAGATATGCATTTCAAGGGAAGCAGACAGAAGGATTTCCTAGAAAGCTGGGACTTTAACAAGTTCACTGAAGCCCAAGGGACTCTGTTGAGCCCTCTAACCCCACTGACCTCTTCTGAGTGGTGGTCTGGTGAGATACCCCAACCCTAGCTGCAAAGCAAGTTTTCTTTCAGTCTCCTGAGGCTGGAAGAACTCAGAGCAGCCTAGGGACTCTGTTGAGCCCTCTAACCCCACTGACCTCTTCTGAGTGGTGGTCTCGTGGGATACCCCAACCCTAGCTGCAAAGCGAATTTTCTTTCAGTCTCCTGAGGCTGGAAGAACTCAGAGCAGCCCGGGAGGCTGATTCCCTGGCTCCCGATTCCCTTCCCCAGTCCTTCTCCAAGCTAAAGGTGAGGAGGTAAAGAAGTGCCTAGCAAGCACAAGGCAGTGGGTTCGGTCCTCAGCTTCGGAAAAAAAAAAAAAAAGAAAGAAAGAAAGAAAGAAAGAAAAAGAAAAAAAGGAAAAAAGAAGTGCCTACACTCAGTGGGAAACAAATTAAATCTTGCCATAGGTCAGGTGGGCAGCAATGTGAATGATGTGTGTTCAGGATAGTGATCCATATTTTCTGTATCCCATCTCCTCTGTCTTGGGAGAGAAAGGCAGATCTCCTAAGAAAAGAGGCCAAGGCAGGGTGGAATCAGGAAGGGATTAGCTTGCTCTGACCTAGCTTGGATGCTTCTAGATGTCCCCTAGGGTTTATAGTTCTCTTTTTTAAAAAAGTTTGATTTATATTTTTTATTTTATGTGTATGAGTGTTATGCCTGCATGTATGTGAGTGTACCCTCATCCTGCAGTGTCCAAGGAGGACAGACGAGAACATCAGATTCTCTGGAACTGGAGTTAAAGACACTCGTTAGCAACCATGTGGGTGGCTGGGATTCTAACCCCAGTCTTCTGCAAGAGCAGCCAGTGCTCTTAACCACTGAACCATCTCTGCAGCCCCCCTATAGTTCTTATAAGGAGAAGGATCCTAATAGCCAAAGAAGGACTTTCTCTCTCAACTGCCCCCGCCCCCGGCACTGTGTGATCATCCTGTGATGTGTCAGGCACATCTCATCTAATCTTCACCACCATTCACATTGATACAGGTAGAAAAACAGGCTCAAAAGTTATAGAGATTTTACCTGATTGGACATATCTTGGGTTAATTCACAAGGCAGTAGGGATCTCTGATTCCCACAGGGCTTTGGGAAGTCTTGAGCATATATAGATGGAATTGTGTACACATGACCCATCCCAAACTCTGGCAAACATCCAGTGCTCTGGAGAAGGAACACTGGAATCTGAGGAAAGTGGCCACAGCTGGTAGTGCCCTTGTAATGCTGACTCAGCAGTGGGGGGTTCAGCTCTGGCCTTTCCAGCCTCATGACAACCAGCTAGCCCTCAGCTGCTGAGCCAAACACCTGCTGAAACACCTTTAGGCATCTTCATCAGTGTCTGAGGCCTCTGCCTTGTAAAGCTTCCCACCCCTGCCTTTGACCTGAGAGACAATCTGTTCCATATCTGTCATTTTGTTCTCTCCCAAGAAATCCCAGTTCTTGCAGCTCTCCCTAAATCCGTTGATAGTTGATCTGAAGACCCCATTCCGTGTTGCCTAATCCCTCTGGAGGTGGAGGTCACACCTGCCTTGCTGGGCAGTAAACTCATATGTCTCAGTCTTTGTTTCTACTCAGTTTGCTTTCATTGAACTATTGCCTACTTGAGCTTAATCCTCTCCAATCTAACCACAGTGCTATCAGATTACATGGATCAAAGCACAACTTTTGTGTGTCAGTGCCAACCCATAATCCTCCAGTAGAAATTTCCCTTTTCGTAAGGCCAGCCTCATTCTTCCAACATTCACATCACTCTGTGTGGGCCACATTGAGCTACTTCGTGGTCTCTGAGCAGAAAGCAGATCTCACATAGTTGCACAGCTGGCCCTCAGCTGTGATTCCACCTGATGGAGGGTGAGAACAGAGAGATGTGAATGGAGAAAAGGAAAAGAAGTCTCCATGATAGGTGGTTCTAGAGTCTCCTTAGGAGTTGGAGAGGTGAACAGGTATGATAAAAACATCTAGAGTCCATCCTCCAAGGTAATGAGCAGTCACAGACCAGGACAAACATCTGGGCAAAGGCTGAGTGGGGCACAGGAGCATTTGACTCTGCTACACCCATCCCTGCATCCTTGACTTTTTCCATAAACACTTTAGAGGAGAAGCAGTGATAGGGGTCAGGGGGGTGATGTGGCAGTAGCCAGCTCCATAGGACCCAAGGAGTCCCTGAGGGAGATAACAGTTATCAAAATTAGGACTGACACAGGCTGAAGGCCTGGGGTACCCCAGAAGGTAAAGTCAGCCAGAGACCAAAACAGCCCAGCCTAGCTGTCCAGATGCACCCAGGGCTGATAGTTAAGTCAGAACAGAGCTAAGTGTTCTTAGCACAGCAAAATAAAAGGAAAATGAATCCTGAGCAAAGGAGGAAGCCTTCTCCCCCAACTCCAGTTATCCAGTGGTTGTTCCTTTATGAATACGTAAATAAGCCAGCACATCTGGGCCGCTGCACCATCTGTACGGAGAAACACACTCTGGCTTCCAGGGGTTCTGACAACACCAGTGTTCTCTTTTTCCCCTCTCTGATACCAAATGGAAAAAAGACCTGGGAAGTGGGGGCATGTTTAGGCTCCAGAGCACATTCCAATGTTGGCTTTGAAACAGGCTCTATTTTAGCAAGGAAAAGTAAAGTGAGAAATGAAGGTGATTTGTGCCTGGGCTTCACATGTTTCATTATTTGCTTTAAACATAGACAATATTTAATAGCACATGCCATTTTAAGTCCTCCTGATATTTCTGGAGCTGAGAACTGCTGGAGGTGTCACATAAAAACTTAGTCCAGATTGGTCTCCTTTGTAGGAAAAGGAGTGGTGAGGAGAAAGGAAAGCCTGGGAGGTGGTGGCCTTCCCCTCTGCTCCTTTCTGTCTATAAATGTATAATTGCTATCCTTGGAGGTTAGAAAATGCAAAGGGATTTGAACCAAAGAAGTGACAATGTCATTGAAGGCTGGAGCTGGATACTGCAGCAATAATGACCATAATTTAGTTTAGTTTCACATTTATTATTACACAGGTTGTTAATTGGAATAGAGAAAAGAAAATTGCTGGGAGAAACAAAATTACATGAGGAGATTGGGAAATGAGTGAAATGACCAACAGTGAGGTTAAAATTGCTGCCAGTCAAGAACAGAGAAGAAAGAAGCAAAATGTTTGAGTTTCAAAGGAGCCTCTGGGCTACAGATCTGTTTACGTTCCTCTTGAGGGAGGAGGAGCCAGTCTGAAAGTTCTTGGGAGTTCTCCGGAGAAGAGCTTGACAGGGTTATGAAGCACTGAGCCCTTCCTTAGAAGCGCCCATCCCAACCCAGGTCTGAGAGAAGCCAGACACAAGAAGGTGTCTGCCTTTACACGGCAGTGGTTAATAATAATGTAGAATATTCTGGAATCTTCCTGCATCAAGTAAATTTAGCATAATCCATGACTTGAATCAGAAAGTAAACTTCATCCACAAAAGTCCAGAGAGTAAAACTGTCAGACTTGGAGGGTTGCAGGATTTCTGATGCCATGAATCAGCTCTGTCTCTGGAGGATGAAGGGAGCCATGCACAATGCATGAATACAAGAGTGTAGCTGTTGATTTACGAAAACAGACAACAGGCTGCATTTGGTCCATGGATCCTAGTCTGCCAACCCCCACATTAAATAACAGTAACTACTCCTCTCTCAGCACCCTGTTCTTTGCACACCTCCCTCCCTAGCTTTGCCACTGGGTCCTCTGTAATCCGTGAGGAAAAAGGGAAAGGATCACCAGGTTACTCTGCATACAAGTTGGGGCTCCCAGAAAACAAGTCCGTTGTACAAGGCCACACAGTCTGTGGGCAGCACACTTCTGGGCAGGAGATCCCTTGCCTCAGGCCCCTGCTCACCTGGTGTGGCTGCTAGCTGTCCCTACCAATGGCCTCTTCTTGAGCGGTGTCTACACCCCACTCCCTTCTCTGCTTACCTCATCTCTTCTGCCTTCCTCTGGCTGCACAGCTGCACAGACTCAGATTTGAGCACGTCATACTCTGCTAAAAGTCCTTCAGTATCTCCCCGTGGCCTTGAGGAGCTGCACACACAAGGCTCTCCAAAAACCCAACCCCTATCTCAAATCCTTAACACTACAATTTCTGCTAGGCCCCAAGACGGTATAAAGGGTTTTAAAATTCCCCCAAGAACTAAGGAAACCCAGGTTCTAAGTCTGGCTCTGCCAGGACTTCATGCCCTCTTCTGGACAGCCAGCTCTTTCACACTCATCTGAATTGTGTAGCTTAAGGATGCCTTGTGAGTCCACCAGACTCTGGGCTGCCAGGGCTCTCTGGGATTTTTAAAAGGCCCCACAAAGTAGTGCTTTCCTCTGTCTATTATCGGCAAACCTGACCCATTCAGGTAGAAATTCTTGTGTTAACCTTTTAATCCCCAGGCAGTGGCTGGTACAGAGCAGAGGGACAATGAATGAATGAATGAATGAATGAATGAATGACAAAAATCAATTAATGAAGCTTTTTCAATGAGGGAGTTGAGGAGTTTGGAAATATGGATTATTTTTCTAATAAATATTCCTATTTCTGTGACAAAATACCTAATAACAAGGAAGGATTTAGTCTGCTCACCATCTGAGGGCTCAGTCTATATCATGGCAGGGAAGTCCTGGCATGCAGAGGCTGAGGCAACTGGTCACCATGCAGCTGTAGTCAGGAATCAGCTATGGAGATGGTCTCACATTCCTTTTCATTCAGTCCAGGACCCCAGCCCAAGGGATAGTGCCACCCATATTTAGAGGGCTCTTCCCACTTCAATTAACTCAGTCTAGAAACTTCTTCACAGGGATTTCCAGAGGTTTGTCTCCTGGGAGATTTTTGATCCTGTCAACTGGCAATCACTATTAACTCTCACAGAGAGGTTAGGCTGAACAGAGAATACATTCCTTTGCTGCAACATTGAAATTAGACAGCTCCCAGTTGTGCCGCTCCAGAAGTTATGCTTCTAATTGTTTAGATTCCAGATGACAGAATTAGCATTCTGTAAGATCACCTGTTAAACTGCTGATGCTGCAGGGGCTGTAAGGGAGGGGGAAGCAGCTCTTTGCATGGTTGAGCTCCCTCACACTGATGAAGAGCCAGTGACAGCTGACTTAACAATAAACTCCCAGTCCAGAACCCCCACAGTCCAATTATTTCAGCTACAGTCAAGCCTATTGGCACTGCACATTCAGAAGAATGAACAGCAAAACAGTATTAATGAAGTTCTCCATAAGATAGAAAGATAAAGACAATCTGTGACAAGGCATACTAACAAGGGGACTCCACAGAGTGCAGAGCAGAGGTTTCACAAAATAACTAGAAGAGCAGGGTTCTTTTAGTGGAACCAGGGAAGATGGGAAAAACTTCTGAGAGTTGGACTCAGTGGTCCGCAAGTCATTTGCTTCCTAAGACTCAGTTTTCTCATCTGCACAATGGGCATGGTCATCTTTATCCTTTTGCTTTTTTTGCCCTTTTCAAAGGCTTAAATGAGGTGAACTCTCAATACTATATGTAAACAATGATGGTTCACCCTATTTTTCAGACTTCTGTTCAATCCACAATTATTTTTTGCTGAAGGGCAGCATGATCTTCTCTACACAAAACAATGCTTTTAGCACAGGGCCGTCTGTTTGAAATGAAACATGAATGCATTTGCTAGCGCCGAGGCATAATTGGGGAAAGGCTAATGCATAAGAATGAAATGTCATATGTTAATAGGAGCTCCTAAGGGACCTTGTATTGAAATCAGATTTCAAAAGAAAGGGCCCATTCTGCCCAATTAGCAAAGACTGATCAATTTCTAAATATTGTCTTCTCCCAAAGTAAATATCAGAGTCTCAATCATGTATTTTTCCAAAATTCCTGAAGCATTCAAATTAGACAAATCAATCCAGGGAGTTCTAATTGACTGCCAACATTACATTGGGCACTGTGTTGAGAGTTAAAAATATCATGTGGAATGATCCTGAGCTCATAGACCAACAGGCAATGACTGAGAAAATAAAGCAATCCTCCGGTGTGAGAGAAGCTAAGCTGAGGTCTGAGCTCAGTGCTGAAAGGGGCTGAGGAGGTTGACAGGGCAGACACTCAAGCCTCACTTTCTGTAGTACTTTTCCAAACCACCGGGGGCATACTGTCTATAGAGTGGTTGGAGTGGCCCAGGCGTGTTTCATTTTACTGTCTAAACCCATGGAGAGCTGTCTCCTCCACCCCGTCCTCAGCTCAGAAATGCCTTTCCCAACTTGGATCACAAGGTCTTGAAATTCTGGGCTTCATGCAAAGACATTCTTGGGTTTTCCCACTCTTCTAGACTGGACTGGGGAAGGGGGGATGGGTTTTTTAGTTGACTCTGAGCCTGACTTCACCCTGTGTGTCATCTGCATTAGCTCAGATATCCTCATGGTAAGACCACAAGACAGGAGATTTTGATATGGTCACAGAAGGCCTGAAGTTCAGGAAGCAGCTTTGCCATTATGGCTCCTCTATCAAACCATGAATACATAACCCTAGAGCCTGAGTTTTTGCAAGCCTTGCACCTGTTCAAGCAGAAAATCCTTCCTCTGGCAGGGAGGTAGGGGGAGCCACTTGTGGTAGTTTTTGGGAGGCAGGCACAGTAACACAGTGATGAGATTGAAGGTCCAAGGGCGTTGGAGGTAGGAGTTATTTCCTGACAAACTAAAATTGTGCATAATTAAGGCATCAAACATGATACTTTGATATATGTATGTGATATGAAATTATTACCACAATCCAGTTTGTCACAGATTCACTACTTCTTCACATGATTATGGCTATGAGTATGTGGTAGGAACATGATATCTACATGAACAAATTTCAGGTTCACAAGATAATACTGTGTCCGTAGTCACCACACTGTAACTTATTCCTCCAGAACTTCTTCATCCTATAACTGAAAGTTTGTGCTCTTTGACCATCTCTCTCCTTTCTCTATCCACTCATCCCTGAAAACTACAAATTCTATTCTTTCTTTTTTTTTTTTGTCTTTTTGAGACAGGGTCTCCCTATAGCCCCAGCTGTCCTGGAACTCACTATGTAGACCAGGCTGGCCTTGAACTCACAGAGATCCGCCTGCCTCTGCCTCCCAAGTGCTAGGACTACAGGCGTGCACCACCATGCCAGGCGAGTAGAAGTTTTTAAGATTCATATATGTGAGATCACACAGTATTTGTCTTTCTTTGTCTTTATTTTGCTTAGCTGATGGTTATCTTGAAGGCTCATATATCCTCACAAAGACAAGTTCCTGGACCAAATGCTAGCCAGACTCCTCTAAGTCTTCTTCTAGAACTAGGCCTCTGATTTGTCTTTACCATTTTAACAGGTTTCAGAAAATTTTTCTTTAATAGAGACACCTGCATTTCTAAATCTATTGAGCTGTATGCATTTTCGTGCACACATAGCCATATATCAAAAGAAAGAGAAGCTGATATTAATACCTCCTAATCAAATCCAGCAACATGAATTCCATTCAGACCTCCCTTCTTTTGGGCCAATCTTCTTTTCCTAACAGAAACCCGATTCTCGTTATGTATGGTTTATGTACTTCTTAGTTTTAATCTACATACACATACCTTGTGAAAAATAAGTTTACCACTTAGAACAGTAATGAGTTCTTTTGTTCTTTCCTTTCTGATGTCCAGGTAAAATGTTGTTTTCTGGTTTCTGAAGTCAGATAATTTGCTACCTGCTCTAGATATGTCAGACAATGAAACACAGACTCTTCTCTCTAACTGTATTTCACCCTAGGATCCCCTAACATTCTCTCTTAGGTAAAGGAAGTTTCTCTCTCTTCCTAAGCTGCTGAAGTTTAGAATACGAATGAGTATTGAAATTCACCGAATACTCTTATCTCTCCACAGGGATGACCATGTGAGTTTTCATTGTCAGTCTGTTAACAAGTGAATTGTGCTGATAAGCATTTCAAGTGTTAAACCAACCTTCCATTCTCAAGATACACATTTTTGGTCAAGATACATTATCTATTTACGTAGTGATGAATTTTATTTATTCATATTTAAGAATTGTTGAATGTATGTTCATGAGAAATCTCAGTATGTAGCTCTATTTTCTGGTAATGTCTCTAAGTGTGGGTGGCAGGGTAATGATCTAGTTTGCTTTCTGTATCTGTAACAAGCACCATGACCAAAAGCGACTTGGAGAGGAAAGGGCTCATTTCATCTGATGTGTTACAGTCCATCATCAAGGGAATCCAAGGCAGGGGTGTGAAACAGAAAACTCAGAGGAAATTTCCCCACTGCCTTGCTTTCTCTGACTTGATACATTCCAGGGTCACCTGCCCAGAGATAGTACCTCCCATAGTGGCCTGGCTCCCCTACATCAATGAACAATCAGAAAATGACCCACGGACCTGCCCAAGGTCAATCTGTTGGAGGCAATTCTTCAACTGAGATTCCATCTTCCCAGGTATCAAGTTGACAGCCAAAATTAGTCCTCCCTCATGAGTGATGATGACCCTATAAAATTAGTTTGGAAATATTTATTCACTCTTCTATTTTTTAGAAGAATTTGTTTGGAACTGGTCTTATTTCTTCTATTAAAATTTGGTAGCATCTACCAGTGAAGCCACTAAGACCTTCACATTTTAATCAGTTATTTTGAACTCCCTGTCAGCTGGTACCTCCATCCATGCCACACCTGTGTTGGGTTCTGGTGACTACTCTGTTTCTTGGACTGTGCTACTTTGTCTTCCCTATCTTATATCTTATTAATTTTTCATTGAAATCAGGACATGAGATGCAATAGATTAGAGTCTGAGGTAATGTCTTAGTTTGTTTCTCCGCTGCTGTGACAAAACACTCTGACCGCTACCAACTTGGGGAGGAAAAGGTTTATTCAGTTTACATCTCCTAGGTCACAGTTCATTAGGGAGCCCAAGGTAGGAACTCAGGGCAGGAACCTGGAAGCAGGAGCTGGAGCACAGGCCATGGAGTCACATATCTCCCACTAGCAGGCACTGCTTACTGACTTGCTCCCCTGGCCCCTGCTCAGCCTGCTTTCCTATGCAAGACAGGCCCACCTGCGCAGGGGTGGCACCACCCATAGTGGGCTGGGCCCTCCCACATCACTCAACAATCAAGAAGGCCCCACAGACATGACCACAAGCCAGTCCAATGAAAGAAATTCCCCAATTGAGGCTCCCTCAACCCAGGTGTGTCAAGTTGACACTAAAGCTATCCAGCACAGGTAAGTTTTATGTCTAGAAACAGACACAGCTTTCCTTTGGCTATTGGTCTTTAGTATAGGTTTACATAAATCTACTCAGGTATTAGGCTGAACTAGAAACTTATTGGTTCTATAGTTACCTTGAATATGCAAAAGTCTTCAACTTTCTCCACAGATAGCTTACATCGTGGGTTTACCAGAGCAATACCTGCTTGATTGTGAGTTTTGGTCTTCCCTGTGTGCTATGTTTCAGAAAAGCCCCTTCTCATATTCTTGGACCACTCCAGGTCCCACTCAGCAGTACCCAGCTATTTGTTGCTATCAAAATCCTCTTTGGTTGTGAAGGTGAGGTGAGGAGATACCATCTCTACCATCTATCATCATGATTAGGGCTTCACTTTGTCTCAAGCCTGGGTCTCTTGCCCTTGGATCCTTAGAGTACAGCTTGGTAGGTTCCCTGCCAGCTTCCTGTCTGTTGGGACCACCATTTAGTCCCCCAGGAGCAGTGGTCCTCCACACTCCCTCCCTCCAGCCACAGCAGGAAACGTTCACCTGTTCCATGGTGAGTGGCACCAATGCTGCAGTCTTGCAGAAAGGGCATGCTGGGTCATCTGTCAGGTCTGTCAGATGAGTGCCCCCCAGGGTTCAGATTTGAAGGAAAAGCCTTTCAGCAACTTCAGGGTCCCCCTTCTGCCCAGTGGTTCATACTCAGCCTTTATCAGTGTGTTACCTTCCAGATGAACTCTTTACACCCTCATGTGTCTGTGAGCACGGGGTCACATATTTCCCACTAGCAGGCACTGTCTCTCCATGGATTTTTCCTCTGGTTCCTACTTCTGTATCTTCTGATGGATTCCAAAACAGTCATGAATTTGAACTAGGTCCAGCTTTTCCCATTACAAGCTGGTGAGATACTCCTCCCAGCCCTATCCATCCTTGAACGGAAGCTAGGGTTAGAATATTTTTACAGCTAATGTTTATTTTAATTCTCGAGGCTTAATCTGAATGAGCGTAAACCCCATCTTAACTGCAATGTATTGAAATTCACACAAATCTAAAACTTTTAAAAATACTTTTAAAACTCTCATCATATATCTAACTCCACAAAATGTCTTTTAAGTACCATCTGCACCTAATTATGGAATTTAAAGGAACTGTCACTTAGACTCACACTCTGAACATTTCTTTACTCTTCAGGCTCCTGTAACAATTATCATGAGATAATTTGAAGGAAGATGGAGAGAAAACTTCCTGTCTGGAGCCACCAGAATGGGCTGTTCTGACATAGAAATGGGGAGATATTCTGTTTTTATTACATTTATTTTTGATGCATTAATACTGAAAGTGGTTTTATTTTAGTTGTACAGAAGAAAGTCTGAGTCAAGGGAGTGAATAGTTTTTATTACTAAGTTGATACTAACAACAGTATGGAGCATGAAAAGATGAGATTTAAGTAATGACCAGCTCTACACTGGGGGCATCATACATGTTCACTGGTGGAGTTACTAGGCCTTCATGCATTGGGTTGCAAGAGGCAGAATCACAGCAGAGAGCTCCAGACAGACCCAGGGGCTGGTCAGATTGGCACAGACCTTGGGCAGCAAGAGAAGGCTGGGCCTATTGGAGGGAGTTCTCCTGCAGCCAGGCAAGTGAGGGGCTTTCTTGTATGTGTCTTCTGTGTGTATGTGTATGTGGTCTGTGAGTGTGTGTGTGTTCAGATGCACATATGTATGTGGATGTACATGGAGGACAGAGGACAACCTCACCTGTCATTCCTCAGGCACCATCCACATTTTTTGAGACAGGGTTTCTCATTGGCCTAGAACTCACCAAGTATGCTAGATTGGCTGCTCAATGAGTCTCAGGGATCCACCTGTCTCTACCTCCCTACTATAATGACAAGCACATGCCACCATGCCTGGCTTTATGTGAGTTCTAGGGCTCGAACTCACACCCTCATGCTTGTTCGACAAGACTTTATCAACTGAGTTATCTCCCAGCCCCATTTGAGGGGTTTTCAGGTGTGATAGTAGGCTGAGGTGCTTTCTAACGCTGAATGAGTTGAGCGGGAATGATGGAAGCAGGAACATCTCAAGCAGGGACTGTGAAGGTCAGAAGCAGCTAGGGTTGGTAATGAACAGGACAAGACCAAGGAGACATAATGAAGACAGGAAAATAACTTGCCTCATTGCTAGAATATAGTAAACAATGGTGGAGGGTAGCATGGCTCCAGTGGGAAGCCCCAACCCTGCCACTCACAAAGATTCAGTACTAAGGAGAAGCAGTGGCTAAGGCAGGCAGGCAGCAGGTCTGACAGCTGTGGCTATGGGAGAGAATACACACTGCCTGCAAACAGGCCTGAGTTGCCTTCCTAGCTCTACTACCTGCTCACTGTGTGGCATCAGACAAGTTACCTAACATCTCTGTACTGGGCTCCTCAACTGTAAGGTGGGGATTTTGTGAAATAGCATTTTGTGAGGAGTAAATTAGGAAATTTGTGTCAGATATTTAGCATGGGCTCTGACTCAGTGTGTATTCTTGTGATTTCTGACATTTGTATTAATTCCAGTGGCTACTGGAACCTTCTCTGTACTAAATATTCTGCCTAGCAGAGGAAATTCAGCTGTGAGAAAGATGAACAGGTCCCTGCTGTCTTGCTGGAGCTAAAAAGCTCCAAGTACTAGTAGAAACAAGATTGGCTTAGAGCCAGAAATGGTTAAGAGGCCCGTGCAGGGGGGAGGAGCGGGCTGAGGAGAAGAGACTAAAGGAAGTCCTGCACGCAGTTCCATTTTTGGTCCATCCCAGTCTGGTGCTGTCCCTGCCTTTCAAGTTTCTTGTGTATGAGACATGCCCAGGCCTAGGCAGGAAACAGCATCATTGTGCTTTTCATCCTTTTCAAAGCTCGATTAGCCCAGATTCTAGGTCTGCTCACCGGGGACAGAGTGGTCTGCAGTAGCAGTAGGGAAGTGAGGTGACATTAGGGTCTGCTTTATACATCACTGGCTCCTCCCCCTCCCCCTTCTGAAGACTCTCTGAAGCCTTGGTCCCAAGTCAAGCACTATTCCTGTCCCATTCCAAATCAGACTGAAGGTGACCCAGCTCAACAACCAGACAGTCATCAGAGACAGTCCCCAAGTGGCCCGGCTGTGTCCACTTTCAACCTACCAGTGAGTTCCAACAAGGCAGCTATTTCTTTATCTCTGAGACAACCCTCTTCTAAGTAGCTTGTTCTGGATTGGATCTGAAATGGCCCCCTGAGGGGAGTCTAGTCTGGATGAGATCCCCTAAGAATGAGTTGCTTTAAAGTACATTTAGCATCCCCTGCTGACTCTCTGCATCCTCCCACACATGGGCCTTTTCTGCATGTGGCTGCTTCCCTTTGTACTCTCAGTCTACTGTGACATAGCTAAGGGGTCCTCGCCAGATGTCATGTTGTTTAAGCTGAATAAGCTTGATTTCTGGAGGAGGAGGAAGATAGGGAAGAAGAGAGAGAAGAGGAGGAGCAATGGGAGGGGGAAGAGTGGGGAGAGGAGAGAAGGGAAGGGAAGGGAAGGGAAGGGAAGGGAAGGGAAGGGAAGGGAAAGAGGAAGGGAAGGAGGAAGGGCAGACTCCCCAGGGACCATGGACTAAAGGCTTGGTTACAGATTGTGGTGTTATTGGCAGGTGGTGGATCTTTAGGAAGTGAGTCCTAGTTGGAGGAAGTAGATTATTAAAAGTATGTCCTGTGGGGTATGTTAGGGGCCCCTGCTCTTCCCACATCTCTCTGCTTCTAGCCAACAAGAAGTGAGCAGATCTGCCCCACCACACCCTTCTACCACCATGATATTCCGCCTCACCAAAGACCCTGAAGCAAAGGAGCCAGCTCACTATGGACCAAAACCTCTGAAAACATGAGCCAAAATAAACCTTTACTCCTTTTAAGTTGCTTCTCTCAGATATTTCGTGACAGTAAGAGAAAGCTGGCTAACACCACTCACCTGTCTCCATTCCCTGCCCTGCTTGGATCTCTCATTCATATAGAACTTAAGCCCCACATTGCTTAGGTTCTGTTCTGCTTATTAGGGTCTAGCTGGACAAGCCACTGCACCTCCCTCAATGAGCTCCCTGCCTGGAACAGTTGCAGGGGAGTATGAGGCAACAGTGATAAGCATGCAGCAGAAAGATGAACCTAGGGGACACTCAGGAAAAGCTCCTAACCTGACCAGCTGGAGGAGGGGCCAGATAGAAGCTATCTTAAAGTAAGTGGCACCTAAGGAGAATCTCCAAGGGGTCAGCCAGGTCCAGAGGTTTTGCAGTCAAAGGGAGAAGATGCTACAGCTATTCCATGTGACTGATCCCAGAGCCCTGCCTCACACACCTAATTCATCCAGCACACCATGCATGCCTCTGCAACCAGCTGCCTGCACCATGGCTCTCTGAAGCCAGCACTGGCCCGGTGTTATTTGCTGCCAGTTTCCCTAGTGCCACACTTCAGTCACCTACAGGGCTACCAAAGTTCCCTCCTGCCAGGCCCCATACATGTTTGGGCTCCCTATGTGGACTAAGTCTCTCTTTGGTCACTGTCTTCCCTGGTCCTTGCCTACTGGGCTCCCTCCTATCTCCTACAGCCTGAATATCCTTGCTGCCCAGTCAGTGTTCAGCAATCTCCTGTTCCAAGGCCTTGGGCCCCTGATAAGGCTCCTCTGAACTCTGGCAAGGAAAGGAAGTATTTGCTGGATTGTGAGGGTCTTAGGGGGTGCCAACCTTCCTCCCAGGCTTGTGCATTCGAAACAGAAATCTCACAGCTATTTTCTCTCTGAACAGGCACTGAATTGCCAGGCAATGGGGTGGAGCAACCAGGAGGGTCTGACAGATCCATGAGCTCTTGGGGGCTGCTGTCAGATGATGCAGACCACGGTGCCTGCTACCTCCAGCTCAGGGACCACGGGCCAGTCATGCACCCCTGCCTTCAGCAGTCGAGCCAAAGGAGCTTCCAGAGGGCCTCGTAAACAAGTTAGTGACAGCACCACGCAGCCCAGCAGGTCCTGGGGAGCTGACAGAGGGAAAAGCCTACAAAAGCAGAACGTACCTTCTTGCATGACACGTCCTAACACTCCCGCTGCAAGTGTCTGCTCTTCGCAGCCCACGTAGCCCATCCCAGCTAGAGCTGTGCAGCTAGGGGCTCAGGTCCTGAGAACCTTACGACTTGAATTTTAGCCCATACTCAATTCTGACAAGATGTGGGGCTTTTCCTCTCTGGGTCTCAGTAGTGTCATCTGTGAATTACCTCTAAATCCAGCTTTTTCATGTCACTCAGGCTCTATGACTTGGATCCCATTTCAGCTCAGGAACTTTATCCTGGACCCAACTTAAGGGATCCCCAAACCAGAAAGCAGTCCTCCTCCTTCTTTTCTTTAAGCTTTTACAATTTTATTAGAATTTTAAAGAAAAAGAAATCCTTAGGGCAGGTGAGCTGGTAATCTTGGCAACTGCCTTGAGGAGGTGAATGAAAGGAAGGAAGGAAGGAAGGAAGGAAGGAAGGAAGGAAGGAAGGAAGGAAGGAAGGAAGGAAGGAAG
>NW_008352891.1:421863-425720 GCF_000622305.1 Nannospalax galili | reverse complement strand
TGGCAGCTTCCATGAGGAGGTGAATGGTGGGAAGAAGGAAAGAAAGTCATGAAGGTTAGAGCCTTCCTGGGAGGTCAGACACATGGCTGGGAGAAGGAAGCTTTAGAGAAAAATTAAAGAAATACAGGATGCCAGGGGCAGCCCAAAGCCTTAGAGAAAGCATGTTTAATAAGAAACATGAAGAAGAAAAGGGGAAATTACACTTCCCTGAAGAATTCAGGGAATCGGGCAACTCACAAACTACATGGTGGTAGCTAGGAAGTTCTGCCATCCTCCTCCTTCTGTTTCTACCCCATGTTATAGATACTTTAAAAGTCATTTTCTCTAAGCAGATAATATCTGCTACAGGTCCATAATCTTTATCTAAAGGATGGAACTTCAAAACTCAGGGTTTTCCCAGAGTATAAAAAGGAAATGAGGGCTGCAGAGATGGGTCTGTCAATAAAGTGCTTATCATTCCAGCACGAGGACCTGACTCTGATCCCCAGAACCTACACCATAGAACCATGTGTGGTAGTGTGCGCTTGTAATCCCAACGCTGGTGAGATGGACACAGGAGGATCCCTTGGACTCACTGGCCAGCCAGCCTGGCCAAATCAGTGAGTTCCAAGCCAGAGAGACCCTGTCTCAAAAAACAAAGTGGACCACATCCTGAGGCTGAAGTTTTACCTCCACATGCATGCATACACACCTGCACACATGCGCACACATGCACACACACATACACACACAATTTTTTTAAAAGAATTTCATCAAGTATGGTGGTGCACACCTTTAATCCCAGCACTCGGGAGGCAGAGGCAGGCAGATCTCTATGAGTTCAAAATCAGCCTGGTCTTCATAGCAAGTTACAGGTCCACTGGAGCTACATAGTAAAACTCTGTCTCAAAAATAAAAAGAGAACATTATATAATAGATATCAAGTAATAATATCCAAGAAGGCCTGCGGTGGCATCCCACCATCAAACTCAATTAATGGTTCTATGGTAAAGCATATGACTATGAAAACACCCCTAGAATGAGGTACAGATAACTCAGCCAGATCAGCATGGAATAGCAGGACTATGACCAAGCTGTGGCAGGCAGTGGTGGTCCCCTCAACATAGGGTGCATCCTACTCACCCTCGGAGCCCTAGAGCCAGGCCACAAATCAGTGGGGATGAGGAGCACTTTTGGAAGTATGACTGGTAGCAGTGTGACAGGCAGACAGATGTCCCAGCATGAGGGGACAGAGCCCAGGTTGCATTACAGTTTCTACCTTTAATCCCTAGACTTGAAGGAGTTCTGTAACCTCAGCCTCAGTTCTCCAGGGGTCCTGATATGACCACAGGTTTGTAAAGATAAATGAGAGTAGGATGCAGGATAGAAATAGAATAACAAGGTCTAATAAATGTTTGTTGAATAAATGAAAGGCAGAATGAATTATTGAAGACACTCAGTGATTGTTAGTATGTCTGAACAATGAAGGCATCTACTTCTACCTGGATCCCCAGAGCCGAGGTTCCCTGTTTGTTCTCCAAACATCACCATCACCATGATAACAGCGCAGAACCAGCCACACACAGTCAGTGACAGTGTGCAGGAAGCCTGCGAGGTGAACTGTGTGCAGACTTTGCAGCCACATGGGAATAAAGAGGAGAAGTGGAGGGAGGCAAGCAGCAGACTGCTGCACAGGGTGCAGGATTTCTAGTCAGACACGTGGTTGTGGATTCAGCTCTACCTATGCACTAGCTATGGTTCTGAGAAAGAGACCTACCACTCCAAAGGCCTCGATGTCCTCTTTCATATGAACTTGCTTCTCTGGACAGTTAAAAACACAAAGCAAACATCCAAAGGAGCTCATGCTGTTATCGCACACTGCAGAGAATTGCTCTGCAAAGAGCAGCACAGTCTCACCACTTTCATAATTTGCTTAGTATCTTTAATATATGCTGCCACTGAAGTTCCTAGAAATTACATTTATGTACAGAAAACTCAGCAGTGTACATTTAACCCAGTCTGGTGGCAACTTCTTTGACCTTTGCCTTTTCCAACTTGGCAATGCCAGCCACAAATTTATGTAACAGGATCACTTACTTGCTGGGAGTATTTTATGTCAGTCTCACTATGCAGACCAGGCTGGCCTCACGGAGATCTGCCTGCCTCTGCCTCTCAAGTGCTAGAAGAAGCAAGCAGTGAATACAGGCCATGCAGCATCTCTCTGTTCAGGAGGATTTGATGTGTGAGGACCATAGCCACGAGATTTCCTCAACCCTGGCAGTTTATAACAAAACAGGGATGCTAGGGACACGACAGATGGTTTCAGAGCACCCAGGGCATGAAGAATGGATTTGTTGGTGTCCGTTTCTCAATTCTGAGCTTCTAAATACTTCTGCAACTCTTCCCCAAAATAGCTGTGGTGGAGGCTGGCATCATGTGGCTATTACCACCTATCTTCCTTTCCATGTCCATCCTTCCTCCACTCTACAGAAGAAAGACACACCCAACCTCCATCTCAAACCTTCTAGCCTGCTTTGTCTCTGGAGCACATGACCAACTTTCCAACCACTGGTGCTCACAGGCCTCTGAGTCCTGACACTCCAACCCACCCCGATCTTTCTAGGGCATAAGTCACAATCACATTTACATTTTATATGTAGTAGGCACAGTCATTCATAGTATGCATTTTTCTTTCTAATGAACTGCATATTAAAAACAATTGTATGGCAATTCAATACAGAAAACAATGTTAACATTTAAGAGCCTTAAATAGTTAAGAAAATTTGAGTTTTTACATTTTAAATTATGTGCATATTTTGATATAAGGATGTATAACAAAATGGTTAATAAAAGACATTCAAGTATAAAGTATATTCTGCTAATTTAAAATTCTGAAGATGAAAAATAGAATTTTAAACTCAGTGAGAAAAGGAACAATATAAATTGCAATTATTATAAAATAATCTATTCATAGGCTGGGGGGTGTATCACTGGTATAGCACCCGCCTGGCCTTTGCAGCCTTTCTTGGTTTCCATGCCAAGCACTGCAAAAAAATATTCTATTCATGGACTATTATACTTTATGTATTGTCATTTTTCAGTGAATGATAGTAGTTATGAAGTCACTAAGTTTTTTTATATTACATTAGAGAAGGGGTGGGGCATTTGTAATTTCATGTCAGTAGCTTACAGTAAGCCAGAAACAATGACATTCACTTCTCTTCAGCAAGCATGATAGCAATGTGTAGACACCAACTTAAAGAAGGAGGTACAGTAGTTTCACAATTATTTTACGGGTATGGATGTGCTTTCTTTTCTTGGTTTTTACACTTTAATAAACAAATGATCTGCTAAAATCTGAAATAGCACAGATAATATAAGGATAATGCTAAGCATGGAACAGAAAATCAAAGAAATTAATATAGCACTTGTAAAGCACAAGATAGGACCGAACTCAGAACCCAGAATCCAGCTCTAGCACTGTATGACATTGAGCAAGTCCCTTTTTCCTCAGAGCCTCAGTTCACTCATGAAACAAGGAAAGTGGATGGGAGGTTTTGTAAGACTCTATAATTTAAAAATAATATTTATTCAGGGGCTGGAGAGATGGTACAGTGGTTAAGAGCACTGACTGCTGTTCCAGAGGACCTGGATTCAGTTCTCAACACCCATATGAAGGCTAAAAATCTGGCATAGTAATCCCCCTGGCATTGCTCTTAGTGCTCAGGGTTTCTTTGGCTATATGAGGTCTTTTGTGCTTGCATATGAATCTTAGGATGTTTTTTTCCAATTCTGTGAAAAATGTCATGGGGATTTTGATTGGCATTGCATTGAATCTATAAATAACTTTTGGTAGGATGGTCATTTTTACAATATTA
>NW_008352891.1:420888-421346 GCF_000622305.1 Nannospalax galili | reverse complement strand
TAGTTTTTCTCCATTTAGAATGATGTTGGCTGTGGGTTTGTTATATATGGCTTTAATTATGTTGAGGTATGTTCCCTTCTGTCCAATTCCTTCTAGGACTTTGAACATAAATGCATGTTGAATTTTGTAAAAGGCCTTCTCTCCATCTATTGAGATGACCATGTGGTTGTTGTCTTTGAGTCTATCAATATGATTTATGATGTTCATTGACTTATGTATATTGAACCATCCCTGCATCTCTGGAATAAAGCCTACTTGATCATGGTGGATGATCTTTTTGATGTGTGTTTGTATGTGGTTTGCAAGTATCTTGTTGAGAATTTTAGCATCTATGTTCCTTAAGGGTATGGGTGTATAGTTTTCCTTTTTTGGCTATATCATTACCTGGCTTTGGTGTTAGGGTAATGCTGGCTTCATAGAAGGAATTTGGAAGTTCTCCCTCCATTTCTATCTTTTTG
>NW_008352891.1:411433-420476 GCF_000622305.1 Nannospalax galili | reverse complement strand
TGATTTCTGCCCTGATTTTTGTTATTTCTTCTTGTCTGCTGGGTTTGGGTTTTGTTTGCTGTTGCTTTTCAAGTGTCTTGAGTTGCAATGTTAATTCATTTATTTGTGTTCTTTCCTATTTTTTTGATGTAGGCTGTCCCTAAGGACAGCTTTCCACGTGTCCCAGAGGTTTTTTTGTGTTGTATTGTCCTTTTCATTTAGTTCCAGGAATACTTTTATTTCTTTCTTAATTTCTCTTTTGACCCATTCATCATTCAGCAGAATGTTGTTTAATCTCCATGTGTTCATGTGGTGATTAGGACTTCTTCAGGTGTTGATTGTAAGCTTTATTGCATTGTGGTCTGATAGAATCCATGGAATAATTTCAATATTTTTGTATTTATTGAGGTTTGTTTTGTGCTCCAGTATATGGTCAATTTTGGAGTAGGTTTCATGGGGCACTAAGTAGAAAGTATGTCCTCTGGTGCTTGGTTGGAATACTCGTTAGATGTCTGTTAAGTCCATTTGATATATGGTTTTGTTTAATTCAGATGTCCTTCTGTTAACTCTCTGCCCTGTCGACATATCTAATGGAGACAGTGGGGTATTGAAGTCCCCTACTATTAATAGGTTGGGATTAATCTGGGTCTTAAAGTCCTGTAGTATTTTTATGAAGTTGGGTGCAACAGAGTTTGGTGAATATGTGTTCATGATTGTAATATCTTCTTGGTTTATTGTTCTTTTGATCAGAATGAAGTGGCCCTTTTTGTCTCTTCTGATTAGTTTTAGTTTAAAGTCTATTTTGTCAGATATTAGAATTGCTACACCTGCTTTTTTCTTAGTGCAATTTGCTTGGTATACTTTTTCCATTCTTTCACTTTGAGATAGTGTCTAGTCTGTTAATATTTAAAGTTATTAATGAAAGATGAGTATTGAATCCTCTCATTTTTATTTCTGTTTACATTCGTGATATAGCTGTACTTTTCCACAGTTATACCTTTATTGAATTTCTTTCCACAATCTTTTGGGTATAGTCATTCCCTTCTTCACCTCTTTGTATTGCTTCCAGAACTCTCTGAAGGGCTGGTTTTGTGGACATGAATTCCTTCAGCCTATTTATGTCATGGAAGATTTCTCTTTCCCTTTCGACTATAATAGACATTTTTGCTGGGTATATTAATCTGGGTTGGCATCTGTGGTCATTTAAAACTGAGAATACTTTGGTCCAGGCTCTTCTGGCTTTCATAGAAAAAGTCAGCTGTAATCCTAGTGGGTTTTCCTTTATATGCGACTTGTTGTTTTTCTTTTGCAGTTTTCAGTATTGTCTCTTTGTTCTGTATGTTTAGTGTTTTTACTATGATGTGCCATGGAGAGTTTCTTTTCTGGTCCTCTCTGTTTGGTGTTCTATATACTTCTTGTATTTGTATAGGCATGTCTTTCTTTAATTTTGGGAAATTTTCTTCCACAATTCTGTTGAAGATCTGGTCCATACCATTATCTTGAGATTCTTCTCCTTCTTGTATGCTTATGATTCGTAAGTTTGGTCTTTTTATGGTGTCACACACTTCCTGCATATTCCATTCTTGTGCTTTCTTAAATTTTTCATAATCTTTGCTTGAGTGGTCTAGTTCGTCCACTTTATCTTCCAGTCTTGATATTCTGTTTTCCATTTCATTCATCCTATTGGTGAGTTTTTCTCCTGTCATTTCTAATTGGCTTACTGAGTGTTTCACTTCCTTCTTCATTTCAGCCTGAGTAGTCTTCAATATTTCTAGCTCTTTTCTGAATTCATTCAGTTTATCCCTATCTTCCTTCAGTTCTTTGATTTCTTTGTGTGTTCTTTAAATTCACTGAATTCTTTTATCATGTTTATAACTGTTCGTTTGAGTTCCATGTCCTGCATTATCTAAAGGGGGGTTCTCATTATACTCCTCTAGAGAACTATTGGCATTTGGTGGGGATATGTTATTTTGGTTTTTCATGTTATTATTTTTTCTCTGTGATTTTGACACATGAATTTCTTTTGTAGTTTCTGATCTTGTGTTAGACTCAAGCCTTCAAGTTTAGGTCTGCTTCCATTTGTAAACTTTATGTGCCTTTGTGGTTTACTTTTGGGGCATGAAAAGCTGGTTGGTCTAAGCTTCCAGTTCTCTCTTGTGATTTTATATTGGAGTGGCTGGATTGCTTTTGTCTTCAGGAGTTCCCACAGAGGCCCAAGTCAGATGAGGATCAGATGCTATCAGGCTTTTGCCTAAGGTCTGGATCCCTCCAAGAAATTTGGGGGTTGGACTGGCCTGGGAGCAGGGCCCAGGAAAGATGCTGGTCTCTGTCAGCTGGTGGCCATGCCACCCAGAGCTGCAAAGGGAGTTGGGGGTGGGAAGAGACCCCAAGGGCTCCTTGTAACTACAGGAAGGAACTGGGTTGATCTGGATGCAAAGGATCAGGAAGCAGTGGTGGCTCCAAGCAGAGAGGTCAGCCCCAGTGTCTGGGGTGCCAAGACAAGAAATGGGCCAGTACCCAGGCTAGGAGGAGAGACAGGGGCTTGGGAGCTGGGAGTGTGAATGAGGCTGGGAGAGTCAAGGGGCAGTGGGCATGGATGGACTTACCCAGGAAAGAGACTGGCGGGTTGTGCAAGCCAGGGAAGCAGAGGGAGGTGAGGGCAGGACCAGGGCCAGAGGGCTCCCGGGGACCGGGAGAAGGAACTGGGTTGTCTGGATGCAAAGGATCAGGAAGGTGGTGATTCCTGGTGAAGAGGTCAGCCCTGGTATCCAGGAAAGAGGCTGGCGGGTTGTGCAGCCCAGAGAAGTGGAGAGAGCAATTTTTTTTTTTATTAAACAAATCTGATGAAGTCTTCAGTTTGTAATTTTTCATCTGTAATTTCATAAGAAAGTGTTGGCTCGGGGCTGGAGAGATGACTCCGTTTAAGAGCACTGACTGCTCTTGCAGAAGACCTGGGCTTGATTGCCAGCCAGCATCACATGGCAGCTAACTACTGTCTATAACTCCAGTTCCAGGGGTTCTGACCATGGGCACTATATAACATGGGTACACTTACATACATGCAGGCATAACACTCATATACATAAAATAAAAATAAATAAATAGCATTTTAAGTGTTGCTTTATTGAGCGTACAAAACTGTATACAGAAAGACAAGAAAGAGAAAGTCAGAGGCCCCCCACAAAACAAGAGAGTGACCTCCAGGCCCTCCAAGATGCACAACCAGCATCTTGGACACATAGTCCAGACTTTAAAAGGACAGCATCCCCAGCAAAGGTGCCATCTGTTAGAATTCAGCTGGGCTATCCATAGTGCAGGGAAAATTCCCATCAACCCACACTGACAAGACACATCCTTTTGAATTCACTGCACAAAAGCAAAGACATGTAGCTTGTCCCTGTGGCTCCTGTCCTCTAGCATTTCTCCAAGGTGCAGGCCTTACCCTCACCTGCTGTACTCTTGGATCTGAAAGTATGTTGGTGGAAGGCTACCTCTCAGGGAGCCATCTAGTAGCCTGCATTATCACTGAACAGAAAATGACCTGGTCAAGCTACATAGGGCATGAGATGCTGGGGCTGCCAGCGGGGCTATTTATACTGAAGGAAGGATATTTGAAAATCCCATCTCAGTGTCTAACCCAGCATGATCCTTTTATATGCAATTATCCCCCAGTTTAGCATGAAATCCAAATAAGTATTTAGAAATGCTGGAACCTCTAGATGAAAGCTATAATTATTGTATCAATGGTTTTCTTCTAAAGGGCACACAATCGGAAAGAAGAGCCAGCATATTAGAGCAATTAATGGAAATTATAGAGTGTTGGAGACAATGGTTTTGCATTCTAGTTCCAAACATTGTCAGAATTTAGGCATCATCAGTGTTGTGGCTGAAGCCCAAACTGATTAACATTCATGGTTTATGAAGGGCATCACACATGCAGGCTGAATTTTGCAAATAGTGAAATGTAAAAGACAAGGTCCTGCCACATGGACCTCAAAATCTGAACAAAATGCAAACTAAACAGCAGATGGAAGCTAAGTGTTCAATCAGAATTCGAGGGTCAGAAAGAGAACTGTGGATTAGGTAAAAAGAGCTTCAGGAAGACTGGAAATGGTGATAAATCCTGAAGCCCATGTTCACACCCTATACATACCCATTGAACCCTCAGGGGATGTAGCTGTTCCCCACAAGGCAATGGCAGATGGCTGGTCTTCATTGTAAACTTTCCTATCTGTCTAATCACAGTATTAGTCATTGATTTGTTCTAATGTCATCCCTCTCCTGGAGTGTGGGCAGCTCAGGGCAAGACTTTGTGTTCTCATCCCTCAGCTCAGGGCCTTACAGAGCAATGTTTATGTAGTTGCATAAGATTGAGACCTGACCTCTCACATTGCTTAACTTTTAAGTATAATCATCTCCTTGAACTTCTAGAAATGCAGAAGCATCTTTCCCCTACATCACTTCACCCCAGAACCCTTCCTTAACCTCCATAGCCTGCCCCTGAAGTCCAAAATCACTCACCACCCCTTAGGAAGTCTCCATGTACCCCATATGTGCCAGGAGGATGGAGAAAATATCTCTAACTTTGTATCTCTTTGTTGTTTTTTTAAATATGAAAGTTGGCCTTTGAGCTGGGCATGGTGGTACACACCTTTAATCCCAGCACTCAAGAAGCAGAGGCAGGTGGATCTCTGTGAAACAGAGCCCAGCCTGGTCTACATAGAGAGTTCCAAGCTAGCTGAGCTACAGAAAGACCTTATCTCAAAAAGACAAAAAAAAAAAAAAAGTTCACCTTTGAATTGAATTGCATCTCTGCATAATTCACATGTTTAAGTCCAAACCCCAGCACACCACTGATGATGCTAGAATGTAGGGTGTTTACCAGGTGAGAACCCAGACAGGAAACAATCTGTCTCCAAGGAGAAGGGCCACAGGAGAAGCCAATACTCAATTCCTGAATCTCTGACTTCTGCCAAAACAGTGAGGAAACATACTATTATTCAAGCCACCCAGTCCCTGGTATTTTGTTATGGCAGCTCTAGTAAACCAATACAAAAGCTATGGTATATAAAATCACTGACTTATCCTAAGAAACTGAATGGAAAGCAAGGACACAGAAGAAAAGGCGAAAAGAGTGTGGTATGTGTCTTGGGCCCATTTGGTCTGGAGTGCTATTAAAGCCTGATGTCTCCTTATGGATTTTCTGTCAGATCTTCTATCCATTATTGAAAGTGGAGTATTGAAGTCGCCAGAAACTTCTGCCCAAAGTTGGCAGAAGGAAGGAAATAATAAAGGTTAGAACAGAAATAATTGAAGTTGAGAATAGAAAGACAATAGGAAAAAAATCAATGAAACTAAGAGTTGGTTTTCTGGAAAGATAAATTTGACAAGCCCCTCAGCTAGATTAACTAAGAACAAAAGAGAGAAGACGCAAATAAATAAAACCAGAGATGAAAGAAAAGAAGTTATAACTGATGCCACAGGAAAAAAGGAGCCATAAGGCTATTGTGAACAATTTTAAATCAACAAATTACATAACCTAAGGATAAATTCCTAGAAATACACAGCCTACTCAGATCAAATCATAAAGGGAAAATCTGAACAAAGTAATAAAAAATAAGGAAATTGAAGTGATAATCAAAAGTCATCCCCCCCCCCCAAAAAAGACCCAGGGCCAGATGATTTCACTGATGAAGTCTTTCAACATTTAAAGAATTAACATCAATCCTTCTTAAATTCTGCCAAGCAATTGAAAAAAAAAAAAAGGAACATTTTTCCAAATGCATTTTAAGAGGCCAACATTTTCAAAGCCAAAGGCCCTACCAGACAATAAAGAAGAGTGCAGGCCAGGGTCTCAAAGAAACACAGATGCTAAACTCCTCAGGAAAATCTCAAACTAGATTGAACAGCACATTAAAAGGAACACACATCATGACCAAGTATGATTTCCTCCCACTATGCAAGGATGGCTCAACATAAGCAAATAAATTAGTGTAAAACAGTACGTTAAGAGGATGAAGGATAAATGTCACACAGCTATCTCAATAGCTTCAGGGGGAATTATTTTTTTTTATAAAATTCATCAGTCCTTCCTGAAAAACAATGCCAGCAAATTAGATTTAGAAGAAACTTACCTTGGCATAAGAAGGGGCATAGAAAACACATTAATTAGCTTGACCGTCACCACTTCACAATGTGGACATATATTAAAATGTCAAATAGTATATCCTAAATATATAGTTTTTATACATTAGTATCTCAATAAAGTTATTAAAAATAAATAAAAATCATATATGAAAAGCCCAGAATTAGCATCTCATCAATGAAAATCTGAAGCCCTTTCCTCTGAGATCAGAAACAAGGAAAGGATGGTGTGTGTGTGTGTGTGTGTGTGTGTGTGTGTGTGTGTGTGTGTGTGTATGTGTGTGTGAAAATACATATGGAGGCCAGAGATCAGTGTCAAGTGTCTTCCTCAATCAAATTCCACCTTAGTTTTTGAGATGAGGTTTCTCACTGAACCTGGAGCTCCCTGATTTGGCTAGACAGAAAAGTAGAGGGATCCTCCTGTTTCTGTCTTCCAATGCTGGGATTGCAGACATGTGCTACCGTGCCCAGCTTTTTATGTGGGTGTAGGGGATCCAAACTTAGGTCCTCATGTTTGCACATCAAGCAGTTTATCCACTGAATCCCAAAGAAATATTTATAATAAATGAAAACAAAACAAATAAAAATGAAAGATTTTTGAGACCCAATTTGAAATTAATGGAGAACCATTCATAAATAAAATTGGAAGACCAAAATAAAAAAAGAGGTGGACTAGTCTCCAAGTTCCAGAATTGTATATTAATAATTTCTACAATGACCTAAAGTTGACTAACTTTAGAATTAACAGAAACTTAGCTTTGATTTGTTGCTAGCTGTGAGAACACAGCAGCCTCTCACTTAAATTCCTTGGAGCTTGGTTTTCTATTTTGTATCTTATTTGAAACGCATACTCCTCTACTCTTACCTAAACTGCTGCAGTGATGTCACATGCATAATACATCTGTCACGGGTAGTGCAATCACCTACACCGAACTCAATACATCTACAGTAAGGGGGCACCCAAAGTGGGACAGTTTGGAGACATTGAGAATAGAAGTGCTCACTGCAAACTTTCTTCCTTCTCACCTTTGACCCTCAATCACTAGTTCATGGCCACTTTGATGTGTTGTATTCACATGATGGTAGAAGTTAGTAGACATTCCAGCAATGTCCTTCCATTGTAAACAATAGGCTAAATTATCTTGGAAGCTCCATCTGGGGACCAAACCATGGAGCTTCCAGGAAAATTTGGGATGCAATCTTTTTATCCACTGAAGACAATGTGAAGACACACAGATTTGGCCTATTCTATCTGATTTGTCAAAGCCCTTGGGTGCAGTGTTCGATGCTCCCTAAAATAGCTACTGATTACCATACCCAGTGGAGACGTGACTTTAGAAATCATCTCCTTGCCTAGAGAATAGATACCTTCAGTTAAAGCCCAGAAGGCTCCATTTCAGAGCAGTTTTCTACAGGGTTACCCCATGAGCTAGCTCTTCCAGGAAAGGGCCTCCAGCTCTCAGACCACTGGGCTCTAAAGCCAGGCTCTCCATGGGAACTGCATGCAGGTTTCATCATGAGTTCCATCAAATTCTGAGTGTGGGGAGAGGGAACTGTGAATCCTGAAAAGAGATGGCAAAAATGGCAAGGGACTCTATTAAAATGACTTTTCACATTTCTGGGGACCAAAATCCGGGAGATGCTTCTGACTTCAACATACCTGTAATATCTTCAGTCATGTTGAGAAAGATACCTATAATATCTTTAGTAAAAAGGAATAAATAAAAGAAAGAAAATAGTAACTTTTCAAGGTATTTTTCTTCCATGACAGCATCTACATAAAACACTGATGAAAGAGAAAAGGCAAGCCAGTGTTTGGCCATCTTTGTGAAACTTTGTTGGAAATAAGGGCAGAAAAGCGTTAGAATTCAGCAGCAGAGTCAGGTACTGACATGAAGTTCTCTAGGCCTTGACCCAGACAGACACAAGAGCCCTTTAGGGGCACAAAAAGACAAGGTGCTCCTTACTCATGTGAACTATGTCCACAAGCACCCCCTCCATCAAGACATCACAACTGTAGAGTCCCTAACAGTACCCTTTTTTCATTCATGCTTAGGAGTCCAACGACCTCTTGACTTGCTATTTCCCATTGACGTCTCTGCAGCCATTTCTGTAAATTTTCCCAGTCTATATAGAGCAAAAGGTCATCAAGACTAGCTAAGCATTAAGTGTTCCTCAACTCCATCCCCCAGCAGGCACTATGTTTCCCCATAGTCCACTGCCGAAGCCCCTAACCATGCCTTGAAAATGGGCCATGGCTCTTTTTGTGTGCACAGAATCCAGCCCCTTTTGGAGCCCCCCCCCAAAAAAACACCTCAAATCCACCATAGAGGGGTTGCAGGATTCCATAGCTTCCACTGACACAGTCAGAGATTTGTGTGGTTTTCTGGAAAAATCAAAGTAACAGGATTGGCTCCATGTATCTGACCACATATCAACAGTTGCTCATCAGCAAAAGCAGAATCATGTCATGGCTCCCCTGGTGCCTCTGATTTCAAGCCCATTAGTATTCATCAGGACAAATATCAGTCAAACTTCCTACCCAATAGCTAACTAATCTCATCTAGGAATCCTAATTCCCTTCCATGGGAAACCTTATCCCCTCTCACATTCAGCTATGTCCTTCTCCCTAGTGTATATCACCTGTCCCAAGTCTCATTAGGACATTTACAGGATGAGCACTTGATCACATTGTTATAGCACTTACTTAAAACAGCAAAATGTAAAGCAAATATTCTTCAGGAGAATAAAAAGGGGTATCTCCTTTCCTGGCGCCCTTCTCTGGCAGCAATCTCTCTACTGTGCCAGCCTGCTAAGAAAAGCCATGGATCAGGCTGGAGAGATTGCTCAATGGTTAAGAACACTGACTGTTCTTGCAGAAGACCCAGGTTCAAATCCCAGCACCCACATGGCAGCTAAT
>NW_008352891.1:410218-411077 GCF_000622305.1 Nannospalax galili | reverse complement strand
GGCAATACACACATACACATAAAATAAAAATAATAAATAAAATATATATATAAAAAGAAAATCCATGGATCAAAGATCAGTTTCTTCAGTTTTCAGACAGAAAAATAAAGGATCACAAGAGAAAGGGGTAACCCCACAGTGGGTCAACAGCAAAGCCGACACGCCAGACAGCAGTTTCCAGAGTTGGTCACTGCAGCATAATCCAGTTCATATATTATTCTCATAGTATTGCATTATGTCTGCTTGCAGCCTCTGTAAGCTAGAGGACAGGGTTGAGAGCAGCAGAAATTTAGTGACATGAGGATGTAATGAAAACATTATCAAGGAGCGGGTGTATTGATTAAATCATTGTCCTTGAGGTTGTGGAGTAAATAAACATACAATAGTTCAGATGGCTAGCCACACAAATTAACATTTATCTGAAAATTTTTATATATTTGCTCTGAATGGCACTGTAGACGGGATAGTACTTTAAAGAGTTATTTGGGTTTTGGCTCTGGAGAGATTTTTCTCATTACTGTCCAGATGTTTTATAAGATGGAAACCACTCAGTATATGAGAGTACTTACATTGTGGTTCTTGTCAGTATTTTTATATTACCTTGAATCTTCATTATTTATCAAGTTATTAAAGTATTCACCTCATCATTTTAAGTGACTTTAATAAGGTTAAGTTTGTTTTATTAGTTTCTTGGATATTTATATTTATTCTTCAATGATTTCTCATTCAAGTCTTTAGTTCTCCATTTTTGTGGTTGGTGCAAACATTTATATATATATAATGTATAATACACTTAACATTTATATGTACAAATCATTTATCATAAAATTGTAATCCTTGTTCTAGTCTCTCATTTTTT
>NW_008352891.1:399073-410186 GCF_000622305.1 Nannospalax galili | reverse complement strand
TAATTTTTATCTAATCAAATCCATTTAACTCTGTGATTTCTCCAATAGACAAGGAGTTCCTCCTTAAAAAATTAAGCAAATGTTTGTCCATTTCAACCTTGCTTTGATGTTTACAATTTTATAAGTTTATAATTACATAAATATTTAATTATTTTTGGCACAATGTGGTAATTGAAATGATAAATAATCTACCTCCTGATGAGAAGTCACAGAGAACAAAAAACATGTAAATATAACATTGCTCATCTGAGAACAAGAACATCATCCCATTTAGTATAACTTATGTAGTCAATAGAAAAACTATTTTATGTATTATTTTTACTTTATGTATATAAATGTTATGCTTGCATAGAGGTAAGTGCACCCATATCATGCAATGCCCGTGGAGGACAGAAGATGCTGTCAGATCCCCTGACACTGTAGTTACAGATTGTTAGCTGCCATGTGGGTGCTGAGATTCGAACCTGGGTCTTCTGCAAGAACAGTGTTCTTAACCACTGAGCCATCTCTCTAGCCCTGTCAGTAGACTGTTTAAATTAAAAACAATGGTCTAGTAATGTGACAGACAGAGACATAGGTTTTTCTCTAGTATCTATGACCTCTCCATGTATATTTGGCTATGTTTACAGTACCATACATGAGTTCCCTCCCATTGCGCAAACTTTAAGCCCAATTAGATAGCTGTTGATTTCCTCCAAGATAAAAGTGCCATTACTGCACCAGTAGGGATAGTGTGCTATACTAATCACTGTTGTGGTTATTAGGCTTTACAATTGGGGTTGCATGATTGATTTTTTTCCCCTTAGCAGCTTGCATAGTATCCTCTGGCACTTTGAGAGCTATTCTCTAGGGAGGAGACTTCCAGGTCAGTTCTAGCTCCATAGCTCCAAGTTCTGTGTGCAAAGTATGTTCTGTCTTTGAAATGTAGAGAATAAGAGACTGCAGGGTGTATGTCCCTGGATAGGACTTCTGTACTAAACCTTAACTACCCAGGTTCAGGGACCACTGTGGAAAGGGAGCAGAAGACTATAAGAGCCAGAGTGGTGGTGCATGACCGCAAGAAAACAGAGTTTTCCAGGCTTCTGGGAACTTGTTCATATGAACATACAGCAATGATAACAGCATGCACAAGACCCATGTAAACTCAAATCAGACAAAAACTCAGTATAGAACTAGGGAAATGGGTTAGAAGCCCCAGTGTTAGCTAAGGAACCATTGACAGCTGATCACTGCTGGGTGAGGAAGAGCTGGTCATCTTTAACGTAGATAGATAGCTAGATAGACTGACCAGGCTCCAGTCAATGAACTCACACCAAGGGACATCTGGGGACACAAACTTAGCTCAATAAGCCTTAACATATATGACAGAATGTGTAAAACCCAGTAGGAGGGCTATGGGGAGGGTGCAGATAGATAAAGAGGTCTAAATATGATGAAAATAGATTGTATATAATGTACAAAAATTCAATTAAAATATATTGAAGAAAAAAACAAGCAATGACAAACAGACAAGTGTAAAGAATGTGATGGAGCACATTCCCTTGTATCTTACACTTTAGGAAATCGAAGTCTCAGTAAAGGTAAAAATACTTGGAACTATCCATTACTATGTCCTATCCCTAGGCCACAGCAAGTAACCACTACCCAACACTGTGCCATATCATTTCCATGCCTTTCTTATTATGTTTACTGTTCAAGGTTAAACTGTAGCATTACAGTTTTTCACATTGCATGCACACAGAGATTAAACACACCACATTGTCATCTTCTGTAATTCTCTCTCTCTCGTAGTACCTTTATATGACAGCATTATATCTTCAGTGTGTGTGTGTGTGTGTGTGTGTGTGTGTGTGTGTGTGTGTGTGTGTTGTAGATGTATCTGTGAGGTGGGAGGGTATATGCCTGTCCTCATGCTCAAGGAGACCAGAGAAGGCTATCCAGCAATCTGCTGTATCCCTCTCTCCACCTTCTCCTTTGAGATAAGATCTCTCACTTAATGTGGAGGGGAGGCTGACAGTCAGCAAGCTCCAGAAATCCTGTCTCTGCTCCTCACAGCACTGGAGTTATAGGTGTGCAGCCACACCTAGTTTTTAATGTGGGCACTGGGAATTTGAACTCGGCCCACATGATTGTGCAGCAGTGCTCTTACAGAGCTATCTCCCAGCTCCAATTCTTTTCCTTCATGTGTGCTCAGAGTCCACCATTGTGATGCAGATAATATCCTTTATCATGAGTGTATTTATATATGTTGTAACATACCATCATGTTAACAGGTATTCAAGCTTTGATTTTTTTTACCTCTATACATAATGCTGCTGTTAGTATCTTTGTATCTGCCTCCCTAAAATAATTTGCAAGTGTCAGTCAAAATCTCAACAGAATATTTTTATAATGAGACATGATGATTTTATGATTTATTAGAAATATTTGAAAAACACAGAGAAAACAAAAAGAAACATCCTATGGGTGAGACAGATGACTCAGTGGTTAAAAGAGCTTACTACTCTTGTAGAAGACCTGAGTTTTACTCCCAACACCAGGCATCTCACAACACCTGCAACCCTAGTTCTGGGAATTCAACAGCCTCTGGCCTCTGTGAGCACCTGCATGCATATGGTGTACATAAGTTCACACAGGCTCACACACATACACATAAATAAAAAATAACTAAGAACTTTTTTTAAAAGAGGAAGAAATTTCTTTGACTATAGGGAAGACTAACACCGGATATTAAAAATACATTATAAACTTACAACAATAGAAACAGGATGGTATTGGCTCAGGAATAGAAAAAGAAACAAGATTGCTCAAAGAGCTTAAAAATAAATCCAAGTCCGTATGCAAGTGCATGCAAGATCAAAGGAGATGTTTTGAACCAATGATAAAAGCTGATTTAATCAATATTGCCTGGACAATTGGCCAGTCATTTGGAAAAAGGAAGCTGGATTCTTATCACACTCTTATATACAAATTAATTTGAACAGAAAAGTAAGTAATAGTTTTAAAGCAGTACACACAGACGTAATTAAAACAGTTCACAAAAGTATAAAAATGGTATATTGAGCCCACAGTGAAAAAGGCACACTGTGTGCCCGAATGACAAGGATTTGCATGGTACAGTGCCCAAAGGTAGTGAACGATATGCCTTTTTAAGGGCAAATCAAAAAGCTGTTGATGGAGTGAAGGATTTCATAATCTGACAGACTACATCTCCATTAAAACCCACATGCTCTCTAAGTTGGTACTTCTACTTCAAGGACTTAATTTTATTGATAAACTGGCCCAAGTGCACTAAAAGTTATCTACAAAAAGATTCATTGTGCCATTGTTGGTAATAGCAAAACCCTGAATTAACCTACATGTTTTTGGCAGGTAACCAGATGAACAATAATTCATGGCAGAGAAATACCAATTGTACTCAGGTCACTGGAGCTTTTTGGTCAGCCGACTTCAGTGAATCAGTGAAGTCCAGGTTCCATGAGAAATCCTGTCTCAAAAAATAAAGCAGAGAGAAGGGGTTGAGAAAGACACCTAATGTCAACCTCTGGCCTCCACACTCACACTTCTCTATAACCCCACACACAGACACACCCATGCACACGTGAACACAAGCATATACCACATACAATAAAATAAATATCAAACTTTAAAAAGTACTTAGTAAAGAGCTAGGAAATTAACATACTTAATGTATTTAACAGTTCTTAACCACTAACCACATGTCCTCAGGGAAAGCCAGACCCATTTGATCTGTCTTAATATTTTTGTAGATAATCCTATTGTAATTAACTTATACTACTCTCTTTGAGTTATACTAATTCAAGTGTGTCACTGAGTATGCCTCCTATTGAGGCACTGATATCTATGTATAGGATGGTATCATTTATGAACACCCCTACAAACTGTCAAACACACGCATGCACATGTACACAGTACATGCATACAAAATGTATGAAAGGACACACAGAAATTTGTGACTCCAGAGGATTGGGTTTGTTGATAGAATTCAAGAATAATAAAGTTTTATGTTTTACTTTTCATGCATTTGTGTTCGTTGAGGTCTTTTCAACCAAATGAACATTTATTGCTCTCTAAATGTAGAAATATATTGAAAAATAGAATCTGTTGCTCTGCCCTCAGTCTCTACCCTATTATTTAAGGCAGAATGATCCAATCTTCACCATAATGGATGTTTGTATTCCATAAATCTCTATTCTAATAATCACCTCTTATAGACACATGACTCTTGGAACCTTGAGCCATTTAGCTTCTCAGCTCCTTACCATGCTGAGCACAGTGGAAGAGTATCTTCTCTTCCCCTGAAATGCTAATCATAGGAAGTTTCAAACATAAAAAACAGAAGTCCAGCCTGAGAGAGAGAGAGCAACAGTAGGAGATAAGGTGTTACCAAGGGGGAAATGGGTAAAGTGGTGGCATTTAAATGGGAGGGGAAGAAGGAGGGTTACATAAGGAACCATGGGGTAAAGGAAAAGGAGCTCAAGAGAGGGGGAACCATAGGAGACAGAAATTATCAAAGATAAAATGGGGAATATAGGGATACTTTAACTGAGGAGAGAGGAGAGAAGGTTAGACAGGGAGAGAGAGAGGAGAGACACATAATGCTTAGTTGGTATGAAAACCAGAAGAAAATGTATTAGTTCAAAAGGCTATGTAACAAGAAACAGTGTCAAACAGGAGAAACCTCCCTTCAAATTGTTGGCCAGGGTAGTCGAAGAGACTCCCCAAATTACACAGGCTATTGCCACAGCCCTTGATTTTCTTCCAGAACTTGAAGGTAAGACCCTATTGCTGAAGAGAGGACATACTTTGGATGTAGGGCTTAGAGCAATGGAGCTGGAACTGACCTGGAAGCCACCTCCATAAAGTCTAGCTAGGGCACTATTTCAAGCTGCTAAGAGAGAACATCAGTCAATGGTCAAGCCCCAGCTTTAAGTTCTAGTAACCACAACAATGACCAGCACAGCAACCTACATTGGGGCAGATGTGGTAGCTCACACCTATAATCCCAGCACATTAACAACTGAGGGAAGAAGATTCTTATGAGTTTGAAGCTATGATTTCTCTAAATTGATGTGAGCCATGCAAGAAATGTGCCCCTTTCTCCTGATAATATGCTGTTTTAGGAATGCTTACTTGGAGGAGGGTAATTTACAGAATGAAAAGGAGATTAACTTATAGGAAAAAATTTTAATCTGTTTCTCCTACGATTAGACTGACTGGAATTTGGCATGAAATTATCCCAAGAAAAGGAACGTGATGACAAAAAGCTGAGCTCTGACTGCAGATATTCAAGTTTAATTCATAATTCTTGGAATCCAATGAACCAGACTCCCATCTGAAGCCTCCTCCCTACCAATTTACTCATTGTTGACTCAGTTCACAGCCAAATTGTGCCATAGACCATCCCTCAGAGTCCCCCTTCCCACACAGCAGAACACATCTCACTACCCATCAGGACTGCAAAGCAGAAGATGGCTGGACCTGCAGTCTGTATTTGAATACCTCACCTATGACTCCATTTCTTCCCAGTCTCTGTTTCATTGAACAACTGAAGAACTGTCGGTGGTACAGAGCTTCCAGCAACCATGCCTAGGTTCACGGTCTCATAACTCAAAAAAGCAAAGATGGAATTAAGCCATCTTCTTTATTGTATGCAACCAAATTGTTAATTACACAGAGTAACTTTTATTTTTTCTGTTGAAGTCTTTTATTATCCACATGTGTTAAGGTTAACACTGCTTGGATCCTCATAGTCCTTCTGACTCAGTTCAGCAGTTCAGTTCAACAACCTTCCTTGGTATGAATGTCTCTCAATCATGTGCTGGGATTAGAGTAAAAAAGGCCCACCCCTTCCCATAGCCCAGTTGGAAATGCAAAAGCAACCAAGCACATGCAGCCCATTTTGTTGCATGTAACAGTGGGAGTAGATGTGAGGTGCTGGTGAGATACTGAAGTGTGTGATTCATTCAGGAGGAGAAGGAAGACCCAGCAAGGCTTAAAAGAGATCTCTGGATCATGGTTTTAAAGGCTGCACAGACATTTTCAAGGTACACCAGAGGAGAAAAGACATCTTGGACAGCCGAACATATGTGCAGGCCTTGAAACACAGCTGGACTTGTGGAGAGTGGTCAGAGGTGAGACAGCCAGGATGTAGTTTGTTCCTTAACACAAAACTGTATTCTATACCACAGGCAATCAGGAGCCCTGAAAGGCTTTTCCAGCAGGGAATTAACAAGGCCAGATACGCAGTTTCCCGTGAGGCTGGAATGAGAACTGGCCTGGTGAGGGTATTGCAGTGTTTCCATTATACACAATGGGAGAATATCAATAAAGTCAGCACAACACATGTCCCTCTAGAAACACCTTCTACTGTTCAAAATAAATAACACTTTGTCCTTTATCTGCTCATTCTTCCAAGAAGTTCAAAGAAATTTGTGGACTTTGTCTCTTTAATCTTTTCCAACATTTCTCAAAGATAGAGTAAGGAAAATAACACTTCCAATGGGCACTCTCAAGTACACAAAAACCTGGGGTATGTGAATTACAGAGGAGGAGGTCTTTGATCTCTGTCCGTTTTACCCACTCTCTTCTGAGAAAGAGTCTGTCCCTGAACCTCCTTTCATTGACACAGGAATTGAAGACTAGACCCTGAGGAGCAGACTACCAGACACATTGCAAAAAAAAATCTAGACCACATAGAAAAGTATACAAAATATATAATAAAAATCTGTGGTTTTCTATAACACAGAAGTGATGAGTTTTAAGAAGTGAATCTATTTCCTCCTGGTCTTTTTGACCACATAGCAAAATCAGGATCAAAGAGAATATACAATTTGGGATCCCAAAAAATTTGAATCCTACTGAAGGTGAAGTGAAAAGTGAGAATATGCACTGTATGAGGTTTAAGGAAGCACCATGTGCTGTAGTCTTTGGTGATGTGCGGGGTCTGACGATGAGAGAACACCATCTCTACTGTCCGATTTGCTAATTGCCTTTCAAGCAGGAAAAGCTCAAGGGCATTTTAAGTCTGGCTGAAGTGACCTCAGAATCCCCTCTAAATCTTGGATTATCTGACTATAAAACTGCAAAATAACAAAGCACCAGATTAATCTCAGAGCTTTAGTTCGGGCCAACTTTGGTTCCTCTGGGGAAAGGAAATGTGAATTTAGAACTAGACCCGAGTAAAATAAGAAACCCATCTCAGCCACTAACCAGTTGAAGAGCTTGGATCAAAACTTTTAACTACCTCATGACTCTGTTTCTCCATCTGTAAAAAGAAAAATGGTATTTCCTCCCTCAAAAATGTTTGGGAGTTTAAGAGAGATAACTTGCAACTCTGTGATGAGCACTTCCAAATTAGTCATCTTTCTTGCCATCACTGACCATCAGGCCTCAAGCAGTGAAGCAGAAGCCATCACTCTTTTCTGGGGATACCCATTCTGCTCACTATGGTAGGATACCCATTCTGATACCCATTCTGCTCACTATGAACCTGAATTTCTCACCCTCATCCCTGCTGTGGTCCCTGAAGTAGCAGAGGCTGAATCACACATTCAGTATCTGATACTTATAACTGTCAAAGAGTTCTATCTAATTCACATCTGTGATGTCTGAGATTGAGCGTTAACATGACAGGATCTAGACTCACCTGTCAAAGAGTTCTATCTAATTCACATCTGTGATGTCTGAGATTGAGCGTTAACATGACAGGATCTAGACTCACCGAGCAGACAAACTCTAGCCATAACTGTGATGGAATTTCTAGATTGAGTTAATTGATGTGGGAAGGCCCACCTTGAATGTGGGCGGTACCATTTCATGGCCTGGGGTCCTGGAGTGAATAAATAAGAGAAGGCCAGCTGAGCACCAGCAGTCACTGTTTTCTGTTTCCTAAACACTGATGCAATGTGACCAGCTGCCTCGAATTCCTGCTGCAAGGCTTCCATGCCATGCCAAGCTGTGCCCTCAAACCTGGGCCCAAATAAACCCTTCCTTCCTTAGCTGCTTCTGTCAGGTGTTTTGTCACAGCAACAGGAGAAGTAACTAATGTTCCATCTTATCTGGTCTCTTCAGCACAGTTCTAAGAAGTTCCTGGCAGTTGTCGGTTTCTCCTCTAGCCTTCTGCTGTCCCTGTCATTGCCCTCCACGTGCTGCTGACTACCCAGCATTGTAATTCTCGTGCAAATCTTAATCCTCTAACCAATAATGAGCTCTTTGACAATAGGGATGTCTTAGTCCAAGATTAAGACACAGTAAAATACAAATATTTACAGAAGGAGTTCAAGCTTATTTGGCATAACTTTTTAATAGCTGTGATATTGACAAGGCAGCAGTTCTTTTCTTTAAAGTCATTTGACCTTGATACAGAGTCTTTAAAAGACAGAAGACTTGCATCCAACCATAGAAACTCATACATGGTAAGAAGGGCAAGGAGAACAAATCTACTCCCTTCCCCATGAGCCAGGCCCTCTGATGCAGAAGTCAGTCTCCTCAGACATCCAGCACCCTGGCCATATCCCCATCAAGAACAGCACACGGAACTAAGAAGGCTATTGCAGGAGCATGGCCCTTTCTCCTCCAGGGCTCCAGAACCATTAAGGTTCTGGATAGGTCAATCCTGTCCCCATAAGCCACCAAGGGCTCATATCTAGCTAGGATAACTTCTTAGATCTGAGAGGATGAGAATACGGCTTCAGTTCACAAAGCCTCTGCTTCAGAGCTACAGCTTTTCCTAAACACTCTAATGTGCCAGGTACACCTTCTGCCCCTCTCTAGAAACACAACTCTTATTTAAAATCTCTCCCCTGTTTAGGCAAAAAGAAGGATAGAAGGATGATTGTTCTAGTTAGCTACTACTATACACAGACATCACTCCAAAAGTCTGCAGGTTTTCAAACAATGTGGCCTTCCTAATGTTTCTCTTGCACTTGGCCAAGGCACAGCTGGGTCAGTCTTCTGCTCCACAGAGCCACAGCTGAAATTGCAGAGTGGAGTTCAGATAGGAACAAGTTAGTTTGGAAGACCAAATGACTTCATTCATTCTCGTGTCCCATTAGTGGGAGTAGTTAGAAGGCTGAGTTCGGCTGGACAGTCTACCTGTGACTTTTCAGCATGACAGACTTCTACATGTATGGTGACGTAGAAATCTCAGAGACCTCTAAGATTCAGGGAATATAAGATCCTGATTTTTTTTTAGGATCTGTAACAGCATCACTTCACAATATTTTATTGCTCACAAAGCCTAGCTGGACTCAGATGGTCTTATCATAAGCCTGACCCTCGATTGAGAGGCTACCAAGAAATCCATATCCACCTTTTATGTTCTAAGAGGCCATTATGCAAAGATGGCTGATTCATTGCCCTGAATTAGCTCTGTCTCTTGATGGTTTTCTCCTATATTTACTCATGGCCCCTAGATCAATTAGTTGTCTCTAAGTCAAGAAAAGCAACATATATTTTATCCTTGTGAAATCAAACAATCAAAGTATGAATGGCCTACAGTGAGGCCATATCAACTGTAATTTCAGAACTTTGACTAGCTTGCTATGCCTACCTGTGCAATGGTTGATATGGCCATTTATCTTTATCTTTCACTCTAATTCTTCTCAAGCTACATCTGGGAATTCAAAAGGGATATTGCCAAGGAATGTTTATCCAAGATGAGATGCCCAAGAATAAGCCTGCTCAGGTTGGTTATAGACCCCTTTCTCACTTCATTCACTCTATCTTTACCATGGATGGATAAAGGATGGATAGATGGATGGATGGATGGATAGATGACAGGTAGATAGATGATAGATAGATAGATAGATAGATAGATAGATAGATAGATAGATAGATAGACAGATAATCTGTTCCATGTTTATCTATTATTTATTATGGTTATAGAATAGTCCTGTGAGCCTAGCAAAGGGCTCTAACTCAACACAGTCAGCAGTACATAGGCTTCCCTAATACTCATGACCTCTCCAAAGGCATTGCCCAAAGCCACCATTCTGCAGAGAACTGCCTACAACACAGCTACATCGCTCTCCAGAATTCTGTAATAGAGAGAGTCACTCCACAGACCTGGGTCCTCTCCCCTCTTTCCTATCTTGTGTAGTTATAACCAGGGTTCTTTCCATTATAAACTAAGAGTCAAATCATCCTTATCTGTCTATAAATGACTACCACTAGCTCTCTGAGTCATGGGTGTGATTCTTTTTTTCTTTCTTGTAATTATTACAAAAATTTATTGAGACTTTCATACATGCATACAAAGTATTTTGATCAAATCCATGCCCACTCCCTCCCCTCCAAAATTCTCCACTCTGAAGAGGTAACCCTAAAATCTTTTAAGGATTAGATACAAGCTCCCAAATACTTTTGACATTTTTGGTCATGGAACAGAGTATGTTGCTAACAGGCACAAGGACATTTTGACTTTTAGCCAAGAAACTGGCTACATTTCTTTGGGGTCTTTTTACCCTAACTGCCTTAGCCAATTCCTATCTCCTATTCTTATCACACCATCCTCCAAAGGGGTTACCCAAGTTTCCAATAGGGAATAGGGACGCCGACCACTCTGGCTTCTTCCATACTGTACAGGGACGCAGGGTGAGGCAATTGGAGTACCCCTTCAGTGGGTCTATCTAAAAGACTCATAAATTGTGTAACTTTTATCTCTAAGGGGAGAAGAAAGTCCTTGAATCATGAATGGGAGATGTGAAGAAGTAAAGGCAAGAATAATTAGCATTACAAGTTCTAGACAGGGAACTAGAAAAAAGTCAGAACAGGGCAATTTTCAAATGTTCATATGAGAGTCCATTGGAGTTTCTTGACAAGGACTTCCAAAAGCATCTCTCTATTGGGTTCTTCCTCATTTTTCTTTTGTCCTCCAAGGCTGGACTAGTTGGCTGGAAAGAGTGACTGGAGAGTGCCTGGATATTCAGGTGAGGGTCCAGTGACCCTGCTTGGCACTCCTCTAAAGAATGAGCACCACCATCAACAAGGCCAATTGTGACTATGTTTAGTGCTCAGGCTCAGTGGAAGTCATGATGATGGTAGTTATTTCATGCAGAAGGGACTTCTGTATAGCATCATCTTATTAACA
>NW_008352891.1:394805-398864 GCF_000622305.1 Nannospalax galili | reverse complement strand
TGAGGGACACTTAGGTTGCTTCCATCTCTTAGCTATTGTGAAAGAGCAGCAACAAACATGGTTGTACAAGTGTCTCTACAATAGAATGAGTCCTTTGCATATATGCCAAAGAATGGTATAACCAGGTCATATGGTAGGTTCATTTTTAGTTTTTTAAGAGTTCTCCACACTATTTTCCATAGAGGCTGCACGACTTTGCAATCCCACCAGCAGTGAATGAGTGTTTCCCTTTCGCCACATCCCCACCAGCATTTGGTATCATTTGTTCTATTGATCCTAGCCAGTCTGATTGGGGTAAGATAATACCTTAATTTGCATTTCGATTTGCATTTCCCTAATTACAAATGATGAACACTTTCTAAAATGTTTCTTAGCCACCTTTATTTCTTCTGAGAAGTCTCTGTTTAGATCCTTAGCCCATCTTTTCATGGGGTTTTCACTTAGTATAACAGTTTCTAGATCCATCCATTTATCTGCAAATTTCATTATTTCATCTTTTTTATTGTTGAATAAAACTACACTGTGTAAACATACATTTTTGTTAACCACTCGTCAGTTGAGAGGCACTAGGCTGCTTCCATCTCTTAGCTATTGTGAAAAAAGCAACAACAAACATGGTTGTACAAGTGTATCTATAATAGGATGAGTCCTTTAGGTATATGCCAAGGAGTGGTATAACTGGGTCATATGGTAGATTCATTTTTAGTTTTTTTAAGAATTCTCCACACTGTTTTCCATAGAGGTTGCACAATTTTACAGTCTCACCAGCAGTGAATGAGCGTTCCCCTTTCTCCACATCCTCGCCAGCATTTGGTATCATTTGTTCTCTTCATCCTAGCCAGTCTGATTGGGGTAAGGTGGTACCTTAGGGTGGTTTTAATTTGCATTTCCCTAATTACTAATGATGTTGAACACTTTTTGAGATGTTTCTTAGCCATCTTTATTTCTTCCTTTGAGAATTCTGTTTAGATCTTTAGCCCATCTTTTAATTGGGTCATTTGGTTCTCGATGTTTGTTTTTTGAGTTCTTTATATATTCTGGATGTCAAACCTCTGTCAGATGCGTCACTGGTGAAGATTTTTTCCAATTCTGTGGGTTTTCTCTTCACTTTTTTGATTGTTTCTTTTGCTGTACAGAAGCTTGTAGTTTAGTGAGGTTCCACTTGTTGATGGCTGACCATAATTCCTGAGCAATTTCTGTCTGATTTAGAAAATCCTTTACTACACCTATATCCTATAAGTTACTGCCAATATTTTCTTCTAATAGTTTCAGAGTTTCCAATTTCATACTGAGGTCTTTGATTCATTTGGAGTTGACTTTTGTGCAAGGCAAAAGGTAAGGAGCTAGTTTCATTCTTCTACAGCTGGAGATCCAGTTTTGCCAGAACCATTTGTTGAAAACACTGTCTTTCCTCCGTTGTGTGTTCTTGGCAGGCAACTTTGTCAAATATCAGGTTGCTAAAATTGCGTGTACTCAGGTTTGGATCTTCAATAATGTTCCATTGATCTATGTGTCTGTTTTTGAGCCAGTACCATGCTGTTTTTATGACTATGGCTCTGTATTATACTTTGAGATCTGGTATAGTAATCCCCCCAGCATTGCTCTCTGTGCTCAGGGTTGCTTTGGCTGTCCAGGATCTTTGTGTTTCCATATGAATTTAAGGATGCATTTTTCTAATTCTGTGAAGTATGTCACTGGGATTTTGATTGGAATTGCATTGAATCTAGATATTGCTTTTGGTAGGATGGTCATTTTCACAATATTAATTCTTCCAATCCATGAACATGGGAGGTCCTTCCATCTTCTGGTGTCTTCCTCAATCTCTTTAACAATTTAAAATTTTCTTGTAGAGATCTTTGGTGTCTTTCATCAGATTTATTCCAAGATATTTTAATTTTTTGCAGTGATATTGAATGGGAGCACTTCCTGGTATTCTTTCTCCAATTGCTTTTTATTGATATATAGAAAGGCTACTGATTTTTGTAGATTGATTTTATAACCTGCTGCTATACTGAAAGTCTTGATCACTTCTAGGAGTTTTCTGGTGGAACTTTTGGGATCTCTTAGGTATAGAATCATATTATCTGCAAAAAGTGATAGTTTGACCTGTTTTTTTCCAATTAGTACTCCTTTAATTTCTTTCTCCTGTCTTACTGCTCTAGCAAGAGTTTCAAGCACTACGTTGAAAAGGAGTGGATATAGTGACATCCTTGTCTGGTTCCTGATTTTAATGGGAATGCTTCCAGTTTTTCTCCATTTAGAATGATGTTGGCTGTGGGTGTGTTGTATATAGCTTGAATTATGTTGAGGTATGTTCCCTCCAGTCCAATTCCCTCTAGGACTTTGAACATAAATGCATGCTGAATTTTGTCAAAAGCCTTTTCTGCATATATTGAGATGACAATGTGGTTTTTGTCTTTGAGTCCATTTATATGATTAATGATGTTTATTGACTTGTGTATATTGAACCATCCCTGCATCTCTGGGATAAAGCCTACTTGATCATGGTGAATGGTCTTTCTGATGTGTGGCTGTATGCGGTTAGCAAGTATTTTGTTAAAAATTTTTGCATCTGTATTCATTAAGGATATGGGTCTATAGTTTTCTTTTTTGGTTGTGTCTTTCCCCGGTTTGGGTATTAGAGTGATGCTGGCTTCATAGAAGGTATTTGGGAGTTCTCCTTCTGTTTCTACCTTTTTGAATAATTTAAGTAATACTGGCTGTAGATTTTCTTTAAATAACTGGTAAAATGCTGCTGTAAATCAATCTGGTCCTAGGCTTTTTGTAGCTGGCAGGTTTTGTGTTACTGTTTTAATTTCCTTATATGTTATAGATCTGTTTAAGCTTTGTTTCTATTTCACTAATTTCTGCTTTGATTTTTGTTATTTCTTCTCTTCTGCTGGGTTTGGGTTTCATTTGTTCTTGCCTTTCCAGTGCCTTGAGTTGTAGTGTAGGTCGTTTATTTGGGCTCTTTCCAATTTTCTAATGTAGCCACTTAGAGCTATAAACTTCCCTCTTAGGACTGCTTTTAATGTGTCCCAGAGGTTGTGTTGTGTTGTATTATCCTTTTCATTGAATTCCATTAATTCTCTTACTTCTTTCTTAATTTCTCCTTTGGCCCACTCATTGTTTAGGAGTGTGTTGTTCAATCGTCATGAGTTCGTGTAGTGACTAGAGCTTTGTCCAGTTTTGATTTTGAGACTTATTGCCTTGTGGTCCAATAGAATGCATGGAATTATTTCACTATTTTTGAATTTGTTGAGGTTTGTTTTGTGGCCCAGTATGTGGTCAGTGTTTGAAAAAGTTCCATGAGGCGCTGAGTAGAAAGTGTATTCTTTGGTGTTTGGGTGGAATAATCAAAAGATGTCTCTTAGGTCCATTTGATGTATGGTATCATGTAATTCAGACATCTCTTTGCTTCAAGTATTCTTTGAAGGGCTCGTTTTATGGATATGTATTTTTTTCAGGCTATTCATGTCATGGAAAATTTTTCTTTCCCCCTTAAATACAATAGACATTTTTGCTGAGTATATTGTCCTGTAGTGTTGTTTTTATGAATTTGGGTGCACCAGAATTTGGTACATAAATGTTAAGGATTATAATATCTTCTTGGTTAACTCTTCTTTTAATCAGAATGAAGTGACCCTCCTTATCTCTTCTGATTAGTTTTACTTTGAAGTCTATTTGTCAGATATTAGAATTTCAACCCCTGCTTTTTCTTAATGCCATTTGCTTGGAATATTCTTTTCCATACTTTTACCTTAAGCTAGTGCCTGCCCTTGAAGGTGAGATGGGTTTCTTGCAGACATCAAAGAGATGGATTTTGTTTCTAAATCCATTCAGTTAAACTGTGTCTTTTGACTGGGGAGTTCAGTCCATTGATGTTTAAGGATATTATTGAAAGATGTGTATTGGTTGCCATAATTTTGATTGCTGTTTGTGTTCTTTGTCTAATTTTCTGTTTCCTGACTTCTACCTTTATTTATTTTCCTTCATTGCCCCTGAGGTATAGTTGTTTCTTTCTCTGTTCTTTGTATTACTTCAAGTATTCATTGAAGG
>NW_008352891.1:390370-394760 GCF_000622305.1 Nannospalax galili | reverse complement strand
CTATGATATGTCGTGGGGAGTTTCTTTTCTGATCCTGTCTACTTGGTGTTCTATGTGTTTCCAATATTTGTATGGGGATGTCTTTCCTTAATTTCGGGAAATTCTCTTCTACAATCCTGTTTAAGATCTGGTCAACACCATTAACCTGAAATTCTTCTCCTTCCTCTATTCCTATGATCCATAGATTTGGTCTTTTCATGGTGTCCCACATCTCTTGCATATTCCATTCCTTTGTTTTTTAAATTTTTCCATACTCTTTGCTTGAGTGGTCCAATTCTTCAACTTTATCTTCCACTGTTGATATTTTGTTTTTCATTTCACTCATTCTAGAGGTGAGGCTTTCCCTGTTGTTTCAAGTTGGCTTATTGAGTTTTGCACTTCCTTCTTCATTTCTGCCTGAGTTTTCTTCAATGTTTCTATCTCTTTTGTGAATTCATTCAGAAGTTTATCCCTATCTTCTTTTAGCTCTTTGATTTGTGTGTTCTTTAATTTCATTGAATTCCTTGATAATGTTTATGATTGTTCTTTGAAATTCAGTGTCCTGGGTTATCTTTAGGGGATTCTCCTTATAGAACTCTTCTACAGGATTGGTGGGCTTTGGCTTTCCATTTTATTATTCTTTCGTTGTGGTTTTGGCATGTGAATTTCTTTTGTTGTTTATGATTCTGATATGAGAATTATGTTGAAGTATGCTTCTGTTTGTATTATCCAGGTGCCTAGATCCTTTCTTTATTGGTTATGTAAAGCTGGTTGATACAGTGTTCAAGTTCTTTCAGGTATATTTTGGAAGGAACTGATGGCTTCAGGTCAGCTATTCAGGGGTACCCACAGAAGCCCAATTCAAGTTCCAATCAGGTACACTCAGGCTTCCTTCATCACATGGAAGCAAGATCCAGGGTCTCTCAGGCAGTCCTGTGCATTATCAACCCTATGTCAGAGGGAGGCCAGAGGAGGCCCAGAACTTGGCACTCTCTGGTGGTCTGCTGAGATCCCAGCCTTAGCCTACCAAAGCCAGATCTTCCCTGAGACCTTGGGAGGGTCCCTGGGCAGGGGGATGTTATGGTGCAATTAGGGGAAGCTCACCGTCACGTGGAGGCAGGATCTGGGGACTTTCAGGCTGTCCCCTGGGTTCTCAGGCCCTCTGGTAGTTGGAGGCCAGAAGGAGGCCAGAACCCTGCACTCTCTGGCGGCCTGCTGAGCTCTGAGCAGCTACACTGATGGAGGTCCGAACCACCCTCTCAGGTGTGATTCTAACAAGATGTGTCATATATCTCAATTTGTTTAAGACTTTGACTACCACCTAGAAAACTGACCTTTTTCCACATGCAGAGACTGCAAATGTGATGGGCATTATATGCACAGCACTGTATGGAGTCAGGCACATCTGAATTTGAATCATATCTCTTCCACTTACAAGATGTATAAACCTCAAAAAAGCTTTTAATCTTCCAGCCTCCATTTCCATAGCCATTAAGTGAAGATGAACAGCAGGCAATTGAATATAGAATGTTAACTCTCCCCAAGTGTTCAAAAATACTAGCTACTGGGGCTAGAGAGATGGTTCAACAGTTAAAAGTACTGACTGCTCTTGCAGAGGATCTGGGTTCGATTCCCAGCACTCACATGGTGGCTAACAACCATCCATAACTCCAGTTCCAGGAGGATCTGATGCCCTCTTCTGACTTCTACAGGCATTGCACGACACAGGTATACCTACCTACATGTAGACAATACACTCATACACATAAAAATAAAAATAATAATAAAATAAAATACTAGTTATTCATGAGGTAACCATAGAGCTGGTAGTGGTAATGGTGGTAGTGGTGGTGGTGGACCATCCATAACTCCAGTTCCAGGAGGATCTGATGCCCTCTTCTGACTTCTACAGGCATTGCACGACACAGGTATACCTACCTACATGTAGACAATACACTCATACACATAAAAATAAAAATAATAATAAAATAAAATACTAGTTATTCATGAGGTAACCATAGAGCTGGTAGTGGTAATGGTGGTGGTGGTGGTGCTGCTGCTGCTGCTGCTGCTCCTGCTGCTGGTGATAATGATGTTAGTGCTGCTGCTGGGAGTGCTTGTAGTAATAATGGTATTAGGTGTATTGCTGGTGTTTGTGGTGGTAGTGGTAATAGCAGTAATGTTTGTGTTAATAGTGATGCTGCTGGTATAGTAGTGATAATGATGTTGATGATGGTGATGGTGGAAGTGGTGGTGGTGGTGATAACTGAAGTGTTAATGATGGTGATGGTAGTATTTACTGACCAAGTTGCCTGCCTCTGACCCTAAGCCCTGTTATGCCCTAAGTCTGGTAACATCCATGACTCTACATCACACAGCTCCAATTGTCTCAGTTTTGTTTGCTTTCACAAAGCTCCATGTACCAGCCTCGACCTCCCTGTCATTCATCCATTGATGCATTCTTACATGAAGTTCTGGAGTCACTATGATGTACTGTGCATGTGTCAGGACCTGGGGATATAGCAGAGAAGAGAGACATAGGTGCTCCCCTACTGGGTCTTATAGTTCACTTACATTGCAAATCAGGGGACAGCTGATAGCACAGATCAGATCTGGAAAGCACTTCTACCTTCTCTTTGCCCCACTGTGCTGCTGGTATGTCCAGTGTCTGCTTCTCTTTAGCTCCCAGCATCCCTCTTCTTAAATTCTTCCCTTACTTCCTGTGAAAATATCTCACCACATCACACCCAGACCTCATAGATGCCACAGTTTATATGACTCCACCAACCCAGGACCCCAAAGCACAGATCATGTCTCCAAACTTAGAAGCCACACAAATTATAACAGCATCATTAATGCACACCCCCGTACACTGCATGTATTCTTTCACTGACTCTTCCCAGTCAGTGCAGGATAGCAGCTGTTGTCTCCATTTAGACCACAAGAAACAAAGTCACAAGAGTTGTCCAAGGTCAACTAATGAGTTGTGGAGCCATGGTTCAGACCCAGGTGTGTGCAAGAATTGAAAATGTGGGGCTGGAGAGTTGACTCGGAAGTTAAGATGGCTGCTCTTGCAGAGGACCTGGGTTTGGTTCTCTGCACCCACATGGTAGCTCATAACCATCAGTTACTCCAGTTCCAGGGCATCCAATACTCTCTTTTGGCCTCCAAGGGTATTGCACACTACAAGTACATTTATATACATGCAGGCAAAACCCTCATACACATAAAAATGAAATTAAAAAAAAGAAGATGTGAGACTAAAGGTGGAGACCATTGACATGGAGAGATCAGCAACTTCCCAAGGCCCCATCACATTACTGAGGACCTGTCTGGACCATGGCTTCCTTCAGGGCCTCATTGTCCTAAAGCTTGGCTGAAGGAGACTGTTTCTTGTGACAGTTCTTAGCCAGCTGCCACCAGGCAAGGTCCATCTTCTTTTCCTCCTTATCACCCCAGTGTCTAGCCCTATGCACAAAAGTACCCAAAGCTGCTTGTTGAACACACAGCAGCTACCTTTTAACACTTTTAAACTAAAAATTGGGTTTTTACTCTTTTCCCTGTGTTTGTTCAAAAAGAACAAAATGCCTTAGTCTATTCCACATGGAATATGTACCTCTCTCAGCATCATTTGCAAAAGTGTTCTAAAATTGAAAATTGTTGTGGGCTAAAATTGTCTGCCCTCTCCTGCATTTTTATTCAGTCTATAAAATGCTGTGATGAGGAAAGAACAGATGTTTGATGCAGGTAGAGCCTGCTTTTACCAACATAGCATTCATAATCATCAAGCCATTTTCATCCATCACAACAAAATCATAGTTTTTCCAAACTCATGTGGCTATATCCAGAGGAGGGGAGAGATTCCATTAAGAGGTTTCTGGGACTGACTGATCAGCTCGCATAAGCCATCAGCTTATTCTCTCACGTAGAAATCACAGAAGGAGGAGAGCATGAGTTTTAAGGTCAAAAGACCAGCTTGTCATTCTCAGCTCTGGACTTACCAGCTCTGTAACCTACAAAAAGTGGCTGAATGCCTTGGAGATGCAGCTTTAGCAGCTGTGAAATAGAGGTAAAGGGCTGGAGAGATGGCTCCATGGGTACAGTGCTGGCTGCACAAGCATGAGCACCTGAGTCCAGATGCCTATAACGCACATAAAAGAGTTGGGCACAGCAGTGCATACCTGTAACCCCAGTGCTGAGGAGCACAGACAGACATGCTCCTGGGGCTCACTGACCAGCCAGTCAGTCTGACTGAAATGACGAATGCTAGGTTCAGAGAGTAAAATTGTCTCCCCCCAAAAAAAAATTAGGTGGAGAACAACGGAAGAAAATGCCCAAAGTCAACCTCTGACCTCCACATGTACATGTGCTGGTGAGTATACACACACACACACACACACACACACACACA
>NW_008352891.1:388175-390006 GCF_000622305.1 Nannospalax galili | reverse complement strand
ACACACACACACACACACACACACACACACACACACACACACGCCAGGGGGGAGGAATACAGACACTAGGCCAAGCCTTTAATCCCAGCACTTGGGAGGCAGGAGGATCTCTGTGAGTTTCAGGCCAGCCTGGTAAGTCTGCTGACCAGGTTGAAGAAAAGATAAAATATGGGGCATAGTGAATGGTAAGTGCATGGTAAGTGATGAACAATGGCTTTTACTTTTATTATCATAGAAATGGGGTTAAAGGATTATTAATTAATCAAATAAGTCATCATTCAAGTAGTTCAATTTCCAGCAAAATCAGTGTTAGATATAGCCTAGAATATCTGGGATAAACTTTATCTTGCTGTTGTTACCTACCAGGAAAACCAGTTCCTTTGGGGGTTCTTAGTCTCCTTAATGAAAGAATCTAAAAACAGACTCAGAAGAAAGCACAAGGAGAATTTTATTAGAATTTGAGAAAAAGACAACAGGGCAGGCAAGGTATAAATCCTGGCAGCCACCGACAGGAGGGAGATGCAGAAGAGGAAGAGAAAGAGCAATGAAGGTTGGCAAGCAGCTGGGTGACAGAAGGGAGGGAAGGCTTGAGAGAAAGAAAAGGCCCATAGTGGCCCTGGCCAGCGGGGTCTTCAACGTGGACCTGAGGAGAGAACCGACGAATGGAAGGATAAGAGACACGAGAAATGAGAGCAAGACAGGTGGTCTGATCAAGCTTTGAAATTTTATTTTTCTGTTTGCTATATAACAAGTAAAAGGAGGAAGCGAAGCTAGGAGCGGGGAAATTTCAAGAATGAAGTAATCTGTAAAAGGGGGAAGTGTTGCTAAGTTTACTAGGGTTGCTCAACCTGGTTTCTGAGAGACGGTTGCTTATCTAAATGGTGCAACCTGAGGTGGTTTCAGTGTAATCTGACTTAAGCAACTATTGGCTCCCGGCATCTCCTCCCTTTCCACTAAAAGAAGTTGAAGAACCTGAAAGTTGATAATTATTGACTCATAGAAGAATAGTGGGCATTAATTGGGGAGGGGAGGCATTGGCCTGATCCTCCTAGACATTTTTGTGTGTCCTTTTTAGGAGGGGAGGAATTTAGGCTGCCTCTTGCGTCCAGAGGCGCTGTTGGACACTAACCTCCATGCAAACAGGCTTACTTCTCAGGGAACCCAGAGACAGAATACACGGTCCTTCCCCTGCAGGGCTTTGCCTTGCACCTCACGCCGGTACCCCTGTCTGTCTAGTGCAGACATACAGGGCTGTGAGTACCATGTAGCTCCCATAGGAGGGGTTCTTCTGCAGGTTCCTCTAGACCTCGATCAGCCAGATCCAGTCTGTGATAATGGACTTGTAAGGGTTTTGATGCCAGGGAGTCAATTTGTTGTAAAATAAAGCGGGTAATTCTGCCCATAATGAAAGGCCCGAAGCTTACAAGAAGTAAGAGGCTAAGGGACCCAACAGTGGGAGTAAATAGGGCAGCATCCCACTCCAAGCACTCCAAATAGGGTTTTCAAAAAGTTCCTTGCGCCGCTGTCTCTCGAGCTCCTCTTGATGTTTCTGAATGTGATCATGAACAATTCCAGACTTATTAGCATAGAAACAGCAACGTTCCTGTAGGGCCAAACAAATTCCTCCCTTGTCTGCAGTGAGCAAGTCTAACACCTCGCCTATTCTGAAGCACTACTTCTGGTAGGGAGTCTATCTGATCTTGTAGATCCTTAACGGATTCATAGACCATATTTACATCATTTATGAGCTGTTGTGACAATTTTATAGACATTCCAATTCCGGCCAAGCCAGTGACGATGCCGCTTGTAATGCCTAATCCTACCAATAGGG
>NW_008352891.1:377023-386758 GCF_000622305.1 Nannospalax galili | reverse complement strand
TCAGGCAGCCGTCTTGCTGCTTCTTCATTGGTATCATAAATACAGGCTGATCCACGTCCCCAAATAAGGACCGGGTCTGGGCCTTTCCATTGATTCATAACAGGATCCTTCCACATAGCTCTGGCATGAGATGAGTTTGTTTCTGCTTGCCATAGGCGATCAGCGGCTGACTTTCCCTGATTGTCTAAGGTAAGGAAATTTAATATAAACATAGCATGGTTTAAGAGATTTCGGGGTGCTCCTTTGATGGGGTACATACTTCCGCCTTTTAATTTTTTAAGGGTGAGTGTAATAGTCTGATGTGCACGTTCAACAATACCTTGTCCCTGTGGATTGTACACAGAACTGTTGAAAGTTTTTTTCCTGTATATCCTGGGCCATTATCAGTTTTGATTATCTTGGGCTTGCCTAAGATTGAAAGGCAGGATAAAACATGAGCAATGACATTTTTTGAGGGTTCTCCAGCCTGGAGGGATGCAAAGATGAAGCCACTGAAAGTGTCTATGGTAACATGGATGTATTTTAGTTTGCCAAATTCAGAGAGGTGGGTGACATCCATTTGCCAGATGTCATTAGGAACTAGTCCTCAGGGGTTAACCCCAAGGTGGGGAACAGGCAATGTGATTACACAAGCTGGACAATGTTTAACAACTTGTCGAGCCTGTTCACGTGTGAGGCCAAAAAGTAGCCTCAAGGTCTGAGAGTTTAGGTGGTGAAGTGAATGTGCCCTAGTAGCTTGTTCAATGGAGCCTTTTAATACTGGGAAAATGAAGTGTGTAGCCATGTCAGTGCGGGCATTTCCTTCTGAAAGAGGGCCAGGCAGATCGGAGTGGGCCCGCAGGTGTCCAACAAAAAAGGGGTGTTGCCTGGAAAGGATTAGTTTTTGAAGCTGGTGGAACAGGGGAGTAGCATTGGTGGACAGCTTGATGTATGGCACTGTTTCCAAGAGCAGAAGGGAGAAGGCAATGTAAGCACTGTCTGTATACAAATTAAAAGGACAATTACATAAAGTCTGAAAGACTCAAACAACCGCATATAATTCCACAAGTTGGGCAGACACATAGGGGGAGGGTTCAGATTTAGCCTGATTGTTGATAACGTATGCGGCTGTACCATTGGAAGAACTGTCAGTGAAGGCCAGGGGTGCTTTTGGCAGAGGCTGAGGGGAGGTGAGTGTTGGGAAGACAACGGGATGTATTCTTATAAATTGGAGAAGCTTATCAGCAGGGTAGTGATTGTCAATTGCTCCAGAAAAGGAAAAACAGGCAATTGACCAATCATCAGAAGTTTGATAGAGCCAATTGAGTTGTTGTTTGGTATAAGGGACAATTATTTTGTCTGGATCCCTGCCAAAACCCTGGCGGCTCTGCTCTCGCCCAATAGTAATTAAGTTGACCACCAAGGAGGGATAAGGGGTAAACACTCTAGAGGGGGATGCAGGGAGGTGTACCCACAGAAGGGGCCCTTTTGCCAAAACACCCCAGTGGGGGAATGAGATGTGGCACAGACTATAAACAGAAGAGGTATATCATAGGATATGAATGAGACTGCCTGATTCTGGATGGCTTTATCGACTAGTTGTAAAGCAGTGTTGGCCTCAGGTGTTAATATTCTAGGGGAGGTAGGGTTGGGGTCACCTTTAAGAATGTCAAAGAGTGGCTTTAACTCTCCAGTAGTAAGTCTAAGGTAGGGCTTTACTCCGTGTGACGGGGAAAGCATGGAGGGTCCTCTTATATTTGGAGCCATCTTTATTAGGAGCCCTTTTTGGGATGGCCTCTAGGGAAGCACTAGATAATTCCAAATCAAGGGCTCTGAGCTCCTTAATTAATTGTAAATGTTTTCTTTTTTGTTGAAGGATATTTCTTAAAGAGGCGGTCTCTTCGAAGAGCCTCACCTTAGCCTTATCTATGTATTCTGAAACATCGTCCAGATCGAGGACAGGGGCACAAAAAGGGGGTGTAGTAGCCATAGCAGTACAATCATTAGTATAGGGAGGCGGTCTTTTTACTGGAAAAGCTGAAAGCATGGGGAGCCAATCAGGGTTAGGTTGTTGAGTAGCCTTTTGTTCAGGGAAAAGGGCTTCCTCAGAGGGACAGTCCTCCACCAGTCTAAACTCGGACTATATAGATGTCCCAAGAGACGCGTAGGTGTAGGTTTGTGGTTTCTCTTGGGTATTAGAATCAGCAAGGGGGTCGGAGGCTGCCTATATATTCAGGGCCTCTTTAGGCTCAATAGTGGGACCATCAGGTTCCAGAATATTAATAGACATGGAGCTGCATATGGAGGGAGGCCTTGAAAGCCTTTGAAGTGCCCTTTCACCCTCCTTGACAACCTCTTGGATATCTATATAGTCCGATTATAAACCTTTAAAACATCATTGACTAAATTCCAGTAAGAAAAGGCCTGAACAGGATTTTTTTCTGGTCCAAAGGCTCTATAATAATCCTGAAGACAATTACCCACCCTTCCCCATCTTTTTATATCAATAGTTCCTTCTTGAGTGGTTCCTTCTTGAGGAAACAATGGGCAGATTTCTCCAGCAAAATTAAAAAAACTTACACAAATCTTTTTTCTTAACCCTAGTTCCCCGTGTCTTGAGGGACTCCTTGAGTCCTTGGAGGAATAAGTCATGCTTACTCAATGCTTGTCCCATGAATGTGCCACACTTGCTTACCTCTATCAACGGAGCGGTCTCACAGGTGGGTGGCTCTGCGGTGCTCACTGTGCCAAACTTCACTCATGGCGTCTGGCTCTGTGGCGGTCCTGGGAGTCGCGGCCATGCATAGCAAAGGGCGTTCGTCAGGGTACTCATATCCCCAGCCCCACATTGGGCGCCAGTTGCCCCCGGCCAGCGGGGTCTTCAACGTGAACCTGAGGAGAGAACCGACGAATGGAAGGACAAGAGACAGGAGAAATGAGAGCAAGACAGGTGGTCTGATCAAGCTCTGAAATTTTTATTTTTCTGTTTGCTATATAACAAGTAAAAGGAGGAAGCAAAGCTAGGGGTGGGGAAATTTCAAGAATGAAGTAATCTGTAAAAAGGGGAAATGTTGCTAAGGTTACTAGGGTTGCTTATCTAAATGGTGCAACCTGAGGTGGTTTCAGTGTAATCTGACTTAAGCAACTGTTGGCTCCCAGCACCATAGTGCCTGGGAAAGCAGGCACAGGCTTTCATCAGTATCCAAAAGAAAAAGAGAAGAAAAGAAAGGAGAAGGAAAGGTTATACTTCTCTGAGTTAGGACTCAGAAAAGCAGACAGGCTCTGTGGAGCGGCTTCACGGCAGTTCCTCCAGCGTTTATTCCCAGGGAGGGGCCTCCAGGAAGAGGATTACCAGTCCTACCTTCTCTTTAGCATTTCTTCAGGTAAACTGGCTTTCTGGCAGGTGGACTCCTGGTCAGGTGATTGTCACTTGAACTAACTCTTAAAAGGTAGATAGTGTTTAATGTTTTGAGTATGTCTACCCAGGGACAGAGGTAGATTCTTTTGAACAGGAGGAAGTAGCTTTGCCTTAACAGGCCTCAGAAAAGCCCAGACACCTCCATCTTTTCATATGGTAATTTAAACCCTAGGAGGGGCTTCCTTTTCAGGGAAATAGGTGGGGTCCATTTCAAATGTCCTCCAAGGCTGCTAATCCTGTAACATTGCTACCTCATAAGAAATAGAGAGGATAAATGGTATGTTCTTCAGATGTGGTGTGTGTGATCAGGCTTTCTCTCTCCTCAGCCTGCCCTTCATCCCTAGCTGGTCAGACCAATGATGTTTAACCACAGCATTACAGATAAGGAAGACAAAGTGGGCAGCACAGTTCACCTCTCCAGTGCACCCAGGAAGGAAAATGGGAAATATTCTCAGAGAACTCATCAGCTGCTCAGCCTCTGAAACATCAAGAAAAGACACCTTGGAAATTAGATCTCTTCATTCTGGTAGGATGCTGGCCAGCCATGCACGACTGTGTACCCTGGGGAAAGGACTGCTCATCTGATGACAGCTAAAGAAGGTAAGATGTGCTGGTGAGAAACAGGAAAGCCAGGAGAGAATTGCTGGGACTCCTATGGCATGAGTAGCATTTGTTCCCTTTAAGCTCTGCTGTTGCTTAACTGCCCATTTATTCATTCATTGTACCAACATTTGCTGAGCCCTTACCATGTCCAAAGCCCCCATGAAAGGGGCTCAAGGCACTAACGCAGTGCCTAAGCAGATTGTGCTGGAGTCAGAGTCAAATACCCTGAAAGGTTGTGCTGGATAGCATTAGTGTCAACTTGACACACCTGGGTTGAGGGATCCTCAGTTGGGGAATTGCCTCTATTGAACTGGCCTGTGGCCATGTCTGAGGGGCATCTTGTTGATGAGTGATGTGGGAGGGCCCAGCCCATTGTGGATGGTGCCACCCCTGGGCAGGTGGGCCTATGTTCCATAAGAAAGCAGGCTGAGCAGGGGCCAGGGGAGCAAGCCAGTAAGCAGCATTCCTCCATGGCCCGTGCTCCAGTTTCTGCTCCCAGGTTCCTGCCCTGAGTTCCTACCTTGGCCTCCGTGATGAACTGGGAACTGGGAGTTGTAAGCTAAATAAACCCTTTCCTCTCCAAGTTGGTAGTGGTCAGTGTTTTGTCACAGCAGTGAAGAAACAAACCAGGACAGAGATAAAATCCTTTCCAGATGGCAAGTGTGTGCCCAGGACAGTGAAAGAGTCAAGAGCAAGGAGTCCTTTGGAAAAAGAGCATGTTCAGAAAAATCACTATGACACAGCATGTATTTCTAAATTAAGTTTTCTATTTTCTACATTTCTTTTTGTTTCTATTTTTCTCTGCAAAAGCCCAAGTGTGGAACACAAGCAATCCTTCAAAGTGGACACAAAGAAGATAAAAGACACCCATTTGGAATTATCTGATAGAGTCCTTGGTATTGATGAAAACAAAAGATAGAAATTAGTCTGGTAGGGCAGGAACCCCAAAGCAGCAGGTCTAAGAATGCCCTTCCTGGAAGCCAGGAAAGCCAGAAGAGACTTCTGGTCCCTGGTCTCTGGTTATCTTTTACCCTTACCTAGAAGCTACATGTGAGGGTGTGGCTGAAACTGACAGGAGACACCTGGACTCCTGGTTGAGCCAATTGGACTGATCAGCTGCTCATCCTCCTCCCCATGCCTTGCCCCGGATTCTGCATAAGTCCAGTAAAAGTCCCCTCCGCCCCCGAACAAACACCCCAGCTGTACTGTATTTCCTGGAACCCCTTCCTGTTATATAGGCACTCCTTTTCTCTTAGGTGCCCACCTATGAATCTGTCATAAACTTCTCTCTAAAACATCCTCAGTGATCCATGAATTTCGTTATTTGAATTTGCAGCACCAGAATCCAAGGGCCCCAGACTCACTGAACGACTGTATGACTGTGATGATCACCCAGCCCCCAACTCCTACGTTAAAAGTCCACCCAGGAGCCAAGAAAAGCTCTGTGGCTCTCAAAGCCACCACTAAAATTTCACATACCAGTCTACGCATGACCTTTGGCCCTTGATGAAAGTTTCTTAAGACCAGAGATCATGGTGCTATTGTTTGGATCTGTCGTGTTCCCAGATGTCATTCTCAGCTCTGGACTTACCAACTCTGCAAACTGATAAAGGTGGCTTAACATCTCCGAGCAGCAGTTTTAACATCTGTAAAAGAGAGATAAAGATGAGAGTAGGTTGAATAAGAGAACATATAAAATATGCCACATAGTCAACAGTAGAGAGTAATCACTGAGTAATGGTTTTTACTTTTATTGTCATTGAAAGTATATAAAAGGGCTATTAATTCATTTTTCAAGTGGATTATTCCCAAAAAATCAGTCAGAAATAACCCAGTATGTCTGGGATGAAAAGATAAAGACACATGTGTTAGAGGTTTAGTCTCCAATTTGGTGCTTGAGAGGTGGTAGAAATATTAAGAGATGGGGCCTAGTGAGAGGTTTTCAGATTTCTGTAAATGTGCTCTTTCCACTATGGGAAGCTGCAGCCCTCCCGGTAATGATGTGCTGCTTTGGTATAGGCTGAAAAGCAACAGAGTCACTTAATCATCAACTGAGATGTTCAGAACTGTGAGACAAAAGTAAACCTTTTGTCTTCTTAGGTCCTCTCCTGTGTTTATTACAGTAATGGAAAGTCAACTAATACTTGGTTTACTGACAGGCTCTGCTAGGTCTGTCTGTTGCACTCTACACACTGCAGAGCTGTTGGGAGAGGAGCTAGCATCTCTTCTAGAAATTTCCTTTATATCTATATAGAATATAAAATGACCCTGGGGAACACAGTATGTTAGAGCTAAAAACAAACAACAACAACAAAAAAAAAAAGAAAACCCTCCATTCTTACAGAGGTGGAAACACAGGGACATGAATGGGACTAGGAAGATGAGTCTATGACAGATCAAGGAAGGACCAAGGCAGCCCAGGTCCTGGCCCAGGTTTGTACACCCCAAACTAACATGGGTGAGAGAGATGACCAGGAGGATTCAGGGTAATAATCAGGACTATGGAGAAGACAGGGCTGAGTGAACCTGGGCTGGGTTGTATAGCCAATACCAGAGAAGCACAAATCCCAAGTATTTCTGCAGTGCCCCCCAAAGGGTAGAAACTAATCCCTCAGCAAACGGCTCCCTCCCCCATCTTCTCCTCAGCTCCAGCAACACTGGGTCCTGTATGGCAAGTTACAAATGACTTTGTAAATATTTCATGAATTTTAAAATTCTTTATGTGCAAAGAAATGTAACTGCCTTTTAAAATATACCTGAAGTGAGTAATTTTTGAATTTCTAATCATCCTAGAGTCATGAAATCTGAGATTGGAACCCTCCAACTCCTCATTTTGCTTGTGAGGAAACTGATACCCAAGGAGGGGTAAAGATTTGTCCAGTTCCCTTCATTAGTTTGGAGCCAGGGCCACAAGCTCAGACAGCCACAGGCCAGAAGTGGAATAAGCAAGGTCGGGAGGGGGCAGGGAAGGAAAAGCAACACAGAGTGGCAGGTGCTAGGGCCAGGCACTGGGAGCAGCCCACACATAGCTCAAAATCTGTTGCCATGGGAAATGCTGGCTCCGTGTTGTTGGGAATTCTTTTTCAAAAGAATCCAAAATTTAGATTTTTCCATAAAATCATTGCCTTTTGAAATGTTGTTATAATCATTGAGAGATCTTATTAAACATTCTGCAAAGTAGGAGAATATGTAGAACTCCCACCTGTGACCCCTGGTGCAGACAGTGGAAGTTCAGAATAAGCCACTAGCCCCCACTTTGGCCTCTGCCATTTCCCATCAGTGTGTCTGTCTCTTTCAACAGGTTTGAGGTAAACTGGGAACATGACTAGAGCTGGTCTCCTCATTGAGGACCACACACCACAATGCAGTAACTCTGTCCTCTACAGTTCGCTTGACTAAAGATTTTTCCAGCTATGCTAATCAGTTTCCCATCAATGTGGCAAAATACCTAAGAAAAATCAGCTTAAAAGGCAAACTGGTTTACTCCTGGTTTCAAGGGTTTCACTCTTCATCATTTAGCCTGGTCACTTTGGGTCTGTGGTAGAGCAGAACATCATGGCAAGGAACATGTGCTGCATAAAAATTCTCATCTTGTAGAGCTGACAAGCAGCACAAGAACTAAGTGGGCTGCCATCCCAGTGACACTTCAGTGACACTCCCAAACCACCTGATGTCCTTCCACTAACCCCACCTCCTAAAAGTCCTACTAGTCCTGATATTGGGAACAGCTGGAAACCAAATCACATGCGCTTTGGGGGAACATGTACGATCCAAATGATAACAAGTGTGGCCTTGGCTTTCATTAATACAAAAAATATCCATAAAAGATATGTACTGCGGGGCTTGGTAGATGGATGAGTCAGTAAAGTCTGCATGCTGCACAAGAGTGGGGACCTGAGTTTGAATCCCCAGAACCCATTTAAGCCAGGTGTGGCAGTACACACCTATAATCCAAGCACCATGAAAGTGGAAACAGGAAGACCCTGGGGCTTGCTGACCAACCAGTACAGCTGAATCAATAAGCTCCAGGTTTGGTGAAAGACCATTCACTCAAACATTAAAGTGGAGAGCAATTGAGGAAGCCACCTGACAGCAGCCCCTGGTCTCCACACACCTGACTAAACACACAAACACATATGCATATACACATGCATATGCACACACATACACACACCAAAAGATACACACATTGAAATCATAACAGACCCTGGCAGGCTGATCCCAGTGCTTATAATCCAACATAGTCACAGTATCTATCCAATGTAAATGCTGGAGGATGGCCATTTGACCTGATCAAGCTACAAAAACCCAAAGAAAAGGGAGGAAAACATCTCTTTACATTAATCCCCGAGCCTCACTGCTGAAAATTAAGGAGACATCTTTGAAATTATGCTCCAAATAGAAAAGCAATTAAAATAGGAGTAGATGGCCTCATCTCAGTGTTTCCAGACTGAGAAACTGCCTGAGGTTGTGAGATCCCTCAGGTAGAGCTTCCCATGGCTGATACCCAGAGGCTATTCACATTAATTCTTAGACTGAGAAAATCCCCATTCCTTATTTGGAAAAGTCACAGGAAGCAAGAGGTCTTTATTTCAAAGCCCTCTGGCATTAGATAAAAGGCATTTCAAATGGTTTTCACACCTCAGCCTTGCAAGGCCTTCATAGTCTTTATAGCTGCCTGTCCTGCTTAGGAGCCTCAGGCTGACAAGGGGTCAGCTAGATCATTTAGAGGCCCTGAACCCTGGAAAACTGATGGTACTCATTCCCTCTCTTACCTTCAGCTGTCATCAAAACACAAATTATGATAAAGACAAAGGGCTTTTTCCTAGACTTCTACAGGTGAAAAGTTCTGGATAAATCCATGAAAGCCTAACTTTCTTCGTCATTCTGGAGTCCTAAGCCTAGGTTCTAGCTGAGTTCTCTCAGAAGCTATCAAATTCAATTATTCCAATTCAGATGCAGATAACTGTGAATGGGGGACCTGAGGCACCAGGTAACAGTAGCACCGTGGGAACCTGCATTCAGATATTATATTTCCAGTGGACCATACTGCTTTTCCATTTCAACTGCCTGTCAGTATAATGCCCACCTACTCTCCAGTTTTAAAAAAGTTTCCAGTAAAGGAAAGGGCAAGTTCAACACTGCCCACGTGAGCTAGTGGCACACATTTTATAAAAGAAAAACTCACCTAAGATGGTTTCAACATCCCCAGCATGATAAATCATGCACCCTTGGCAAAGTATGACCATGCATGTTCTAATTAATTAGGTGTGTAAAACATAAGGCAGATTGGACCTAAACAAAATAGGACTCAGAGAGCTCATAGTAGCGATACATGAATTAGGTTTTTTTTAGACATTTTTAAAGATTTATTTTATTTTTTAATACACTTTTTAAAAATTTGTTGATTTTTATTTTGTGTGTGTGTGTGTATATCACACAGAACATCCCAAACCATCTCATTCGACTATACACGCACTTCCCAGATAGCACCCTCCCATAGCCTCCCTCCCCTCACGAGAGCCCTTATACTCTGATATCCCTGCTAATGTCCGCTGTGTTGTCAGCATACCCAGCCATTCCCCACTACTTGCCCTTCTGGTGAATCTAGTCAGCCTATCTAGAGGTCTTTGTTTTAGGAGGGTTAGCTGTTCCTCATCTAGCAATAATCAGTTGTCAATATTCCTTTAGATAAGATTGGGGCCTGCTGTTCATTTTCCCAGTTCTATGCTGGG
>NW_008352891.1:356849-376980 GCF_000622305.1 Nannospalax galili | reverse complement strand
GAAATTATATTGGCCCCTTTAATCTTTGGTTATACTTTCCTTTTGGGTATTAAGGTGATACAGTTGTCCCAGATAAACCAATTTATTTTTACTCTTAAGGTCGTTTGAGGATCTGTTCCTCAGGGGTCACGTGGGCTTGACAGGAGCCCATGGCTCCTTTCTTTTACCAATTCCACCTATGTGAAGATAGGTCAAAGGTCCTGCTCGACCATGGTTGGCTTCACTTGGAAGCATGGAAGAAATGATTCCTCTGTGTTGACCCTCCTCTTTGAATTAGTTTTAAAGACATATATTCACTGCTCCTGGGTTTTCGCTCCTCCACCCCCTATTTCATTCTGCAAATATGTTGGCACACTCTTGTTTCCCTCAGGGCATTTCAGTTTGTCTCTGAAGCTCCTCCTCTGTGCTGTATTGTGCTTCCCTCCCTCACCTGGATGCACCCATCTACACACTCAGTCGGCCCTTCCTCCAGCATGTCCAATTCTCAGATAATTAGTCCAAACTAAAAACATAATCTGCTCAGGGTAATTGACTCTATGTGAAGGCAGCTTTAAAAAAAAAATGAAAGGGAAAACTGTCTACTATAACTGTAGGCTTCATGGATTTGCATTTCACATGATTATTTATGTCAAATTGAAACCACAGGAGGGCTAATCCCCCGTTGCATCTACTGAGTCATCACTCATGATCTGGATGGTAGAGAAGAAGCAAAACCAATTCCCAAACCATAGCATTGTTCTTGATCAAAGCACAGAATATAAACGGAATTATTCTGAAATGTTCCTGGGGTAGAGTTACTCAAACCCAGTAATGTCTGCTCTAGGAGCTGAAGATGGCTCAGTCAGTACAGTGCTTGCCAGGCAAGCCTGAGGACCTCTGTTCAATCCCTGGCACCCACATAAAAAGCTGGGTGTTATGGCACAGTTACAATCCTAGCACTGGAGAGGTGGAGCCAGGAGGATCTCTGAGGTTTGTGGGCCAGCCTAGCCTAACAAGCAAACTCCAGGTCAGAGAGAGACACAGTCAAAAAATAAAAAAAAAAACAAAACACAAAAAACGGGTGGATGATGGCTCCCAAGGAGGAACAACCCCTGTGATTGACCTCTGGCCTCCATACACGTGTGCACAAACATGCACATTCATACACATGTACTCACATATACACAAAAATATTAAATTAAAAAATATCTGTTCATCTAAAAAAAAGTCAATTGCATTTTAGACATTGCCATAGATATTGACAAATATACTCTGTTCAACATATATTCTGCATGTTCGTATGTGAAGTATAAATTGGTACAAACTTTCTGGAAAGTTCATTGGCAATATGTTGAAATACTTTGGCCCAATAAATTCACTTCCTACTTGATTCCAGGAACTGAACCAGCAATCCTGTATTAGTTACCCTTGCATCCCTGTGAAAGTATCTAACAGAAACACTATAGGGGAGAAAGGTTTATTTGGGTTCACAGTTTCAGAAAGATTAGTGGGGTAGGTATTCAGGTTTGCTTTTCTGTTGCTGTCATAAAGCATTCTGACCAAAAACAATGTGGGGAGGGAAGGGGTTTTTTTGACTTACACTTCCAGGTCACAATCTATCCTGGAGGGAAGTCAGAGCAGGAACTCAAACAGGAGCGGAAATAGAAACTATGCAGATCACTCTCTGGTTCATATTCAACTAGTTTTCTTACACATCCCAGACCCACCTACCTAAGAATGATGCCACCAACAGTGGGCTAGGCCCTCATAAGTCCATTAACAAACAAGAAAATGCCCCACAGACATGGCCACCGGCAGATCAGATAAAGGAAGTTCTTCAGTTGAGGTTCCCTCTTGCCAGATACCTTGAGGATGTGTCATGTTGATAGTACAGACTACCCAGGACAGGGGAGAACACAAGGGCAGCAGAAGCAGCTCCATCCCTGGCAAAGGGAGTGTGCAGGGATGGCAGGTGTTCACATGGTAACCCACCAGGAAGCAGAGACCACGGCTTGAACCAGAGGCAGGTCTAATCTTCAAGACCAGTCCCTAGTGACCTAGCAAGGCCCCACCTCCTAAATGTCCCACAACTTCAAAATAGAATTCAAAACATGAGGCTGTGAGCAATAGTTCAGACTCAAGCCATAACAAATATTGCTGAATATTTTTATATAAGAAAGTTTATCAACATTATTTACACAAATGGGAAATTTGGAGAAAAGTGCTCAACTTTCAAGACTAGTTTAAATCAATTATGTTATAAGCACAAAATTTAACTAATATAAAATTGCTTAAAATGTTTACACAATAATTAGATGTGGAGGAAGTGCTCCTGATGAGAGGTGCAGTCAAGATCGGCCTTTTGTCAATAATCAGTAAGTGGGACCTCATTAAATTACAAAGTTTCTGTAAAGCAAAAGAAACAACCAAGGAAGGGCAGAGGAAACCCATTGAGTGGGAGAAAATCTCCACCAGCAACACATTCAACAGAGGATTAATATCCAGACTATACAAAGAACTCAAAAAAGAAAGAAATAAGAAAATAAATGACCCAGTAAAAAGATGGACAATAGACCTAAACAGAACGTTCTCAAACAAAGAAACAAAAATGGCTAAGAAGCACCTTAAAAAGTGCTCAATATCCTTAGTAACTAGAGAAATGCAGATAAAAATCATTCTAAGCTTCCATCTTACCCCATTCAGATTGGCAAAGATCATGAAAACAAAGATTCCAAATGCTGGAGAGGATGTGGAGAAAGGAACGAATGCTCATTCACTGCTGGTGGGAATGCAAACTTGTGCAACCACTATGGAAAACAGTGTGGAGAACCCTCAAAAAACTAAAAATGAACCTACCATATGATCCAATGATATCACTCCTTGGCATATACCCAAAGGACTCATCATACTGTAGAGATACCTGTACATCCATGTTTGTTGCTTTTGTCTTCACAATAGCTAAGAATGGAAACAACCTAACTGCCCCTCAACTGATGAGTCAGTTAATGAAATGTGGTACACGTACTCCATTGAGGAGTTCTACTCAGCAATAAGAAAAGATGAAATTATGAAATTTTCAAGTAAATGGATGAAGCTATCGAGTGTTATATCAAGTGAAGTAACACAAATGCAGAAAAGCAAGTGGTGTACGTTCTCCCTCATTTGTAGATTGTAGCACCAATCCCTTACATGTGAGAATATAAATTCTGAAGTAGCACCAGGAACCAGGTAAAGGCAAAGGACCCATGGTCACAGAGGAAAGGGCGGGGGGACAGTAGGGAACAGATGTTACCTGAGGGAGTTGGAAAAACTGGAAGTAATTGGCAGAGGAGAAGAGGGAGGGACATGCAAGGGAAGAAGAGAGAGAGGGAGGCAAGTCAGGAGAGGAAAGATGGCGGGAGTTGGGAGGTATTGGGAGGAGGGGAAGGATAATGGGGACACTGTGACTAGGGAGGGAGAGAGGAGGGAAGTTGGATGGGAGAAAAAAGAGTAGAGATGAGTGAATCTAGGGGTGCTAGGAAACCTAGAAGGAAAAACGATGCCCTATGAGAAATGCACAATAGAGGGTCTGAAGATTAATGTATATGCATACCTGGGAGCTGTTTGACAGGGAACGCAGTGCCAGATAGAAGAGACCTCCTTTAGAGTGACAAGCGTGCCATACAGCACTCATCAATGAAGTTTCTTTTTGCATCAGATGGAGCTTACTGGAGAGTTGCACATCTGGTCAGGCACAGAGAACATACATCTGAGAGATGTCCAGTACTAGAGGACACATCTGCAGTCACATCTTTACAACTAAGGCCCATAGAACATAGCAGATAAGGGGTAGAGAGAGGGCTAATGCACCCTCAACTCTCACCAGTGAGGCTCCCTTGTACATCAGAGTGCGATGCACACAAAAGGCCACATCCTGCCACATTTTGGAGAATAACAGACTGTAGAGTGTAGGGTGGGACTCCTATAGAACCTAACCCACAGCTCAAGGACCATTGCAGAAGAGGAGGTAGAAAGATTGTAAGAGCCAGGGCAGGTTCATGATAACAGGGAGGTGGAGGCTTCCAGGACACTGGTGGCAGCAGTGACATCAAATGTGGGACCCATGTCAGCTCAATGAAACAAGGACCCAAAGGAGTGGTAAAAAACAGGTGGTGGACTAGCACTAGACTGAGAACTATTTGAGACTGATTGCTGCTGGGTGAGGGAGAGTATCACTTACATATGCTGGATGGGCTGACTAGACAGTGGATGCATTTATGCTGAAGGGCACTTAGGTACAAACACCTGAATGAATAAGACTCAGCATGTATGGCAGAGTGCATAGGGCTTGGTGGGGGGATAGGGGGAAGCATGGGTGAGGGAGGGAGGTCTGGATTTGGGTGAGAAATGTATGAAAATTTAAAAGCTCATTTAAAAGAAATATTGGCCTTTTAAGTATAAAAAAAACATTTTTTTATTCCAATTTATGACAGTGAAAAATATATTGTTCATCTCATTAAAAAATATTTTGTTTGTTTGTTTGTGATGAGGTCTCCCTTGTAGCCCCAGCTGGCCTGGAATTCACTATGTAGACTAGGCTAATCTGCCTCTGCCTCCTGAGTGCCTAGATTAAAGGCATGCACCACCATACCCTTCACAAAACATACTTTTAATGAATTATTCTCAAAATACATTGCAGATTTAAAGTGCTACTTAATTGTAATGAATTTTTTAAAATAAGTCTAATTTCTGGCTACTAAATGCGAGACCCATTAGATGAGTTTTGTTCATTATTAATAATAGTTTCGGAAAGATATATAAGCTGTGGGACCCTCAGTTCTGGGCCAAAGTGAAAAATTGGTTTCACATTTGATAGATCTCGTTTTAAAACATACAAAAAGAAGTTGTAATAAAGCCAGGCTCATAAAAAAGTCATTTGCTTAGTCCTCCCCTTCACGTCCAGCCCAGCCCTGGCTGGCCATTAAGGTAACGTTCAGAAAGAACATAGTCCCCTCTGTGATATTCAGAATGTGTCTTCTTCTCCATCTGCCTCATAACGAGAAGTCATAATCCTCTCTTTCATGGCATCACCATAAAAGACATCAATAGAACAAAAAATACACTGCTCCTAGTAATAATAGTGTTTATTATAGAAATGGTAGGGTGTTCCCATATAGGTGCAACCCACTGTAATTAAGCTTTGTCAAAGAATACATTTTCAGAATATCTAAATCAGAATTACAGAACCCTGAACTTGTCACGGGGGAAAAAAATGCAACTGAGGGCTTAAGCCTGGGGCTGAATCAATTTTCTTATTAAGAGCCTGTGTGGCTCAGGACATTTGTAACGGAAGCTAAGCCAAGCCTCTGGCCATAAGTTCAAGACTGGCAGTCAGATTGGGAGTTTTTGTGCTTAGAAGGATGTGGACAGATGGGTTGTAAGCCAGTGCCCAGCCTCCCTCAGGCACCTAAGCCCTGTGGTGCCGATGGTTCCCCAATGCTCCCTGAGGTGCTCTGCATTCTGTGTCCATGATGGACTTGAGCCTGAATCAGAGAGGTAGAACAGACATTCTCAGGACTTAGTACAGAAACCCAGGTTCTAGGCACAGGAACACTTGCCTGGCCAAGTCAATGGGGGAAAGCATTGTTTTCTTTTCCTTGGATTTAATCTTTTTATTAAATTTGTTCTTAAAAATTATTAAATCCCAACACTCCGGAGGCAGAGGCAAGCAGATTTCTGTAAGATTGAGGCCATCCTGATCTAAATAGTGAGCTCTAGGTCAGCTGGGGCTACAGGGAGACACTGTCTCAAAAAGACCCCCCAAAATGTATTAAAGTAGTAGGTGTGCCCATAGTTCTATAAAAAGAAATCACTATCATGTATGATGATTAATCTTGACTGTCAACTTGATGGGATTTAGACTCACCATGGAAATAGGTCTCTAGGTATATCTTTAAGGGTGTTTCCAGAAAGAATTAAATAAACTAAGACGACCTACCCTAAATGTGGGAAGCACCATTCCATGGCCTGGGCTACCAGACTAAATACAAAGGAGAAAGTGAGCTGAGCTCCAGCATTTGTCTCTCTGCTTCCTGACTGTGGAGACGTGTGACCAGCTGCCTTACACTCCTGCTGCCGTGACTTCCCTGTCATGATGCATTATACCACAAGCCCAAATAAACCCTTCCTTCCTTAAGTTGTTCTTGTCAGGCATTTTGTCCCAGCAATAGTAAAGAATAAAGAATAATCTCTCCAGGCTGAGGAAATGGCTCAATGGGTAAAGTACTCAATGAACAAATATGAGGTCCTAAGTTAGGATCCCCAGCACCCACATAAAAAGCCAGGTGTAGTGGTGTCCATGTTTGTAACCCTAGTGCAGGGGGGCGGGGGCAGAGATAGGTGGATTCCAGGGGCTCTCTGGTCAACTAGCAGAAATGGCAAGCTCCAGGCTCAGTGAGCAATCCTGTCTCAAAAATTAATGCCCATATGTAACAGGCACTCTGAACAGAAAACAGGATCCCAAGGCTTTTTTATGCAAGGAAGCAGTTTACTACTATGCCAGCACAGGTGCCGTGACCATAGTTCTTAAAAGCAAAACCTCAAAACCAGAAAGAACCAGCCTTTTACACTCTCTGTTAGCTCCCCTTACAGTTCAGTTTCTTTGTCTCCTATATATGATAACACACATAACCTGATTGGGTGCTCAGTGCTACAAGGTCCTAACAGGCTGAACTACATATGTGTACTCAGGCATAGACCAGTCTGCATTCCTTTTTCTTTGTTCTGAGGGGTTCCTGCCACACATGGGCAAGTACACCCTTACACACACACACACACACACACACACACACACACACACACACACACACACACCAAAAAGAATAATCTCTCAGGGCTGGGAGACGGCTCCTTTAATAAAGTGCTTGCTATGCAAGACCTGAGTTCAGATCCCCAGCACTCACATAAAAAAGCCAGGTGAACTGGCACACATCTGTAACCCCAGTATGGTGGGGCAAAGACAGGTGGATCCCTGGAGCTTACCAGCTAGCCAGTCTAACCAAATCAATGAGTTCCAAGTGAAATGAGAGATCCCGTTTCAAAAAATAAAGTAGAGAGCAATCAAGGGCAACATCTGATGTTGACCTCTAGCCTCCACATGTACATGTACACACGTGTACACACATATACCTGAACTCATGTGGTATATCTGCAGAGAGAGAGAGAGACAGAGACAGAGAGTGGCAGAGAGACAGAGAATAATCTCGGCCTTTGGTATATACCTTCTCCTTTAGGTAACCAATAATCACAGCCCAATGGGTATTATTCTATTCTGTCCTCCATAAAACATGTGCAAGTAGTTGCATGATTCATTTTTATTAAAACAAGAGTATTTCATACACTTTTATGGTTTGAATGTCTCCCAAAATTCATACGTTAATGGAATTTGGAGGTGGCACTCTTCTTGGGGGGTAACTAGGATCAGAAAGGCATTAAAGGATATAAAGGCAGGACTCCATGACGGCATTAGTTAGTTTCTAAGAAGAAGATGAAGACCAGACCTAGCACACTGTTCTTTTTCACTGTGATGTCCTCTACATGTTATGATGGAGCAGGAAGATCTTACCAGCTGCTGAGCAGATGCGCACATCACACTCTTGAACGTCCCAGCTTGTAGAACCACAGGAAAATAACCTTCTATTCTTATTCACCAGTCTCTCCTATTCAGTTAGAGCAACAAAAAATGAACTCTCATACTGTGCAACTGATTTTTCTCACTTAGCACTCCAGGTCACTATCTACAGGTGGACGAAAACAGCATGTTCAACCACTGAGCTCTGATGTTTTTAGTGCTCACTGTGTACCAGGGACACTATTATTCTGCAAAATGTAACCCAGTGAGATGTCCATCACCAAGGAATTCATAATCTAGTTGGAGAGGGACTGGTATAGGCCACCAGTAAATGTCCCAGGCAGAAGAAAGTAAAGCCAGTATTGAGGAAGATTAAACCACATCTCTCCAGAACAGGAAAAAGGAGTGCTCTTCAAACAAAATAACATTAGGCTGGGTATTGAAGGGTGACTGGATCTCACTTGGAGGACAAAGCTTGGAAGAGCATCCCAGGGTGCAGGAACAGCATGTGTAGAGGTACAGAGGCATTAAAGAACGCCATGCAACATTTGGCATGTCTATAACTTGGTTTTGTGAAAGGGAGAGAGCTAGTGATAAAAGATTAGGTCATAGATATTTAAACTGGAGTCAGCCAGCCTGGGGTGGTCCTGTTACTGCAGATCAATGAATTCACTTTTAAACTATAGGAAATGGGGAGCCACAGAAGGTCTAAGGCAATAAAACCAGTTTTAGCCAACAAGAGACACTGCATAGACTGAAAGAGGTGAAGAGGGGGACCATGGGCATTTCCGCCTCCATCTCTGCTTCCCATACATCTCTGGACAGGACTGCATGTCCCCGTTGGTCCCAACACCAGTCAGGCATCACAAGATCTACTCTAGCTTCTAGACACTGCTGGACTCTCTTCCCTCAATGTTCTCCCAGCTCCTGGGCCAATAATGGGTTCCTTCTGCTGCTAACCCTAAGCGAGCTCTCACTCCCTGCTTGGCTTCCTTTTCTTTCCTCACCCACCCAACAAATTTCCTTTTGGAAAGGCTCTGTTAAAATGCTTGGTGCGCTTTCCATTCCCTGACTGGGTGAGGACTGGTACATAGAACTTCTTTCCATCAGATCGTTATGAGGCCTTTAAAGCTACTTTACAAAGGGTTTTATTTAGTAAAGTGAAGAGATGTGTATGTCATAAAACAAAAAGTGGGGTGTGACTGGCAAAACGCAGTGCAGCCTACAGTGCTACTTCAATGGCACTTGCAAATGAGATTTCTTTCTAAATGGCTCCAAAGTCAGTGTTAAAATGTTTAGAGTTATCTCAGGTTTGATGAGTAGAGTGGTTCTTTTCTTTTAATTTTTCTATATAGTTATAACTTCCTGCAATGAGCAGATTTAAAAGTTGGTAAATGGGGAAGCAATGCTTCATCTTATTTTAAAGAGTTAGCTTGTCTTCAGAAAGCATAGCACTGAGTGTGAGGCTTTGGAAATGCTTGGGTTGAGGGCAAATAGCCAGGCTTGTGTCTAAGCTGAGCTATTGGTTATAAGCCAAGACAAAGCTCCCAGCGAAGGCGGGTGTTTATATAGCTATTACCTTAGAACTCAGAGACTCCCTCCTGGAAGGATACTCCTTAAGATTCAGGAAATAAATGAAATTCACAAGGTTCAAGAAGTAAACAAAATTTACAGATCTCAAGAAGCTCCTGAAACAGAAGATTCACAAGGCCCCTTCTCAAGGTTATAAAAGCAGTAAAAATTGCTGGGGAGAGGGGACAGCAAGTTTGTTCAAACTGTCATCTCCTGGCCCAAGTCTGGCTGGTATCAGGATAGGCACCTGCCACCCTCCTCTCCAGTTGTCTGGACATGGCCTCTAGGGAGCCATAATATGGCTTGCACATGTGGCGGTGAGCCCTGCCATTACCCTGTATGGCTGCTCTCTGTGTCTTGACACAGGCGTAGCTCGAGCTTCGGGGACCTTCCCTGTGGACACCAGCAACCTCTGCCCTCTCTCACTGAGCATGATGCGGTGAGCCCTGCCATTACCCTGTATGGCTGCTCTCTGTGTCTTGACACAGAGGCGTAGCTCGAGCTTCGGGGACCTTCCCTGTGGACACCAGCAGCCTCTGCCCTCTCTCACTGAGCATGACTCACTGTCCCATCAGTGGTCTCAGACCCTGACAAGGAGCTTGAAATTCCCTTGAAAGCACGGCATGTTTACTCGGTGGTTGACCTTTCTGAGAGACTACTGCTCTCTGATGAGATGGGATGAGGGAGAGCACTGTCTTTGAAGCACTTCACAAGGCTGCACATGTCATTGTGGAGGAAGATCAAAAAATGACTAACTGGCTTTACTGTCCCAGAGACTCTCTGGTCCTAGAGTCAGTGCATTCTACGGGGAGCACACTGTCACCTCCTTCTGGGAACTTCTCAGTTTGGTCTTGAGCTTAAGGCAGGCTACAAAGAGGCCAGTCAACACACAGGTCTGACTCAGTTCTGCCAACCCTGCTATTGGGTTACTTTTCCCTGGGGATTGTGAACAAATATCTCTTCACCCCAGGAAGGGCAACGATGGCAGACAAAAGTAATGCTTCTACACAAGTCGTTTGGTGAACCAATGGGTTTATTAGGTACTTACAGGAGCATGTGTGACTCAAAGACAGCTAGATCACCAAAAACTCATTCCAGCATGGGTGACTGCTCATGAAAGCTGAGCATCTGGAGCTCCCTACCAGGTCTGGAGCTCCCTACCAGGCCTGGAGCTCTCTTCGCAGCCTGGAGCTCCCTTCACAACCTGGAGCTCCCTTCACAGCCTGGAGCTCCCTCCCAGGCCTGGAGCTCCCTGCCAGGCCTGGAGCTCTCTTCACAGCCTGGAGCTCCCTCCCAGGCCTGGAGCTCCCTGCCAGGCCTGGAGCTCTCTTCACAGCCTGGAGCTCCCTCCCAGGCCTGGAGCTCCCTGCCAGGCCTGGAGCTCTCTTCACAGCCTGGAGCTCCCTCCCAGGCCTGGAGCTCCCTGCCAGGCCTGGAGCTCTCTTCATAGCCTGGAGCTCCCTGCCAGGCCTGGAGCTCCCTTCACAGTCTGGAGCTTGCCTGCCAGGCCTACAATTTCCATTCTCCAGCAGTTGTTAATGACTTGTATAACCTTAAGGGGTCTTGTGTGTGTTTGAAGTTTCAGGAGCTTTCTAAGACCTATAAGCTTTGTTTAATTCCTGAACCTTGTAAATTCCATTTACTTCCTAAATCTTAAGGAGCCTTCCTTTAGGTGAATGTTTTCTTAGGAAAATAGCTACCTATACCCACCTTTGTTAGGAGCCTTAGTTTACAACCCAACAGTTCAATCTAGGTACAAGTCTGACTAGTTGCCCTTAACTTAAGCATTTTCCAAGGCCCATGCTCATTACTTTACTTTCTCAAGACCAGTTGACTGGCTCTTTAAAACAAAATGCAATATTGCTTCTCCATTTACCAACTGGTTAAGTCAAGACAAAGACAGATTAGGTAATTATCTGCCCTTCCTGCTGTGACTCAAGGCACCAGCTGACATCTGGACCCAACCTCTGAGGTTTACAATGCCATCATCAGTGGCCCTCAATGAAACCATTCTGTGAACTAAAGAATAGCTTTCTACAAAAAAAAAAAAAAATTAAAAATGAGACAGCACAGCAAGAACTTTGGTGTTGCCAGATGCTGAGAAACAGTCCTAACTTATATATACTCTTCCTCCTAAACCCTCATGGGGTTACACATGCAAATGCCACCTCCCTTTTGAAGTCTCCAGTACTTGGGTTCAGAGGCTGTATTCCTGCCGACCACACTCAGGGAGGTGCCACACCACCAGGCACCTGTGACATCAGGAGCAGGCAACAGAACTGGAAGTTTTACAAAGGGGATGCATTACAATCTGAGGTTTGTTTCCTGACTCCCTCTTCTGGCTCTCATGAGTGATCAGTCACTCTGAGATGATGTGATCCTGTTGCTGAGGACTTGTCCAGTGTCTGCCAACTATCATCCTACTACAGATGACGACAATGTCAAGAGTGGCACATGAAAGAATGTACAAGGCCTGAAACAAGGAATGTGGGTGCAAGGAATTCCCCTCGTCAGGAAACACGCAGGGGAGAGTGGTGGGCACCCTGGAAGTAAGACGCCAGGCCCTGGGTAAGGTTTCATCTCCAGGCAACTCTGGGAGGCAGGGCAGAGTTAGCTCATCTGCAGTGAACAGGGACTGGGCATTCACTGAACACCTATCAGTCACTGGTCCAGAGCTTTGGGTGGGGCGCTAATTAGATCTTTGGCACTTCCTATGGCCCTGAGGATGTCTTCAGCAGAGGACAGCTGCCAGGCAGGAAATCAGAGACAAGTTTGTGTGCAAGACACAGGTCTGGTTTCTGTATGGTGGTCCTGATCCAGACCCCTAGCCCCTGTAGAGTCTGAAAAGAGGTTCTGTTCAAGCACTTTTAATTTTTTTATTTATTTTTATTTTATGTATGTAAGTGTTAATGCCAGCATGTTTGTAAGTGCTTCCATGTCATGCAGTGCCCTCAGAGGACAGAAGAGGGTGTCGAATCCCCTGGAACTGGAGTTATGGACAGTTGTTAGCTACCATGTCAGTTCTGGGATTCGAACCTGGGTCTTCTGAAAGATCAGCTAGTGCTCTTAACTGCTGAGCCATCTCTCCAGCTCCTGCTCAAGATTTTAAAGTCATAAAAAGTAAATAGCGATAGTGCTATTTAATTGGGATCAAGAAATTTTTCTGTATAGAACCTTTTTGGAAGGGAGAGGAAATTTACTATATAGTCCAGACTGGCCTCAAACTTGCCATTCTTCTGCTTCAGCCTCCATAATGCTGAGATTGCAAGTATATGCCATCATATTCAGTGAAGAATGATATCTGAATCCACTGGAAACACTCTAACAAAGTATCACAACTGGGTCTCATGCAAACAGCAGAAGTGTGCTGTTCACAGTTGTAGAAGCCAGGAGTCAGTATAGCCAGGCTGTGGTGAGAGCTTTCTTCATGTTTCTCTTCATGGTGTCTCCACAGGCAGAAAAGACAATGAGGGAGCTCCCTGGGCCCTTTCTTGGGGGCACTAAAGCCACTCATAGAAGCTCTGGGATCATGACTCAATTTTGTCCCAAGGGCCCCACCTAATGCCATCACCTTGAGTTTTGGAAATTCACATATGAACTTAAGGGGGCCACAAACATTCAGTCTACTACAGCCTGGTAGTAAACATTTTAGGCTCCATGGATCATAGGATGAACCACAGCTATTATGTTTTTAAATGAAAGTGACCATAGATAATACCTAGGCAAACAAGCAATGTTATATTTCAATGAAATACCAAAGACAAGGTGAGCGTACTTATCGTAATGGGCGGCAAAGGCAAAACAATACCTACAATGGCATGACTCGAATGGACCTGTGGTACTGGCTAATCAATCATGGTGTTTCCAGGGACCACATACATAAGAAGCCTACTAAGTTTTTATTTGATCTGTGTAAGCAGAAAAGCTCTAGGACAAATGACAGGAAGTCAGTATTGGATCGTAGCAATAGAGAATCTCGCTCAGTCAACCAATTTCCAGACTTGAGAGAGTTTACAGACCCAGAACCCCTTGAATGAAGGGAAGGCTGGGTGGGTGTCCTTGAGGAAGGACCTTGTTACAGTACCAAAGAGTTATGCTGTTCACCTCTCACCCATCCTTCCCCAGAGGGACCTGTGGCCTTTTACTAGAGTAACTGAACATTGGGGGAAAGGAAATAATCAGACTTTCCATGGCCTACTGGATATTGGTTCTGAGTTTACACTGATTCTGGGAGACTGTAAAAAGCATTGTGGCCCTCCAGTTAAAGTGGAGGCCTCCAGTTAAAATAGGGGCTTGTGGAGGTCAGGTGATAAATGGAGTTTTGGCTGAAGTCCAATAGACAGTGGGTCCAGTGGTTCCCCAAACTCATCCTGTGGTTTTTTTCCCCAGTACCAAAATGTATAATTGGGATAGATATACTTAGGAATTGGCAGAATCCCCACACTGGTTCCCTGACCTGTGGAGTGAGGGCTATTATGCTTGGAAAGGCCAAATGGAAACCACAGGAATTGCCTCTGTCAGGGAAAATAGTGAATCAAAAACAGTATCACCTCCCTGGAGGGATTGCAGAAATTAGTGCTACCATCAAGGATTTGAAAGATGAAGGCATGGTGATTCCCAACAAATCTCCCTTTAATTCTCCTATTTAGCCTGTGCAGAAGACAGATGGGTAGTGACTCCAATTGCAGCTGCTGTACCAGATGTGGTTTCCTTACTTGAGCAGATTAATACATCTCATGGTACCTGGTATGCAGCTATTGATTTGGCAAATGCTTTCTTCTCGATATCGGTTCATAAGGACCACCAGAAACAATTTGCTTTCAGTTGGCAAGGCCAACAGTATACCTTTACTGTCCTGCCTCAAGGGTATATTAACTCTCCAGCATTGTGCCATAACTTGGGGGTATATTAACTCTCCAGCATTGTGTCATAACTTGGTCCAAAGGGATCTTGATTGCCTGACTCTTACACAAAATATCACACTGGTCCACTATATTGATGATGTTATGCTGATTGGATCCAGTGAGCAGGAGGTAGCAGATGGTCTGGACTTGTTGGTTAAGCATATGTTCATGAGAGGATGGGAAATAAATCCAACCAAAATTCAAGGGCCTTCTACCTCAGTAAAAGTTTTAGGAGTTCAGTGGTGTGGAGCATGCAGAGACACTCCTTCTAAGGTGAAGAATAAGTCATTGCATTTGGCCCCTCCCTTCACCAAGAAAGAAGCACAATGCTTGGTGGGCCTGTTTGGATTCTGGAGGCAGCACATTCCTCATCTGGGTGTGTTACTACGACCCATATACCAAGTGACTCAGATGGCAGCTACCTTTGAGTGGGGCCTGGAACAGGAAAGGGCCCTTCAACAGGTCCAGGCTGCTGTTCAAGTGCTCTGCCCCTTGGGTCATATGATCCAGCAGACCCGATGGTGCTTGAGGTATTAGTGGAAGATACAGATGCTGTATGGATTTTCTGGCAGGCCCCCATAGGGGAATCACAGCGGAGGCCATTGGGATTTTGGAGTAAGGCTTTGCCTTCATCTGCAGACAACTATTCTCCTTTTGAGAGACAGCTCTTAGTGTGCTTTTGGGCCCTAGTGGAAACTGAACAATTGACAAAGGGCCACCAAGTCACCATGAGACCAGAGCTGCCCATCATGAGCTGGGTGTTATCTGAGCCCCCAATCCATAAAGTAGGCCGTGCACAGCAACAATCCATTATCAAATGGAAGTGGTATATATGTGATTGGGCTCGAGCAGGCCTGGAGGGCACAAGCAAGTTACATAAAGAAGTTGCCCAAATGCCTATGGTTCCTACTCCTGTTACGATGCCTCCTGTTCTCAAGCATGCACCTATGGCTTCATGGGGTGTGCCCTATGATCGGTTGACTGAGGAAGAGAAGACTAGGACTTGGTTTACAGATGGTTCTGCACACTATGCAGGCACCACTCAGAAGTGGACAGCTACGGCATTACAGCCAATTTCTGGAACAACCCTGAAGGACACTGGGGAAGGAAAGTCTTCACAGTGGGCAGAACTTCGGGCAGTGCACACGGTCATACATTTTGCTTGGAAGGAGAAATGGCCAGAGGTGCGATTATATACTGATTCATGGGCTATAGCCAATTGTTTGGCTGGGTGGTCAGGGACTTGAAAGGAGCATGATTGGAAAATTGGTGAGAAAGACATTAGGTAAGAAGTATGTGGATAGATCTCTCCAAATGGACAAAGGATGTGAATATACTTGTCTCTCATGTAAATGCTCATCAAAAAGTGGCTTCACCAGAAGATGAGTTCAATAATCAAGTAGATTGGATGACCTGCTCTGTGGATTGTCAGCCTCTTTCTTCAGCTATCCCTGTCATTGCTCAATGGGCCCATGAACAAAGTGGCCATGGTTCAGACAGCATGGACTCCCACTCACGAAAGCTGACCTGGCTACAGCTGCTGCTGAGTGCCAGATCTGCCAAGAGCAGAGACCAACACTGAGCCCTTGATATGGCACCGTTCCCTGTTGTGACCACCCTGCAACCTGGTGGCAGGTTGACTACACTGGACCACTTCCATCTTGGGAGGGGCAGCATTTTGTCCTTACAGGAATAGACACTTATTCTGGTTATGGATTTGCATTTCCTGCACATAATGCTTCTGCCAAAACTACTATCCAGGTACTTACAGAATGCCTTATCCACCATCATGGTATTCTGCACAGCATCGCTTCTGACCAGGGAACTCACTTCACAGCCAAAGTGAGACAGTGGGCCCATGGTCATGGAATCCACTGGTCTTACCATGTTCCCCACCATCCTGAAGCAGCTGGCTTTGTAGAACAATGGAATGGCCTCTTAAAGACACAGTTACAGTGCCAATTAGGTGACAATAGCCTCGAGGGCTGGGTCAGGGTCCTCCAGAAGGCAGTGTATGCTTTGAATAGACATCCAATATATGGTACAGTTTCTCCTATACCCAGGATGCATGGGTCCAGGAATCAAGGGGTGGAAGTGGGAATGATTCCACTCACTATCACCCCTAGTCACCCACTAGGAAAATTTTTGCTTCCTGTACCCTCAACTTTGCACTCTACTGGCTTGGATGTTTTGGTTCCAGAGGAGGGAGTGCTTCTGCCAGGAGAGACATCAAACATTCCGCCCTCAACACTTTGGGCTTCTGATGCCCTTAAGTCAGCAGGCTAAGAAAGGAATAACAGTATTAGGAGGGGTGATTGACCCAGACTACCAGGGGGCAATTGCACTTGTTCTCCACAATGGGCGTAATGAAGATTATATCTGGGAGGCAAGAGATTCCTTAGGGTGACTTTTGTTGTTACCATGTCCTGTGCTTAAGGTCAATGGGAAACTGCAACAACCCAATCCAGACAGGACAACAAATGGCCCAGACACTTCAGGGATGAAAGTATGGGTCACTCCTCCAGGGATAGATGCAAGACCTGCACAGGTGTATGGTGATGGTGGAGGAAATACAGAATGGGTAGTAGAGGAATGTAGTTACAAATACCAACTTAGGGCACGTGATCAGTTGCAGAAACGTGGATTGTGATGGACATGAGTATTTTTGTCCTATTTGGTTAAGAATAGGCTTGTGCATGTATACACATACATTAAGCAGATACTTGAGTTAATCCTCTTTGAATGTGTAACTGAAATAAGTGTTACGTGGGTGTTTTGAACCTATATGATTATATTGGGTTATGAGACACTAAAGGACTAATCATTCCTCGAAGACCTTATCACCTACTCTAAGATATACAATGCATTGGTCATTGTATGATGGGATAGTCATATCATGTTAGGTGAAATTATGATCTCAACATTGTTTTCATTTGAAAATTAAGCATGACATAGAGAGATGCTATTGGGTGTCAAGTTGACAAGGGGTGGATTTGTGATGGCTAATCCTGGGTGTCAACTTGATGGATCTGGGATTAACTGATATGAGAGCAATCTTCTTGATTGGATCATCTGAAGCTGGAAGACACACCCTAAATGTGGGTGTTACCTTCTGATGGCAGCCTGTATAATAGGCCAAGGCAGAGGAGAACACCTGGCTTCTTGCTGCTTGCCTTCTCTCTCACTGGTGAGTTCGTCTTGCTGCTGTAGAATGAAGATTAGCTGATCTTTTGGAATTTGTCAGATCTTCAGCACCAGATTGGGACTATTGAGACATACAGCTTTGTGGACTGAGTGACTACGGATTCTCAGCCTCTCCAGTGTGGTGCAGCCATTGTTGGATTACTTGGACTCTATCCTGTGAGCTAAGCTGATAAATCTCTACACATTTATATATTCATTCTACTGGTTCTGTTTCTTTGGAGAACCCTAACTAATACACAAAGCAAGCAGCAGGCTGTATCTGCTCTGAAGGTCACAGTTTTCTGACTCTTGCTATATAATAATGTTTTAATAAACACAGACTGCATTAGGTGTTTCATGTATATTACCTTACTTAATTTCTAAAGGGAGGAATTGCCACTCTTAATTTCACAGAAGACTGAGCTGAGGCTTTCAGCCTGGATCACTTGTCCAAAGATGTCCCACTGCTTATGGGGAACATCCAGGACTTAGACTCAGATCCAGCTGACCCCAAAGCAACATATTTTTTATACTATCAAAATATTGCCAGAATATTTACAGATTTTCTAAAATATAGCTGTGTATGATGGTTGACACTTATAATCCAAGCACCTAGGAGTCTAAGACAAGAGGATCACTGCAAGTTTGACATTAGCCTGGACTAAATACTGAGTTCAAGGCTAGTCTGAGCTATAAAGCAAAGCCCTGTCTCAACCAACCAAAACAAAAAAAGTGCAGGAACTGTTTGTCACATGCAAATCTGAGATATATTACATAAATATTCTCTTAACTACATTTTTAATGTCTAAAAGGAGCTTGGACAGATATATATCAAGAATTTAGGTGATTATTTCTTTTATTTTTAGTCATTTATTTTTAACTTCCCAGACTGATTTTTATCACTAGCAGTTCAGTTAGGTGATTTACATTTTCTATAGGGCACAGGTGAAGGTACACTGGGGTTATAGAGATGAGTAATACAAAAATGGAAAACCTCTTGATGCCTGGGAATGAGAAAGATCCAACATCAAGGCTTGGATGTCCAGGACCATGTGTGGAGTTAAGACCATAGCTGGCCATCAAGGGAGGGGAAGCCCATTCTTGAGACTCAGTCCTCTCAAAACTAGAATCTGCAAATGACAGAAATCTCTCCTGTCACCAACATAAGCCCAACACAGAGGCAGAGCCACTGCCATGCACAACCTGGGACCTCAGGAGAGGGGGTTATAGATAGTGCAACCCTTCAGAGAAGGCCTAAACTGCTGCCCAACATCAGGAAGTCCTCCATCCACCAATCTGCTCCACCATCAGCCTACCACTACAGGAATGTGAACCATAGTTCACTGTTACATACCAAAGCTCTAGTTTCATGTGAGGGGACCACAGCTCCAGGTTCATAGGAGGGGATCATAGCCCCCTGGCTTATAGGAGGGGACCATTTCTTCAGCTCATAGGAGACAACCACAGTTCCAGTCCACAGAAGACGACCACAGCTCCAGGCTTATAGGAGGAGACCATAGCTCTAGCTCACAGGAATATACCACAGTTCCAAGTTTACAGGAGGAGATCACAATTCCAGGTTCATGGGAGGAGACCACAGCTCCAGGTTAATGTAAAGGGACCAGGGCTCCAGGTTCATGGGTGGCAACCACAGTTCCAGGCTCACAGGAGGAAACCACAACTCCAGGCTCACAAGGAAGGGGTCATAACTTTAGGCTTATGGGAAGAGACCACAGTTCCAAGTCATGAGAGATGGCCACAGCTCCAGGCTCATGAAAGGGGACCACAGCTCTAGGCTCATAGGAGACAATCACAGCTCCTGGTTCAGGGAAATGGACCACAGCTTCAGATTCATGGGAGGTGGACCACAATTCCAGACTTATGGAAGGGGTCATAATTTCAATTATCCTGATTTCTACTATTTTTCTGTCTCTGTTGAAATGTCCACATAATTATACTGGTGTTTAAGAAAGAGCACTTACTGGGTGTGGTGGTGTACACCTTTAATCCCAGCACTCAGGAGGCAGAGGCAGGTAGATCCCTGTGAGATCAAAGCCATCCTGGTCTACATAGTGAGCTCCAGAACAGCTGGAACTACAGAGAGCTCCTGTCTCAAAAAAATAAAAACAACTACAAAACAGAAAACATTTTGGCTTCTGCGCAGCAAACAGAGACAATCGCTTGCTGGCTGAGTGTCTCACTAGAGGGACATCAATATTGGAGAAAACCACCTTTTGCTTTTGCTCAGAAGGCAGATAGATCGAGTGTCTTCTTTTTCATGGTCAAGGATCCAGTTGACTTTCTTTGGTGTCTGGTGGTTTTGCATCTTCCTCCATGGTCAGCAGGAACAAGTGGTAAGACATCTTACTGGAGTCACATTTTTAAGTCAGATTGAAACATGAAGGTCATTACCCACTTTAAACTCCCCACCTTAACTACTCCCAGGCCAGGCCATTGGGGAGCACATAACCAGGTCTGAGGGGCACGAAACACTCTACATTCTCGTCTCACCAAGAGCTGCTGCTGTCACCATTGCTCCAGTGCCTGTGACCATGTTCTCACCATCTTGGCTCTCTATATTTTCTTTCTTTTTTTTTTAATTTTTAAAAATGATTTATTTAATAACAACGTACTTAGAAGAAGCATATCATTACAACACAATTGACATATTCAATAACGGTTTCCTGAGGTAGGATGCATCTCTTTCAAAACTGCCTGTAAATTTTTAGGTTTACAGTTGAATTATTACAGTTATACAATATTGTACTCAGTATAAACCCTATAAGACATAAATTAAATGATGTTTTAACCTTTAAAAAGATCTCCATTTCATTATTAAAAATTAAAATTTCATACAGAAAAATTCTTTTTCAATGCAATTGAC
>NW_008352891.1:335682-350538 GCF_000622305.1 Nannospalax galili | reverse complement strand
CTGCACTGTAGACTTACCCCAAGAGGCCTGAGGATAGTAGTGCAGGCTAGGAGGGTTAGCCGGTGGTGCAGGCCCAGGGAAGCAGAGCTAGGTGAGGGCGGGGCCAGGACCAGAAGTGGTGCTCCTGGAGCCCAAGAAAGGGACTGGGTTGCTCCCAAGAGGCCTGAGGATAGTAGTCTATATTTTCTTTCTTACTTACCAAGTCCTGTGTTCAGAATTTTGAGATCAGTATAAAAGCACCTAAGATCAGAAAAATATTTGTTATGTATAAGGTTCTTCACATGGTCCAGTCTCTCCGGAGCTGGTATACCCCAGCCCCAAGGCTGGCTGCCCAGGGTATGCCTCATTCCACTATCTCCAACCTTGAACTTCTTATCCCCCTGCCTCCAACTCCTATGTGCTGAAATTACAGACATTGGGCACAGTGTCCAGTTTAGGTGGTGTTGAGGATAGAATCCATGACTTCATGCATGAGAGGCAAATGTTCTACCCACTAAACTCAGGTGATCATTTCTGAAAGCTATGTTTTTTGCATTCATATATTTTTCTCACATTTCCATATATTCTATAATGGGCACATATCTTTCATGAAAATAAAATCTTAACCATGTTTTTAAAAGCACAGGGTCCAGTGGAAGCACAGAGGGAGGAACTGTTTGTTCCTGATTATGTCTGAAAGAAGATACAGCCATGACAAGATGCTCACTGTGGTAGTTGAATGAGAATCTCCCCCATAGGCCCAAGTATTTGAGCACTTGGTCAGTTGGTGGTGCTGTTTAGAACAGTCATGGAACCTTTAGGAGGTGTGGCCTAGTTAGAGGAAGTACATCACTGGGGGTGATCTTTGAGAGTCCATAGCCTTGCCCCACTTCCATTTTCTCTCTCTGTTCCCTGTGCTTGCTTGACAATGTGAGCTCTCAGTTTTCTGCTCTGGCTGCCTCTTGCCATGCATGCCCCAATGTCCTGATTAAGCTTCAGTTGTCAACTTGACACACCTAGGAAGAGGGAACCTCAGTTGAGACATTTCTTCATCAGATTGACCTATGGCCACATCTATGAGGAATTTTCTTGATTCTTGAGTAATGGAAGGCTCAGCCCACTGTGGGTGGTACTACTCCTGGGAAGGTGGTCATGGTTTATATAAGAAAGCCAGCTGAGCATGGACCAAAGAAGCAAGTCAGTAGGCAGCATTCTTCTGAGGTCTGTGCTTCAGTTCCTGCCTCCAGGTTCTTGGCCTGAGTCCCTGCTTTGTCTTCCCTTGGTGATGGACTATGAGCTTTAAGCCAAATAAACCCTTTCTTCCCCAAGTTTGTTTTTGGTCAGAATGTTTTATCACAGCAGTAGAAACCAAACTAGGACACCTGCCAAACTAGGACACCATAAGCCAAATAAATTCTTCCATCTATAAATTCCTTAGTCATGGTGTTTTATCATGAAAACATAAAAGTAATTAATACACTTAATGATGAACATATAAAATTTTTATCTTAAAAATGTGGGAGAATTTACATTGTACTAACTCTTTGTTCAGAATGACCCTGGTCTCTTTCCTCACCCATATGCCATGCCCACATGTCCAAGGGACATGGTATCCTTCTGGAAAAGTCAGCATTCTCAAACAAAGGGGCTTGACCATGATAACCACACTTGGTTACAATTTTCATCCGACTCTAAATTACATGGTCATCTACTGAATCTCCTGTGTACCCAGGTACATTACAAGTTCTACACCTCACATTTGTTTTTAAATGAGCAGAATATAAAAAGATTGGTGGGAAGAAGCATATAGGTCACAACTTTGCTAACATGGGTTTAAGCAAACAAGAAATGGAAAAGTTGTACTGAATATGGATTTCTTTCCACTTACATCCAAGGAGGAATGAGGACTCTACAATAATGGCTTTCTAATCATATTACATAAGAGGTCAACCACAGTAAAGCACTTAGGTCACAAGGATTCCATCTGAAACTTGAGTTTTAGCTGCTGTTATAAAGATAATTCTTAGATCCTTAATATGCATTGGGCTTTAAGAGTATGAGACAGCTAGAACATAGGCTTTTCAAAAATCCCTTATTCTTCCTGCCATAATAATATTAACTAAAGTTATGCATAACTATAAAATGGTGATGTGGCAATGAATTAAAATGTATTGTTTACTAGAAATATATTTGAAAGACATAAAAGGTTTCATGTGGAAAAACTTAAGAGAAAGGAATATTCAGTGCATTTTTTACCATCAATGTTTTGCCAAGCAGTTGGGTTAAAGTGCAGATGGTTCCAACATACCTATGTTATGGATTTGAAGTGCTTTAATCTAATGTTTTATACAGTTATGCAAGCTGTACACTGCATATTCAAGAAGACTTCTTTCATATTGATGTTTATCTAATAGGCATCTCTGGCACTGTATGGTGCACAATGTCAGGGTAGCAACCGTGGCATGGTGACCCAATGGGGCATGTATGAAGAACTACTCTTATACAAGTCTTATACAAGTATTACAGGAAGTTGCACTGAGAAGACACAGTGTCAATAACTCATTCTGTAACTGGGTGCTTAACAAGAGCACTACAGAAATATAACCTTTAGAATTTGAAAAAGATTCCAGAGTAAGGTCAGAGAGATAGCATCACACAGGAAATTCATTCATAATGCCATTTATGGTCATGCTATTGCAACAAAAATATAAGCTAGAGGTGTACTCGGTGCTATACAATATCACTAATATGATTGTGTGTAAGCAGGAAAAGGAAACTGGAATGGTGGAATTTTCACAAGAATTCAGCATGAAATAAGGTATGACCATGAACTCCTGCTGTAACATATTCTGTACCTGAAATAGTTGTGCTTGAGACTGGGCTACACATTTCTCCTTTTCAAAGAGACAGGGTACCAAATATTGGAACCTTTTCAGTGATGAAAAATAGCTCTCATGGCGTGCCACCAGTAGATATTTAAAAAAAAAATAAACACACCTAGTCTGATCCTTCAAGGTGAAGAGTGAGAAAGTAACTACTTTTCTAAAAAGATCCAGGTACTCAAGAGTATTTTAAAAGCTATTACATCACTATGTGCTTTTTAAACCAATATAGTTATATAGCATTTGGTATAAGAGCATTCATATATGCACACTTAAACAGAAGTATCTGGAATGCTTAAAATTTTTCCAGTGAAGTTTCAATGGGTTTTAGACTCAGTTGTTTAAAGATGTAAAAATGAAATATCTGCCAATTAGTTTGCAAAATTAACTGCCTGAAATTCGGGAAGATGAAAATTTGCTAGCCTAATTTCAACAAAAACCTTTGCATAATTGGTGGATGGCACTGAAAAAATGAAAATCATGATTTAGTAAATACAGCCACCAATGCCCTTCTTCCAGTCAGGATCTGCATCTCTCTGTGAGAAATGCTTTTAAATCTTGACAGCTATTAAACCAAGAATATTATTTCAAACTAAACTTAGAACTTCAATATCTTGCTGCATCAAGTGTAAAAATTTCATAAATAATGAAGCATATTCTATCTTAATACTTACTGTAAACTATTATTAATAACTCCAGTGGCAGCCAAAGTGGCCACAAAAGAGAATCCTATAACTCAGGCGATTTAGGTTACCATCTGTGCCATCTTTAACTGAAACTTTTGGAAAAGTTCTCTATTTATGCATATAATGCATATGTAAACTGCATCTATATTTTATATATCACAATACAAATATGAACCTATTAGATTTATACATGTGTATATATGGGCTGAGGATCTGGCTCAGTTGGTAGAGTGTTTGCCTAGCATGTATGAAGCCTTGGGTTCAGTCCCCAACATCAACCTGGCATGATAGCACATACCTATAATTCTAGCACTTGGAAGAGAGGTAGGAGAACTAGTTCAAGGTCATTATCAGGTACATAAGAAGTTAGAGGCCAGTATGAGATACATGAGACTCTACCTATATGGTAATATATGAATACATATCAGATATAAAAATACATGTAGTGAAAATAAGACAGGACTCTCATCCTGATTTTAAGGAGGGACAGGGGCAGTCGTGTCTCTGAAAGAGCAGCGTGTTGAACCTTAGAGTGGCACTTAAGAAATTATTGCAGCTACAGCATGGATGGAGAGGCAGTTTCTTAGTGTTCATTTGGAATAAGCCACAGTAGGCTTCCAACAAAGGACAAGATATTGTCCTCTGGACAGCAGACAGCATCCTCGTAAAAACTGATTGCCCTGTGTTATAAAGTGTGGAAGAGGAATCATGTCCAAGATGAGTGGCTCTCCATCTTCAGGGACTAATCCGAAGGGTGAGTTTCTGAGGGTGGAGATCTCAGAGTCTATGTCCTGCCCTCCAAGGAGATTTATCCTCTTGACTACATAGCCATTTGTCATATTCTTACAGATGAAACTACCTCCTGTCAAGATTCAGTTCGTGTCCTTTCCTCAATGTCCTCTTGCCTGGAGGTTAGAGTTCTCATTCCTCTTCATTTTTGTGGTGCCACCTGGAAAGCAAGGATATTTCTGATGGGGGATCACCCTAGGTGTCCAGCCACAAAGGTTATTATCCAAGGTCACTCAAGGTGAAAGTTCAGAACCATGAGAAAAGACTTGAGGTCAGAACTGGGAAGGGGCACCATGTATGGGAGACGAGAGCAGGCACTGAGTTGTAAGAAGGAGATAAGGCACAGACAGCGGGTTCTCTCCCCACAGGCCAGTGCTCATCCCCTTTATAGAGTGTTTGAGGAGTGCAGGAGACAAAACATTCACATATTCATCTAACAGATACTACATCTAATAACTGTCAGGTGTTGGACCATGCTGGGTAGTTTGTACTTGACTATGTAACTATTTCTGTTTTTATCTTAATTACCCTATGCAATAGTGAGTTCCTATAAGGCATATCAATTTATTCAGCTTTGCAATTGTGTGGTATCTAAAATATAGACACACAGACAATTGTTGTAGAGGTTTTCAATAAGTCTGAAGGTCTTTACGAGCCTAAGGATTTGAAGTTATCTGGAACTGTTCTTGTCGCAAGCTGTTTCCAACACTTGAGCATAAGTTATAAGTTGATAATGAGTTTCAATCTTCCAAGGAGACCTTGCCTGCCCTGCACCTCACCCCCAGTTAAGTAGTTTGCACCCTCATATAAGACTAACTTGAAACACTTGGAATGAGTAAAGGATTCATTTAGTGAAAAGCTCTAGAGTGTCTCCTCTGTTTCTTTATCTTGACTTCCATTCTGGCTAGACAGTTTGTGGGGCTTATACAAAAAAAATCAGTTAGGCTACTTGAAAAAAGATATCCTATATTCAAGGTATTTAGCTTAGGGGAACTACATGAGGAGCATTAAGAGCAGGGAAGTGGGCTGAGAAGATGGCTCACAGAAAGACCACCCATTGTGCACACATGAGGACCTGAGTTTGAATCCCCAATACCCACATAAAAAGCTGGGTATGGCCATACGTGCCTGAAACCCCAGCATTGAAAGTGAAGACAGGCAGATCCTAGGAACTTGCTGGATAGTCAGCCTAACTGAAACCACAAGCTTCAGATTCAATGAGAGAGACCTTGCCTCACAGAAATAATGCAGAGAGCGACAGAGGACATCAGTCATCCTCCTATAAGCATGCAAAGTGCAAGGACACACATACCCTCACAGAAACACCACACACACACACATAACACACACACACATGCACACACACACACACACACCATGCCCCACCACACAAATAAGAAACAAAATAAAATGAAGAAAGAAGGAAAGACGAAGGAAGAAAGGGGAGGAGGAAGAGCAGGAAAAGAAGCGGGGTGTGGGGAAGAAGGGAGGCATAGTTTGCTCAGTCAGCAGAACCCTCCTGACCATCAATGAGGAAACAAATCTCACATGAGGCTGCTCCTCCTACACCTTGTGCCCTGCTCTCGTTGAGCCTAGACTGCCCCCCCTGCACCTGCCCATGGGTCATTTTCTTCTATTGCCTTTTAGAAAATCTCCCCACAGGCTATACTGGCGCCTCTTCAGAGATTCCTGGCATCTCAATAAATATTGTTAGATATATTGCTGTATAATGTTTTTATATTCTCAGAGAGGCTGTATTGTTGCAGCTGAGGTCTTCATTCAAGTGTCTAATATAGGAATCTGGCATCTATTCCAGGATCGCACAGAGGAGCAGACATGGTCTAATCATAGCAGAACTGTCAGAGCTATGATGTGCAAAACTGATGGACATTTAATAATCCAAATTAGAGGTTCCTCCTCCAATAGGTAATTATGTCTATTGTTATTGAACTGACCATCAACTACAGATCTGCTTATTTTAAAAAAAAACAGATCATGAAATTGGGAAGGGATGTAGAAGTGGAGGTAGATCTGGGAGGAGTTAGGGGGAATATGATCAGAATGCATGAAATTTTCAAAGAATTAATTAAAATAGTATATTAAAATATTTTTCTTTCATGCTAAGTTCCCTCTTTCCTATCTCGTTCACTGAGTACTTCAGGGCAGAATATAGAACTTGAAATTATGGACTCATTCAAGAACCACCTTTGGCTATGCACTCATCAGTCTCCAGAACTCAGGATTAAGAAAGGTGTTGCACCATTAATTCCCAGGAGCAATCTGTGTATCAGGATCACTTATCTGTTACAGTTTCTATTAGAGTGAGGGTATCATAGTATAGACAACTGTTTTTGATACAGAGTCACAGAATTTCTTCCGTGAAGTCACCAAAGCAATTGCTTAGAAAGGTTAACAGTTCAGGACCAAGGACAGAGCTCACCGTGTGTCTGGAACCACAAGTTCAGGTTCAGTTTCATTCAGATATTTTAAAATTCCCTACCTTTTGGAGTAGGCATTCAGAGATTACTTAGAACAACCAAGTCACTCTCTAAACATTATGAAAATGGTCATAATGGGGACACAGCATACAGGTAGTGTCATGCGGGACCATCAGCTAGGTCCAAATATATTCCCTTGTTGGTCCTATAGGATCTCTGGAGCTGTCTGTCATGTCCAAGTCATGCACACAGAGAAGCTAAGACTTGTTTGGAATATAGAATGGAAAATATTTCAGAGATTACAATTCCCTTTCGCCTTGGGCTACGACTGTCCAAATTGAATTTACTTGAACAACGGGATAGCTATTACAGCTCACTCTTTCAGCACTGTACTCTAATGAGATGGCTTTGGGTACTATTAAAAGTTAAATCAGTCGATAAATGAAATATTAAAATCACCAGAGAATTGGCCCAATGTACAAAATATTAACACTGCAAGCTCTAAATCAGTCACTGAACATGAATTTAGTCAAAGCCATTAAAACAAGACTGGGGGCTCTGCCCTGAACTTTGGAACTGAACTGAGAGAGCACTTTCTAGAAGTCCCATTTTCCCTCTCCTTTCAGCTGTGGCATGAAGGAGTTCCACACTGAAGATTGTCTCCAGTTGTGGATACCAGGAAGACATCTCAGGGAGCACAGAGAAGCCAGGTGACCAGGGCTTCACCTATCAATCACCACATGTCCCAATAAACACCATAATGTCCTTGAGAAGACAGACATATCAATCCCTGCTGTAGGCCCTGCATAATTTCATCTCTCTCTCTCTCTCTCTCTCTCTCTCTCTCTCTCTCTCTCTCCTTTCAATTTCATAAGACTTATCTACTTATCAGCACTGTGCATCCTTCAAGGTCAGTTCAAACTCCACTCCTTCTAAGAACATTCTCAGAAGACTATGCCAGAATCCTTTCCTCACAGCTTGTCCTTCCTGTCATGACTATATGATATGTTCACCTGTTGAATCTTTTCCCCCAATATAATTTGGATCACAGTTGTGCAGACCCTATCACTCAGTCAGACCCTGAGACAAGGATTCGGGTAGAAATGGTATATTTAGTATTCAGCAGGAGCATAGAGAGGGAAGGCAGGCTAGTAACACTAGAGACTCAGGCAATCACAGTACTTCATCCCAAAGGTACACTTTGAGAAATCATCCCAAAAAATACCCTCAGAAATCTGTCTGAGGTGCAGGGGAGCTTGAATGTTTATACCAACCTCTAAAAATTGTATTTGAGTCAGGCACAGTGGTACATGTCTCTAATCCCAGAACTCTGAGGATGAGGCAGGAATGTTGTAAGTTTAAGGCCAGCATGGGCTACAGAACAAGACCCTATGTTTTTACAAGTTTCATATATCAGTGCAGTACTAGCCCCTCAAGCAACTTACTTGGATACAGGGATCTTAGGAGGTCATTAAGGTTAGATGAAGTCTTATGGATGATACGTTCATCCTAGAGGATTGGTGGCCAGGTAAGAGTAAGAGAGCCACACACACATACTCAAAAGAAAGACTGTACAAGGACACAGTAAGAAGGCAACTGTAACCAGGGCATAGTGATGCACACCCTTAATCCCAGCACTCAGGAGGCAGAGGTAGAGGGATCTCTGTGAGATCAAGTTCCAACTGGTCTACAAAGCAAGTTCCAGGCCAGTTGAGGTTACAGGGAGACTCTGTCTCAAAAGTCAAACAAAGAAACCTTGCAAAAGAAGGTAACTGTCTGCAAACTACAAAGAGTGTCCTCACAGAACCCAACCATACTGGCACACTGGTGGTAGACTCTCAGCCCACAGAAATAGGCGGCATTGACATGTGCGTTTAAGCCCATAGTCCCATTGGGGTATTTGTTATGGAGTCCAAGCTAAGTAAGGCAAGCTGGCATATATCAGAAACAGAAAGCTGACTAGAGTGTGCAGAAAGGTCAGAGGAATGTGAGAGAGACACTCTAAAACTCAGGTGGGGCCCGTTCACAAGTCTGAGAGCTCAGGCATCTACATGAGACAGGGACAAGGTGATGCAGGCCCCCCTGAGCATAACCCAATGGGAAGGGAAGCAATGTTTATTGAGAACTTACTATGTGCCATATTGTGCCAGATTCTTTTAAATATTTATTTATATTATTTTATGTGTATGTGTGCCTGTTTTTCTGTATGTGTAGTTTGTGTGTTCAAGTGTCCATGAAGGCCAGAAGAGGGTGTCAGATCCCATGGAACTGGAGTTATAGGCAATTGTGAGCTGCCTGCTGTGGGTACTAGGACCTAAATGTGGATCATCTGCAAGAGTAGCAAGTACTTTTACTGCTGAGCCATCATTCCAGCCCTGTGCCAGACATTTTTAATCAACTTTATTAAAGTATCATTTATGTAGATAAAATACACACATTTGAAGTATACCAGTCTACAACTTCTGATCATAGTTCATTCCCACAAAACTACCACCATAGTCAACATATAGGAACAATCCTATGACCCAAAAATTCACTAGGGACATAGGGAGATGGCTCAGTCAGTAAAGTGCATGCTGCACAAACTGAGTTTGGATACCCAAGACCCACAGAAAACAATGAGAGGTGAAGGCATGTTCCTATAACCCCAGTAGTGGGAAGATAGAGGCAGGCAAACCCTTGAAGCTCATTGGTCATCCAGCCTAGCCAATTGATGAGCTTCATGTTCAGTGAGAGGTCCCATCTCATAAAATAAAGGTGGTAGATAGCAATGGGCCCTACATACACCCATGTACCCACATGCATTCACACACACACATGCACATAACCACACTAACCAGTACATACACCATGCTAATACACAATACTCGCCCCCCGCCCACACACATATACACAAGATTCCTTGCACTCTTTTCTAATTGGCTCCCTCTCCTAGCTCCAAGTTACCACTGATCTACTGATTAGATACATTTTTCCTGGAATGTCTGGGGAATCACACAGTAGGAAGCATGCACTCCACTGCGCCTGGCTTTTTGCTCTCAGTATAATGTGTTTGTTTGCTGCTTGTTTTTACTACATTTTAGTGTGTGTGTGTGTGTGTGTGTGTGTGTGTGTGTGTGTGTGTCTACAATGAATGTGGAGGTCAGAGGACAACTTGCTGGAGTCTGCTTTCTCTTTCCACTATGTGAGACTGGGGGGTGGAACTTGGGTTGTCAGGCTTTGTAGCAAGTGCCTTTGCCTGCTAAGCCACCCCAGTCAGCATTATGTTTTTGAGTCAACCATGTTGATGCATGTATCAGCAATCAATTTCTTTCACTGATGAACAGAATGCCACTGAATGAATATGAAAATGCTACCAATGAACAATGGAGTTACTTCCATATGAGCACATGATAAGTTGAAAATAAAGTCTCAGATCATTATCACGAATGCACATAGTCTATCAAACATTATAACTGAGCAAGGACACTGTCATATTCTTTGTTTATCTCTGTGATCCAGTGGCTTTGATCTTATATATGACCAGACCAAAAAGAGATTGAAATTCAAATACATTTCTACCAAATGTATATTGCTTTTGCACCATGATGATTTATTTTAAATTGCTGAACTATCATAATCTAGGTACCATCTGTGCTGAAATTTGTTTATTCATTGACCTGTTGGTGACTTTGGGCATGCTTCCAGTTGGTGCTATTATTAATTAAAGTTCCTGTCAACATTTGTGTATAAGTTTTTGTGTAGACATAGTTTTCATTTCTCTAAGGTATTGCCCAAGAAATAGAATCAGTGAGTCATATGGCATGTGCATGTTTAATATGACTTGAAACTGTGTGCCAGGCACTGAAAATTTTTCATTAATTAATTTCATTTATGTAGCACACGTGAGCGTGTGATATATATATATATATATATATATATATGTCAGTGCATGCATCCACGCACATAGATAGGCCAGAGAAAGGCATCAGATGTCCTGATCTGTCACTTTCTATCTTGTTCCCTTGAAACAGTCTCTCACTGAACCTGGAGCTGGGCTGTCAGTCAATAAGCCCTAGAAATCCTCCTGACTTTACCACCCACGGTGCTGGGGTTATAAGTGAATGTGATCAGTCACTCCGATCTCTTTTGTATGAGGCTGGGGATTTAAACTCAGGTAGGTCTTTCTTCATGCTTGTCAAGCATATTCCCTTACCCACTGAGCCATTTCTTCAGTCCACAGCAGGCATTAGTTTTGGATATTTTTTATTGAAATTTTGTGTCTTTCATACACAACATTTTAATCATCTTTATGCCCCCCTTCCCAGTGACACCCTCCATACCCCCCTGACACGGGATTTCACGCATTCTGTCAAGTCAAGTTAGTGTTCCCTCAGTGCAAGTTCATCCACTGGGGTCTAATCAGCCTATCTAGAGTCACTTAAACATAGCCAGATACACATGACTGGAGAGGTCATAGATTCTAGAGAAAGCCCCAAGGCTGCCACATCCCTAGACAAATTTAATTTATCACTATGTGTTAAATATGGATCCTTACATTTACAGACAAGTATGCCAGTCACCACCATCACAGAAGCCTCTTTTACAACAGATGGGAACTGTTAGAGAGTCCCACAACTGGTCACACACAGAGATTAAGTGTCTGTGAAATGCCCAATCCTGAATGACACCTACAATGGGGCCTCTACACTAAAGGCTCAGAGAATATAATGGTACAAGGGTTAGAGAGAATATCAATGCATCTCTCAGTTCTCATCAATGAAGTTCCCTCATGCAACAGAGGGCAATGATCACAAAGGGCTACAAATGGCCAAAGTGTAGAGAATAAGAGTCTGCAAAGTGTGGGTCCTTGGACAGAACTCCTATATTAAACTTCAGGCATGTTTAATTTAATTCCACTCAACAGTGAAAGTATTATCATTACTTTTTTACTACTCTCAAACGCATAGAGGTAAATGACATATCAATCACTATTGATACAGCAGTAAAAATGGTATTGTATAGATACACAAGTTTTCCACCTAAAACTGTGTTCTTTCTACCACATCATCTTCTTCTCCTTTATTGACTCATCAAAGAAGATTTGGTGTTGAACCCAGGAAAATAAGTGAGTTACGTCTAGACTTATAGTCTTTACAATTACCTGGTCCAGGAAAGGTTGGTGATCTAGTGGCTTGATAGAACCCCAGGAAGAGAGGAGAGTTGCCTATAGAGGACTACCTGAGCAAAAGCACAGAGCTGTCACTGTTACCAGAGAAGCTATTGAAAGAAAAGGAGAAGCTTGCCCCTGCCAGGCTGGAGCTCATACTTAAAGAAGCTGTAATCAATTGTCAGGCAGAAAATGGAGCCAGTCCATAATAAACACAAAGAAGAGAGCCATGCTCTTCCATAAGTGTCTCAGAAGTCTTAACACCCAGGCATCCAGGTGAGGTGAGCATACATAAAATCAACCCTAAAGCTGACCAAGGCAATCCAGTCAATTAAAGTGTGGTAAATACCATTCCACACAGACTCTAGAACTCACAACTAGAGAATCAATATACTGGAACAAGGAAATAAAGGAACTGTAGGGGTTGAGGTCAAATCTTTAGCAGAATTCTAAAGGGAGGAATTGGCCTGGAGAGCAAATCTTTTAGTACTAAAGATGCAAACTCTGGCTAATGTCCAGAAACAGAGGCTATTAAAAATGCATTAGGAAGGCCATGTTTACACTTCTATAGTCAACTAACCGCCTCTACTTATACCAAATGGGATCTCCTCTATATACTATGGTGCCTATTAATAAAAGTTGTGCTTGAATTTCAGATGGCTGCACCTCTTGGAAACAGGCAGAATATTCCCTGAGTTCATGGCTGGTACACACATACAGGGCAGAAACCACCATAGCCACAAGCAGAGATTATAGACTTTAGTTCCTGATTGGCTCCACTGCTGGTCACCTGATTCTTTAAAAGTGACTGGAAGAGGCTGTGAAGGCTTCTGGGGTGACTCCAGTCTCTACCTGCCAAGGGCAGCAAGCACTAGGGTTTCCTCTTTCTGCAGCTCTTTACAAACTACATTAGTTTTATGTGGTTTTCTCCACTTGTGTGGTGCCTAATACAAATAAACATAAGCAGGAATATGAAGGTCTCATTTCAAAGCACAATGATAAACACCTGAAGAATATGTGAACTGGTTAAAAGCAGATGTTGTTGAGAGGAAAGGGATCTAGAACTACTTGTGCTGCTGATTTAAACCCATTTTCCAGTTCTGCAGCATGGTGATTATTGGAATAACAAGTGTTGATAAATAAAATGGCCAAGCAAGGGGACAGAGAGCAAATCTCAATCAATTTCCCCAAGAATAAGGTTTAGGGACACATGAGGTAAAGAAGCAGGGTGGCCTGGGGTATGGAAAAAGGTGACTGGACATGGGGTGAAAGACAGAGTTCAGTGGTCTGCACATGTGTAATCAAACTGCATGGCTTTTGTGGGATGCATGATAGGGGAAGGTGGCACCAGTATCTCCTGGAGGTGTCATTTGGGCCTTCTGGTGTCAAAAGAGACACTTGATGATCACATGTGCTGGCCCAAGTGAAAGGTTGCCGTTTACAAGCAGTTTGAACTAAATCACAGTGGCCTCCATGTCTCTAAGCACTAACAACTGTAACCATCTTGACTCACAAGCCAAAGGTGTTACTTATAGCAAAGCTAATGTGAATCTAAAACAATGCATGGCTTAGCTACCTGACCTCTAAAATTGGTGATTCTTTAAGATCAACTAGAAGCAAGTAACTAACAGCAAGTGAAACCAGGGAAGAATACAGAGTTTAATTGTGTTCCAGGCCTCCGTTTCATTTATATATGTGCATAATGCCTATAATGTAAGCATGACATATGCTACAGGTACAAAAATCGTAATTACAAAATGCACATTCTTGTTTGGGTATATCTATGTGAATTCCATGTTCCCAGCGTCTTGCTTGGTCTACTACAAATATCTAATAAATGGACTTTTAGTAGATAAACACTTCATTTCACACCAGAATTTGAGAGGTTCAGCATCTTAACCCAAGTTTACGACTGCAAGGTCTTAGAAAAAAATGGTTTTAATCCTTAAAAAATGAGGTTCCTATAATCTGGGAGCATTTAACTAGGAAGAAAGATACTAAAACACACAGACTCATATCTAACACTTATTATGCTTGATTATGTAGGCAAATCTACTTCATAACTGGTGTTGTATGATGAGCTCTGATTACATTTAAGTAAAATAATAAAAGAAGTGCAAAATGTTGTTTATACTAATTACTAATAGAGCCATCAACCTAGGGTTTCTGTGAAGAACTCTTACAATAACCACTGAAGAAATTGTAGCCCAAGCTGTTTATAACAGACTCACAATCCACTCATGGCTATTTCAGGGCCCACATCTGATATTCACTCTTTTGGGTGGTTGAAAACAAATCAAGGACAGCCAAGATGGCTTAGTGCATAAAAGTGCTTGCTGTGCAAGCCTAATGACCTGATTTTGATCCCAAGACCCCACATAAAGGTGGAAGAAGAATATGGACTCTATAAGGTTTTCCTCTGACCTCCACGATGTGCAGTAGCATGCACATGCCACACGGCCCCTCCTCAAATAATAAGGAAAAAGAAAGAAAAGCAAACAAACAACTCATAGGGCTCTCATGATACATCGTATATCTATAGAAAGCAAGTCGAGGCCATGTTCCCAACACCAGAGGCTGGAAGAATAGCCAGAGTGCTCTAAAAGATGACCTGTGTGTGATCAACTCAATTCTGGACATTTAAGACAAGAGGGGACAGAGCTCTCCAGGTTCAATCCTTCTCTTGACTGGGACCCCAATCTTACAAACTGATTTAGTTCTAATTACCCCCTTAAACTTGCTGCATCTAACTTATCTAAATATAGTCACATTGGGGGCTAGGACTTCAATATAAGAACTGGGGGATACAAATACTCAGTCCACAACAAGGATATAACAATAGAGTAGTGATAGCTGATATGTGCATACACTTTATAGTTTACAAAGTAATAGACATGAACACACGCATATGGATCTTTATAAATTAAAAAAGA
>NW_008352891.1:332384-335477 GCF_000622305.1 Nannospalax galili | reverse complement strand
TTTTTTTTTTTTTTTTTTTTCGCTTGCCTATCTAATGCTAATGAGACCCAAATTTCAAGACATTGCTTCACATATTAGACACAGTGCAGGAAGCTGAGTCCCTCTGTGATATAGATCCAACCCCACATGGCAGAGGTCATAGGGCCATGGGTCAACCATTACAGAGTAGGAAGGTCTTCACTCCTACTACTGCACCCATAACAGCAACAGAACCCAAACAGCTCTGCACTGGAACCAACTGAACCACAGTGACAGGCAGGGAAGTAAGCCACAGGAGCTCGGGGTGAGGTTCTGGAACTAGACCTGACCTCCATCCCACCCATTACAAGCCTGCCTAGCTACTGACCTGGGCTTCATTCCTATTCAAGGCCCTGCTCTTCTCTTCTGGGCCTGGTGACTGAACCTGACCTCCCTGGCTTTCCAAGTAAGCCCTGCGAAGTATGATCATCAGAATAGTGGTCTTAAAACTTGTCCTAAAGGAGGAAAATAGGATGTATCAATATGAGTGGAAAATACTTGTGTATCAACTGAGCCAGACATTTCTTTAAATTATTTAGTAACCACATACTTAGAAGAAGCATTTCATTACAACAGCATTGACATATTCAACAACAATTTCCAGACCTAAGATGCATCTCTTTCAAAAGTGGCTGTAAATTTTTAGGTTTACAGTTGAATTAATACAGTTATACAATATTGTACTCAGTATAAACCCTATAAGACATAAAATTAAATGAGGTTTTAACCTTTAAAAAAGATCTCCATTTCATTATTAAAATACACAGTTTCATACAGAAAAATTCATTTTTAATGCAATTAACACTAAGATGTTTGCACATGCTTTTCTAATCTCTATATATCTGATTATTACTAGTCACAGTCGGTTACTTTCTGAGCACCTTGACGTCTAAGCATGGATATAAAGTCATCAGGTAGATTTCAATGGTAATATTTTTCACATCTACTAGTTATTAAAGAGCAAATTTTTATGCTTTGAAGAATTATTTTTTAAATTTTTTTTAAATTTAATAATCACATGATGAGAAGAAGTATTTCATTACAGCTTTAACATATTCAGTAACACACTCCAGAGCAAAAGTACATCTCTTTCAAAAGTGGCTGTAAATTTTTAGGTTCACAGTTGAAATAATACAGTTATACAATATTGAACTCAGTATAAACCCTGTAAGATATAAAATTGAATGAGTGTTTACCCTTTAAAGAAGATCTCCATTTCATTTAAAAATATGCTGTTGCCTACTTTTTTTTTTTAGTCTTTTTGAGACAGGGTCTCCTTGTAGCCGCAGCTGTTCTGGAACTCACGACGTAGACCAGGCTGGCCTTGAACTCACGGAGATCTGCTTGCCTTTGCCTCCCGAGTGCTGGGATTAAAGGTGTGTGCCACCATGCCCAGACTGTTTCCTACATTTTTAATGCTACTAACACTTTTAGATGTTTGCTCATGTGTCTTTAATCTCTATGTATCTGATGATTACTAGTCACAATTGGTTACACTCGGATCCTTAGTACCTGAGTATGGATATAAAGTCATCAGGTAGATTTCACTGGTAATGTTTATCACCTCTACTATTTAACACGAAGTAAATTTTTATGCTTCCTCCTCAAATATGTCTTTTTGTAAAATTTGTTGATTTTTCTGTCTGTTTATCATACAGAAGATCCCACACAATCTTATTCATCTATATACCCACTTCCCAAATGGCACCCTCCCATAGCCTCCCCCCTCCCACATACTGGAGCCTATATGCTCTGTCATCCCTGTTACTGTCCTCTGTGTTGTTGATACCCCCAGCCATCCTCCAGTGCTTGTACGTCTGCTGAATCTAATCAGCCTATCTAGAGTTCCTTGTTTTAGGAATATCAGCTGTTCCTCATTTAGCAGCAATCAGTTGTCAATATTCATTTTCCCAGTTCTATGCTGGGTTACTATGTGGGGGTCTCTTGTGCCACCTTGGCCAATAACTCAAAGGAAGGTATCACCTGTCTGGCATTGTTTCTTATTATGTAGCCTTTAGCTTATACATATGGACTCTTAAAAATTATATTGACCCCATTAGTCTTTGGTTATATTTTCCTTTTGGGTGTTTAAGTGCCTACAGTTGGCCCAGATAAAACAATTTATTTTTACTCTTAAGGTTGTTTGAGGATCTGTTCCTCAGGGGTCACATGGGCTTGGGAGGAGCCCCTGGCTCCTTTCTTTTACCAGTTCCATCTATGTGAAGATGAGTCAAAGGTCATGCTCGACCATGGCTGTCTTCGATTGGAAGCATGGAGGAAATGTTTCCTCTGTGCTGACCCTCCTCTTTGTAGACTGGGCACTGATTCGGGTCCATCTGATGGGGTCTCCATGGTCCCCTTGCTCAAGAGGACAGGTGACTCACTACCACAGTTACAGGACGTTTTGAGAGATGCTCATAGTCCCCTGGAACTAGTCGACCTAGGAGGGCAAGGAGCAAAAACTGTCCTTCTGTCTTCAACAATAGGGTCTTACCTTCAAGTTCTGTGAAGCAGTCAAGGGCTGTGGCAGTAGCCTGTGTAATTTGAGGGGACCACCCTAGTCAACAACTCAAGGAAGGTTTCTCCTGTTTGGTACTGCTTCTTGTTATGTAGCCTTTAGCTATACATATTACATTCTTTGATCTGGTTGTATGTATAATTTGTCAGTAGGTGGTTCCCTCTGGTTTTCTAAAACTAGCTAGGCATTGTTTATCTCTCACATTGTATAACCCTTCCACCATGGTTTCCCCATTTAAGGTGTCCCCGTTTTTCCCATTTCTCCCTTAATAATACCCTTCTCCTATGGTCCCACCTCTCTTGAGCTCCTTCTTTCCCTTTATCCCCTAGGTTCCTTGTATAACCTTCCCTCCCCCTCCTCTTAAAATAATCCCATTATTGTACATATTTCCCTTGTTAACACCTGTTTTCTGCTGTTCCTATCTTTCAGATTCTTTCTTTTCCTTTACTTCCCTGGTTCCTCTTCATTATCCTGGTTCCTATAGTTATGTCTGGATACATACTTACTTGTAAGGCTTTGGTGCTAGGATCCACATATGAGGGAGAACATACGCTGTG
>NW_008352891.1:330645-332354 GCF_000622305.1 Nannospalax galili | reverse complement strand
GATTTGACCCAGTTTCTAGTTCCATCCATTTACCTTCAAATTTCATGATTTCATCTTTCTTTACTGCTGGGTAAAACTTAATCATATAAATGAACCACATTTTCACTATCCACTTGTCAATTGAGGGACACAGGTTGCTTCCATCTCTTAGCTATTGTGAAAAGAGCAGCAACAAACATGGATGTACAAGTGTCTCTGCAATAGGATGAATTCTTTGGGTATATGCCAAGGAGTAGTATAACTGGGTCAAATCATAGGTTCATTTTTAGGTTTTTGTTTTTGTTTTTGTCTTTGTCTTTTTGAAGCAGGATCTCCCTGTAGACCCAGCAGTCCTGGAACTCACTATGTAGACCAGGCTGGCCTCAAACTCACAAAGATCCACCTGCCTCTGCCTCCCAAGTGCTGGGATTAAAGGCATGTGCCACCATGCCCGGCTTTTTTGTTTCTTTTTAAATATTTTATTTATTATTTTCATTTTTTTTAGAAGAAGCATTTCATTACAGCTTTAACATACTCAATAACAGTTTCCAGAGCAAACATACATCTCTTTCAAAAGTGGCTACAAAATTTTTAGGTTTGCTGTTGAATTAATACAGTTATACAATATTGAACTCAGTATAAGCACTGTAAGACATGAAATTGAATGAGTTTTTAACCTTTAAAAAAGATCTCCATTTCATTTTAAAATATACTGTTTCTCACAGACTCATTGTTTTTGCTAATAACGCTGAGATGTTGGCACGTTGTCTCTAATCTGTATGTATATGATTATTACTAGTCACAATTGGTTGCACTCGGATCCTTGGCACCTATATATGTCTATAAAGTCATTGGGTAGATTTCAATGGTAGTGTTTATCACCTCTACTAATTAACATGACATAAATTTTTATGCTTCCTCCTCAAATATAATTCATTTTTTAAATTTATTGATTTTTTTTGTGTGTGTATATATCACACAGAACATCCCAAACCATCTTATTCAACTATATACCCACTTCCCAGATGGCACCCTCCCATAGCCTCCCTCCCCCCATTAGAGCCCTTATACTCTGTTATCCCTGCTACTGTCCACTGTGTTGTCGGCACCCCTAGCCATTCCCCACTACTTGTCCATCTGGTGAATCTAGTCAGCCTATCCAGAGGTCTTTGTTTTAGGAAGGTCAGCTGTTCCTCTTCTAGCAGCAATCAGTTGTCAATATCCCTCTAGATAAGATTAGGGTCTGCTGTTTGTTTTCCCAGTTCTACACTGGGTTGCTATCTGGGAGTCCCTTGGGCCACCCTGGCCAACAGCTCAAAAGAAGGTATCTCCTATCTGGCATTGTTGCTTGTTATGTAGCCTTTAGCTATTTATATGGACTCTTAAAAAATTATATTGGCCCCTTTAATCTTTGGTTATACTTTCCTTTTGGGTGTTTAAGGCCATACAGTTGGTCCAGATAAACCAATTTATTTTTATTCTTAAGGTCTTTTGAGGATCTGTTCCTCAGGGGTCACATGGGCTTGGGAGGAGAGCCTGGCTCCTTTCTTTTACCAGTTCTGCCTATGTGAAGATAAGTCAAAGTCTTGTTCGACCATGGTTGGCTTCGCTTGGAATCATGGAGGAAATGTTTCCTCTGTGTTGACCCTCCTCTTTGTAGACTGGACACTGGTTCAAGTCCATCTGGTGGGATCTCCTCGGCCTCCTTGATCAAGAGGACAGGTGACCTG
>NW_008352891.1:293462-330544 GCF_000622305.1 Nannospalax galili | reverse complement strand
CCAAATTAGTATAGGCCTCAAAGTATGTCTGTTAAATATCCAAGAAGGTTAGTTGTATCAGTCTGGTACTTTTAATTACTGTGTGCCATATAAATAAAACAGGCAAAGACCAATTGTTCTCAAATAAACCTTACCTAGACATATATTTCTTGATCTGGCATGTATAATTTGTCAGTAGGTTGCTGGACTAATATGGTTCCCTCGGTTTTTAAAACTAGCTAGGCATTAAACACCAGCTAGGCATTATTTATGTCCTCTCTCTCTCCATCTAACCCTCCCTCTTCCCACCCCAGTTAATGTATCCCCGTTTTCCCCATTTCTCCCTTGGTAATACTTGTCTCCTGTGATACCCCTCTCCTGAGCTCCTTCCTCCCCTTTGCCCCCATAGTTTCTTGCATAACCCTCCCTCTCCCACCCCCATGTAAATACCCCATTTCACCCTTAGTAGCACCTGGCTCCTACTTCTTCTCTTTCAGGTTCTTTCTTTTCCCTTACCTCCCTGGTTCCTTTCCATAATCCTGGTTCCTTGTAATTATGACTGGATACATACTCACTTATCAAAGGGTTTGGTTCTAGGATCCACATATGAGGGAGAACATACGCCGTTTTTTTTTTGTTGTTGTTGTTTTTCTCCCCCCTCCCGAGGCTGTGTTACTTCACTTAGTATAACAGTTTCTAGTTCCATCCATTTACCTGCAAATTTCATGATTTCATCTTTCTTTACTACTAAGTAAAATTCCATCATATAAATGACCACATTATTATTATCCACTCATCAGCTGAGGGACACTTGGGTTACTTCCATCTCTTAGCTATTGTGAAAAGAGCAACAACAGACATTTTACAGTATGGATTAAAATGTCCCTCAAAGATATGTGCTTTGAAAATGTGGCTCTCAATTCAGCAGTATTCAGAAGCAAAGCTTTGAGAGGTAACTGGATCATGAGACTCTAAACTAACCTATGCATTCACCCTTGATGAATTCATGGCTGAATGGACCAGGAGGAAGTGGTGCCTACTTAAATGAGGTGATTCACTGAGGGTGTTCTTTAAAGTGTTCTTGCTCCCTCTCTCCCTCCTTCTCTCCCTCCCCCTCTCTCTCCCCTTCCCCCCTTTCTCTTTCTTCCCCCTCCCTTTCCTTTCTGGCTACCATGAAGTGAACAGCTCTGCCTCCCCAGGATGCCTCACCATAGGTCCATAAACACTAAGTCAAGTAATGACTGAAACCTGATAAATGAGCCATAATAAATCTTTCTTCTTTTAAGTTGATTAGCTCTGGCATTTTGTCACAACTGAAAGGTGATTTGCAGACAGGTTTCCTAACTGTAGGCCTCCTCAGAACTACTAGTATGCTGATGAGGCAGAAAGGAAGCTCAATAAACCCTCTAGGTTAAACTCACTTCAGTTGTTTTTATTTACTTCTGTTATTGCCAGCCTAGATTCTCATTAACTTGGCAGTGGATAACACCTCTGACCTGTGAGTCGTGGTGGTAATGGTTGCCCAAGTTGTTGTTTTATAAACATTTTATTTTTTGAAAATATCATATGTGTATACAATATATCTTGATCATCTCCATGCCTCACTTTCCCCCTCCAACTTCCTCTGTGCTCCCCCAGCACAACTCTCATCCAACTTCATGCCCTTTCTTTTTGTCTATCTTCAAAAAAAAAAAAAACAACTATAATCCTCTGAGTCCAATTAGTGCTTCCTTATGCACATGGGCAACCCACCACTGGCTACACCACCAGGGAAAATTGACTCTCCCTCCCCCAGCAACTATCAACTGCCATTAGTTCTTCAGTTAGGGGTGGGGCCTCATGAACCCTTCTCCCATCTGTGCTGGCATTTTGACTGACTTGATCTTGTGCAGGTCTTGTGAAGGTAACCACAGCTGCTGTGAATTCGTGTGTGCCATAGCCATGACAGTATTTCACAGCACACTTCCCCATCCTTGGCTCTTATGTCCTTTCCTCTCCCTTTTCTGAGATGTTCCTTGAACCATGAGGTTGAGATGACTGATAGAGGTACCCCATCCCTAGCTGTCACTTAATCTTCAAGAACCTGAAGACTGCTTTCATCAATTTCAACCTGGCTGAAACTATGGCCCCCTTCAGTTGGGCCTTCATGACTGTCTATAGGAGGCCTTTTGATGTCAAAGGGTCAAACGCTTTGGACAGAGGTGGCTATGCCACTATCTTCTAATATGTGTCCCATCAAAAGCTGTGAAGTTGAACTATACATGCAATACTACCTCCATCCAGCCACGCCATACCTCAGACCACACTGTTTCATTGTCCTATAAATGTCCCTGAACTCTGTCCTCAGGAAGGTGGGTTTGAGACCTGATTTCCTATCTCCATGCTTGATCTTCCCTCAGGTAAACTTTTTGTCTTTTGTAAAACTTGTCATTTCTATGACTGGCATACTGTGAGCAGGCCAAGCAGGCCTGGATGCCTCCTGCCCTGATGTGCTGTTAAGCTGAAGAAAGTTTTAGAATATGTTCTTTTCTTAAACTTATTGTTCACAAAGTCCTCCCCCCGCCTTCTTGGAAGAGCACCTCTTGATACACGCTGGAGCTGGTGGCATCAAGGACATGGTCAGAGAACTAAAGCACTGGGGACACAGGATGGTGTATACCCTCCTCCTGCTCCTGTTGGCAGGCTGCATGCTCAGCCTGTCCAACTTTTTCCCAAACCCTGCTCCTACCACTAGGCTCCAAAGCCAAATGGCCCAGACCATAGTTTTCTTTTGCTGTATTTCAATATTCTGCTAACACCAAAAGGTGCTTGAGGCAGCCAGGGTTGAGGCTGTAATACAGAAGAGCAGACACCAGAGTGGTTATCACATCATCCAGTGGGTTTATTAGGAATAAGCTTTATTAACAGGAAAAAAGAAACAATTTGTTATTGACTCACCCTAGCCTATCCTCCTGCTCCCCCTCTCCAAAAGCCCTTTGACACTCTGTCACCAGGCAGAGGAGACTCCAGTAGGTCCTGCCCAGCCTCAGAGACCATTGATCATCATGTTTTCCATTATGGCTGCCTCTGCCTGTCATGGTCATTTATCAGACAGTGCAGGGAAGCATGCACTGGCATGAGTTTATCAATCATGCTCACTTGGAAACTCTTGGAAAACTTTCTGCATAGGTTAGACAAAGACATGCAGGATTTGTTCTCAACTGCTGCCATCATTAGAGGACATAAGTGGTGGTAGACCTGCAAATATAGCCCCAATGACCCTCCATGCCCTTTATGCATGTGTTTAGGCATTTCTCCCTCCATGCTAGATATGAGCTGTGCCATGACTTGGTTTTGCCAGTATAGTGTGGCAGAAGAGCTGATCAACCAGTTCCAGGCTGCAGGTTAAAAGTGCCTAAGGGTTCCTGTTCTCATGATTCAGGCAGCTCCGATCCACCAAACAGCAAGACATCTGACCGTCCTGCTGCAGAAGTAAGTGGAAGAGGCCATGTAGAATAGCCATATGACACTAAATATGAAATCCCAGGTGAGTCCAGGCTTGTAGCACCCTGGTCACAGTAGCAGACAGTGAAGAAGCCATTTGAGAGTCCCAGTTCTCCAGGTATCACATAGGACAATGATGTGCCATTCACTTGTTTAATCTTGGTTGCCAACCTGACTGAATTTAGATTCACCATGGAAACACATTTCCAAGGAGGTTTAAATGAAAAGGGACGAGAGATCCTGAATGTATGCAATACCACCTCATGAGATGGAGCCCCAGGTTGAATGAAAAGCAGGAAGCTAGCTGGGCAGCAGCATTCATCTCTTTCTGCTTCCTGACTATGGATGCCATGTGCTCATCCACCTCATGCTCCTGCCATTGTGCCTTCCCCATCATGATGAACTGTACATGCTTTCCCCGTTATGATGGACTGTACCCTCAAACCATGAGCCACAATAAACCCTTCCTGCCTTAAGTTGCTTTGTCAGGTATTTTGCCACAAAAGTAACCACAATACTACCCAGGTTGCTGTGTTAGTGTTGTCATAGCTGCAAGCAAATGCCCAAGAAAACTCTAAGGATGGAATCCTTCATTATGACCCACAGTTTCAGAGGTCTCAGTCCTTGGCTCTGTTGATTGAGTCCATAAAGAGGCAGAATATTGTAGCAGTGGGAACATGTGTAGAGGCTGTTCACTTCATAGTGAACAGGAAGCAGAGAGAAGAAAGGAACAGAGACCAGGAATAACCTCCAAAAGCGTGACCCTGGTAAACTTACTTCTTGTAGCTAGGACTCACATCCAAAAACAGTGCCACCAGCTAGAGATCAAATGTTCCACACATGATCCTATAAGGGATCTTTCATATACAAACCAAAATAGCTGCCTTGTCTCATTCCAGACCCAAAAATTATGAGCGGTCACTACATTAGGGTGCAGTTTACTAAAGAATAGAGTGGTAGTGTGGTACCAGGGCTCAGAGCAGGAGTCCAAGGAAAACAAACGGACAAAGCAAGAGTTGTTAGCATTGCAGGGTCAGCATCCAGACAGAGAGCCTAAAGAGAATGAAGAACTGTCCTCAAAAGGCACTCTACTCTCAACAGAGCTTCTGGCCTACCCTTGGGGCTGAGCTGGAAGAAACAGGAAGGGAAGGGTCTGTTCTGTTCAGAACTGAGAGGAGCCATAACCGAGCTAGGAGTGAGAGCAGCAAAGGCTGGACTGCTTGGTACAGAGTCCTTACCCATTCTAGAAAGGGGCAAGTAAAGCCCATATGCAGACTGTGCCAGGGGAAACACTTTTATACTCATGCCACACCCCAATCCCAGTGGTTGGTAAGGCCATCATCTCACCCTACAGTTTAAGAATGGAGTCTCCAGCATTAATAAGTGAAGTCTGGGGTATGGTGCAGAGATGTGGTTGGGCTACCTAGTCTGCTCTCCTGAACACTGGACCTGCAGCACTGTGGGGGCTGGAGAGGAGAGGACGTTCTACTTCCTCTCAGCCGTGAGGAGCTGCTGTAGCTGCATGAGGTCCTTTCTGGGACAGTTGGTGGCTTTTCACGCCCCTCACCAGTCCTATCTGATGCCTGCCTCAGGTTTTGTCTATTTGCTTTCAATTCTCAGGTGAGGAACACAAGGAATAAGAGGTTGCTTCCATATTTTAAAGCCCCTGAATATAAAGCGAAGAATTTAGGGTTTGAACACACATGCTTTCCTTTCCTCTTCTCTCTTAAAGGACAGGGTCTCTGGCTTATTCTCAGCGGGTACTCTGCCCATATAGCCATTCATAGGAAAAATGTGAAGTGAGCAGCTGTATGCCTAGGAGGGAAAGAAAGGGACTTGGGCAGAAACAGTATTAAAAAGTGAGTGAAAGCGTGGGCGAGAACACAGCCAGCCCAGCAGGCCTTTCTCTCCTCTACACAGAGTGGGGCTTGAAAGGTGCCTCTGGGGGCCTATTGTCTCCATACACCAGTCTCCGGACTGAATGCTTCTTTCTGCATATGACCTTTCTCCTCAGCAGGATGCCTTTGTCGCTCTCTAACGGCCTATTCGCAGCTTTCCTCCACCTCTTTTATTCTTTTTTGGCTCAAGAGTGTCTATTTTTCCCTCAGCCAATAATTTTGTTCAATATCTAATTCATCTTCTGTCTTGAAGGAAAGCCAAATGGGGATAGGATACAATTATCTGTCGATTTCCAGCCCATATGTCCATGAACATGAGAGCCGGGTTTTCCTCGTAGGAAATTGTGGGTTCTAGTGGAATTACATTTGGGGACAGAGGCCTGGTTTGACACCCCAAGAACAAGCACAATACATCTTTCATCTCTGCATTTCAGCAAACACACATCCCTTTTGCAGCTGGGAGCCAAGGATTGCTACAAACAAGAGTGCCCACAGGTGGCAGTGGTGGAACAGGCCTGTCCCCAACTCCACCCGGCCCTCATTCTACTAGTGTCAGTGATGTTCAAGATCTGGGTCAGGTGTTGTTTCCAGGTCCTTGGTCTCTTAGTCAAGAATCAAATAAGCACACACAGATTGAAAAGTAGCAGGAAAACTTTATTCAAAGTAAAGTGACAGTACAGCTCAAAAAGGATTATCGCATCAAGATTCACAGTTGGCCACACTGATGAGGATACGTGAGGTTAAAGAGAAGGAGTTTGGTTCCTAGGGACACAGCTGGGGGCTTCTCTGTTTTGATTGTTTGAATTAAGCAGGCCTTTGCTCGCTGCACACATCCCTTCCTATGATACATCTGATTTTAAGCATATGGATGCCAAATTATGTAAAGACATATGATGGTAAATAAGAGAGTCTCCCTAAAAGTTCACTTTGAGAATACAGTTTGCTTTGTTTTACATGCACCAGAAACTAATTCAATATGGATTAGCCCTCCTACCCTCATATCAGATGTACTAAGAATATCTTTGAGGAGAAAATATCCAAATTTGATGGTCATTAAGGGGAAGAGAAACTTATTCCATTGTTCAGAGCAGGGTATGTGAGCAACTCAAAGCAGATGGGTGTCTTAGGTTGCCAATAGGTTGCTAGGTGCACTGTTTGGAGTTGGATATGTGTGCATAGTATAGTATATGTAGGAGTGGGTCCTAGGCTACTGAGTGCAAGTCAGAAGAGGGGTGTGTGCAGTCCAAGCCAAGTGGAGCACCAGTTTGCTAACTATTCTTTGTGTTTGCTGGCTCACTAAGGAGCAAGGAAGTTGTCATCGTGGTAATGAAAGAAGGAAAAAGCAGAGGAAGATTTAGTATGCACATCAAAGTCTAAGATGGATACTCTTAACAAAGTTCGGGGGATAGGAATTAGACAAGACACGTTTCATTCATCTCCAACTGAAATGTAGCTTTTCCTTCCATTATTAAAAAGCGAACAAGAAATCAGACTAGTATTAATGCAGGGATTTTATTGCCAACAGAATTGTTTATATCCATTAGTACTTCAAGCTTTAGGAAAGCTATATCTACATTAGATCTTGTTTCAAATTCATTAGTAGAAATCACAGATAGTGCTAGACCATAAATTAGGGTTTGATAATTTATCAACAGAGTAAGGCATTTATAATTATGTACTTTATTTTATGCACTATGAAACACTACTCTGATAATGAGTCCATAGGCTTCATCAGACCACTAAAAAGCCCAGGCAAAGAATTCCTTAATATTTTTTGATCTAAGGGAAACCTGAAGGTCTTTTTTAAAAAAAAATTTATTTTTTTTATGTGTATGCATGTATTGCCTGCATGTTGGTAAGTGCACCTGTGTCGTGCAATGCCCACGGTGACAGAAGAGGTTGTTGGATCCTCTGGAACTGGAGTTACAGACAGTTGTTAGCTGCCATGTAGGTGCTGGGATTCGAATCTGGGTCTTCTGCAAGAACAGTCAGTGTTCTTATCTGCTGAGCCATCTCTCCAGCCCCAAACCTGAAGTTCTTTATATCCTATTCTGAACAGGAGGAAGAGAAAGAAAAAAAGGAGAAAGGAAGGAGGAAAGAGAGGGAGAGAAGAGAGAGAAGGAAGAGAACCAGAGCTTCCAAAATCACCCCAAGAACACACCAAATAATACTAAGTAAAACCAAAATTTAAAACAAGAAATCTGAAGACAAATCTTAAAGTTCTCTCCATTGCACCCTAAGAGACTGAAGGGTAACCTTCCATTGATGATCTGAGCTTCCTGACTCTAACATAAGGTCCTGTAGAACAGCCTCAGGTGGAACTGCTGAATCCAAGGGCCAGAGGAAGGACTCCTCATGGCACTGTCTCTGGAAGAAAAGATGAGATAGTGAGATAGTTCAGATAGTGAGACCCTTGATGCCTGGCACACTTGGTCCCTGTGACTTCCCCAAAAGTGTTCAGAACTAGCACCCACACTGAGGCAGACTGGGAAACAGTAGGCTTGGGTCCAGCATTCAGTGTCCTGGATCATTGTAGCTCCCCAAGGAAACCCATGCTCTCTGTTCATGTCACAGCAGATTTTAACAGACTTTCTTCATATTCCTTCCCAAACTGATGAGGCTGAGGGACCCAGTGGGTCAAGACTCCAGTTTCCTGCTTTATAGAATCTTCTTCATCCATTCCCACTCTGGAAAATTGAAGGGATGGGTCCTTGTAGGTGGGATTCCCCTGGAAACAGACCCTAAGACCAGGTGACATGTCAACTGGAGGAACAGAAAAGGACATAGGAAAGAGGGGGTGACCAATAAAGAAAGAGTAGCATGCCAGCTCCCTCTGGTGGATAGGGAGCTTGATCCCACTGGGGAAACTGGGTTCATGTAAGACACACAATTCAGTTGTCACACTCAAGAGGTGAGAGAGCTGGAATATTGATATTACAGATTTCCCTGGTCACTGGTTGAGACATAAAAAAGTGTACTGGCTGTCCCTGGCACCAAACAATAACTGCAGGTGCTGACATTTAGAAATCAGTTGACAGGTATGGAAGAAGGGGAGGATGAGAGAGGATATGGCAGTGAACCTGCAATGTTTCTTCAGAACTGAGATTTACTACATTTTTACTGGAGACCACAGCCTCCACTAAGCACTTTACAGATTATGCTTCATCTCTGCAATATCACTATGGGATTAGTATGTTAGCTGCAAATCTCAAATGAGGACATAAAGGCTCCCTCTTCATCAAACAACAAGCACCATGCAAAATTTACCATTGATCACAAGTTACCCTGCCTCAGAATGTAGTTACGCCCCTCCCCCCACACACTGCATGTCATTCCCTCTAACATCTCTGAATACTGTGGGCAGAGCCTGCAACCTTGCAGTCACATAGCCCAGTGCTCAGAAGGGACCCATACTGGGCTTAAGGCTCTGCAATCCCACTATCTTGAGAGATAACTAATTTTGGAACAGGGGTATGATAATGTTCTAGTTCCCTTTCAATTGCTCTGACAAAACACTCTGACCAATACTAACTTGGGGAGGAAAGGATTTATTTGGTTTGTATCTCCCAGGTTACAGTTCATCACGAGGGAGCCCAAGGTAAGAACTCAGCACAGGAACCTGGAGGCAGGAGCTGAAGCACAGGCCATGGAGGAACACTGCTTACTGGCTTGCTCTCCTGGCCTGTGTTTAGCCTGCTTTCTTTTATAACACAGGACAACCTGCCCAGGGTGGCACAGCCCACAGTGGGCTGGGCCCTCCCACATAACTTGACAATCAAAAATATGCCTCACAAACTTGGCCACAGGCCAATCCAATGGAGGCAATTCCCCAAGTGAGGCTCCTTTAACCCAGGTATGTCAAGTTCACAACTAAAGCTATCCAGCTCAGAGAGTTAATCTCAATTGTCAACTTGACTAGGTTTAAAACCACTATGGAAACACACCTTGGGATGGATCCGTGAGGTGTTTCTAGAAAGGTTTAACTGAGAAGGGACACCCTGAATGTGGACAATGAAATTGCATGGGTTGAGGTTGGGGACTGAGGAGCATCATTTGTTTTTCTCTGCCTCCTGACTGCGGGTGTGGAATGACCAACTTCACACTGCTGCCTCCTCAAACACGATGAACTGCACCCTCAACGTGTGATTAAAATAAACTCTTAAGTTGCTTTGGTTAGGTTGTTTTTGTCATGTTTTCTGTTACAGCAATGAGAAAAATAACTGATATAAAGGGTATTTTAATTTTATTTTGCACTGAGCTATAAATTTCATATCGGGTCCTTCCTCAGAGCCTTGCCCACCCAAGTTCTAATTTCCCCAAGAAACTCATCTCAAGCTTTTATGTAACCAATTAACATGTAACTTACTCTATAGAATTAATTGAAAACTCCCTGCCACTTGGATAATAATTTTCCTCCCTAAAGCTACACCAAGAATTAACAGGTGATAATGATTTAACAGTGTACTCCCAGCAACAAAGACAGGTCAAATTCTTTCTCAGAGGCCCTACCTGTTACTTTATTCTCACTTCTTCCCTGTGTGGTAGCACAGCGGTTAATGACCTGCAATAAATCCAAGAAGCTGTGATTTGAAAGCTACTGAGATCCAGCTTGGAAACAAATCTATATCTTCATTGAGAGGTGGTATCTAGGTTACCTGGACCCAGCAAGGATTCTTTGATATTAAGGCTGTTCTTATAAGACCTAAATCGGCATCTCCACTGTCTCACCCAAGGACTTGTATTTTTTCTTTTAATCACTCACACCCACCCTTTTATCTAACCTTGCCAGACTGCTTGCTCTTTGAAGTTCAATAGCTGGATTATCAAAGGTGATTGTAAATATAACATTGAAGGGGAGCCAGAGGCCAGCAATGGCTTGAACAGCTTGAAGACTGTGCACAAGTCCCTGTGCTGGGGCCACAAGGATAGCCCTTCACACCCAAGCCCCAGATCCCAGCTGTGGTGGTTTGAGTGAGAATGTCCCCCATAGGCTCCCAGTATTTGGACACTTGGTCCCCACTTAGCAGCATTATTTGGAGAGGGTCATAGAATGCGTGGAGCAGGCACACATCACTGGAGGCAGACGTTTAGAATATATAACCATGCCCCCTTCTAGTCTGTCACTATGCTCCCTGTACCTGCGGGAAGATGTAATCACTCAGCTTTCTGTTCCAGCCACCTCTGCTTCATGCCTCCCTGCCATGATGGACTCTAATCCCTCTAGAACTGTAAGCCAAACGAACTCTTCAATAAATGGCCTTGGGCATGGTGTTTTATCAAAGCAATAGAAAACTATTACACCCAGGCATACATATAAGTGATGTCCAATGATTTCACAAAGGATTCTTTGGTGCTACTAAGAGTCAATATAACATGCTTCTCATCACGGTTCTCTATTCACTGAAACAGTTCCTGCTTGCTGATGGATCTGTATGATAAAAGCTAAGTTGGAGTTATTCCCTAGTCTCCTTGGGAAATTATGTAGACAAGCTCTGCTCTCCAGCTATAGCCCTGGGAAAAATCTAAGAAAATTCCTCAGGAGCTAGAGTTCCATGATCTCTTATCCTCAGTTCCTAAACCCAAACTCTGAAAACTGAATTTTTCTCAATCTCTTGGGCCAACGCCTAGTCTGAACTGAGCTGAAGTAAACACTGTCTACCTCTTTCTCCCTTTTAAGGGGACTGTTCCTACATTTTCAGCAGAAGCACTGATGTGATTCTCCATTCATGGAGAGACCACATGATACAGAATAGACACACCTTCCACAAATAGGAAACAGTATACTTTCTAAAACATGTCTGTTTCCATAGTTGGGTCTCCCTTCCATTAACAGAGCAATCACGATACAGTTCAAGGTACATACCATGCACAGCTACCAGTGGGAGAAAGTAGGAATCTGGAACAAGATGAGATATACACATATACACAGTATCTTTAAATAGAACATAGTCTAGCTGGAGGAGCCTAGGAAGCACTCAAGGAAGAGATTTGATGTGTGCAGAATGTATAGGAAATAGCATGCTATTTGGTGTGCAAAGGTTCAGTGGCAAGAAGTGTAAGGGAGACTGGGAACTCCCTTCACAGGAGCAGAGGGCCAAAGGTAGAGCAGGAGGGAAAGGTAGAAAAGTGACTAGGGTCAAACTGGAGAGTGCCTGAAGGACACAGGAGGCAAAGCTTAGTGGAGTGATCTGGCTGTGTTTTGGGATGCTAAATTTTGGCAAGCTGAAAGTCCGTGCAGGTGACTGACCAGAAGGCATGACAGAATCCTGGGAAATATGATGAAGTGGGGCCACAGGGTACGGCTTTGGAGTCAGGAGGAAGATAGATGCACTCAAGAGGGGGATGTAGGAAACTGGAGTTCTGGAACACAAGAGTACAGACACTTGAATAGGTGGGTGGGTGGGCCCAGAGTGTCCAGGGATGGGCCTCACCTCATCTCCACTTCTTTTGGGAACTGGTACCCACACCACATCTTCAGGCACTGGGTCAGGCCGGTACCAGCACAGCCCTTCCTCGTTTGTATTTCTCTTCTAGCTTTCCCAAAGAGGCTTAATTATTTAAATCTCAATTAATCCCCATAAGGGTGTTTGCATGAGAAGTTTGTTTAATTGCCTCCTTTAAACTCCCCAGTTACACGTGGCCTTGTTTGGTTTATTGATCACTTGAGTGCCAAGCTTCTGGCTCAGGGTTGACAGCTGGAGTAGCTGAGAAGCAAAGCTTCAGGAGTAAATTCCAAGGGTCACTGTGCTCCCCTTATTCTGTCCAGACTGGACAACAGCAGAGACAAGGAAAGCAAGACATGAGGCCTCCTTTGAGCTCTCCCGAGGGCTTCTAAAACCCCGCCAGCTCTTTGCCTGCAGTTATGTTTGGCCTTGATTGCTTCGCTAATGGAGGCCATATCCTAAGAGCAGAGGCCCACCATGCCGTTGTGGCACCACTCACAAGAAGTAGCCTTCCAACATTACATTTTTTTTGTGTGGCAAAATACATATAACATAAATTTCCCAGTTAGCAACATTTTTCACCTTAATGATGCTGAGCAAACATCACCCCCATCTAGACAGTTCTAGAACATGTCCATCTTCCCGGAAGTAAGCCAATAACCACCAAGTGGTCACTTCCCATTCTCTCCTCCCCCACTATCTGCTTTCTGTCTCTGAGGATCTGTCCGTTCTGGATATTTCTGATGAATGGAATCATACAGCATGTGACTTCTATGCCTGGCTTCTTTCATGTGGCCTGATGTTAACATTTCTGTCTACTATAGCATAAGCCAATGCCTTGTTCATTTCTGTGGCTGGACAATAGTCCCTGTATTGTTATAGCACATTTTGTTCTTTCATCTGTCAGTTGATAGCTATCTGGGATCAGGCATTGCTTTCTCATCAAGAATATTTGCTTCCAGTTGTGTCCAGGAATATCAATGAAGATCACCCTTTATAGAGCATATGGCACACACAGGCAGGGAATAGGTACCAACCATCAGAAAATAAGGAAACAGCCCCAACAAAGCCCTTCACAATCAGTAGAGTTCTTAGTTTTGAGTACTTGGCCAGGCCTGTCTTTACAACTCACTGGAGCAGTTATTTTCCTCCACTAAGCGATGAGAAACCCAGACTCAGAAAGGAGGCGGGCCCTCGGCATGGCCACCTGGCTCTTAGATTGAAAACTTGAGACTCCACCATATTCCTGCTGCCAAGACCTTTCCATTGTGCCGCTTGCCTTCCTGACCCCAGAAAATAGACCAGAGTCTCTCAGTGCAGGGACCACCTCTTTGCAAAGGCTTTCTTATCCCATCCTGATCCCCACCCTGCAAAGAAACCATCTCCCTTCCTTCTGCGCTCTGCACTGGCTGCTGGATTGAATTTAGTTCTAGATCAGGGCTCCAAGTGGATGTGGGGGCTCTAGGAGTCACTTGGGTGCAAGAAAAAAAGCTGGAACAGTCACATAAATATATTTGCTGGCTTATCCTTTCAACTTTTATTTTAACTTTCTGTTTTTTATTATGTTTGATAGTGATACAATATATGCTATGGTATTCTGAGCATATATATGTAAGAGCATATATATGTATATATACATATACATACATACACAATATTTACATTAGGGATTTTTAATTTTTATTGTTCTTTGAAAATGTTATACATGTATACATGTATCTTTGTCATATCTATGCCTTACTCCTCCCATGACCCCCCACATCAGATCTTCCTACCAACTTCATGTTCTCCTTTTATAATTTGTGATGAATGAAATGCATATAATGTGCATATCTCAATTTATTTTTGAGACAAGGTCTCATTCAGGCTAGCCTGAAACTCACTATGTAGCTTAGGCTGACTTTCAGCTTTTCTTGTCTCAGCCTCCCAAATTCTGGGATTATAGGCAGAAGCCACCATGCCTGGCTAACATTTCTTACACTAGAGAGTTTTCAGATAAGAACTCCAATGAATGGAGTATGGGTTCCTTGAACTCTGATTCTAATTAGCCTTGATTCAAAACTCTAGTATCTAATTCAATGCTCAATTTCTGAACAGTAGAAACATCTTCAGATCTTTCTAATTTTTGAAATAGAAGCCTCCAAAGACCTTTCCAGTCTGCTGGTATATAGCTTCCTTTCTCTGGTTGAAATCTTTGAAATCTGCCTTTGAGCTTGTCTGGAAGGAAAACTGCACTAGATGACCCAGTTCCTCCAGTACCCAACCATCCCAGGGAGCCAATATGATGAAATGCTTCTTGCCACATTTAGAGTCAAGAACTGGATTTGGGTCACATCTTCACAATCTTAGCTTCTGTCTCTAGGTCCTTCATAACTTTACTTACTAAGCCTCAGTTTTCTCATGCTGTCTCCTTCACAATCAGCAAGAACATCAAATAAGAGGTATATGGACTGGGATGATGGCTCAGTCAGTAAGTACAAACCATGCAGGAATGAGGACTTGCTTTTGGATCGCCAGCTCCCTCCTAAAAAGCTAGGTGCAGCAGCACAAGCCTGAAATCTCAGCACTGGGAAGGCAGAGACAGGAGGATCCCTGGGGCTCGCTGACCAGCCACTCTAGCAGAATTGGTGAGTTCAAGGTTCAGTGATACCCTATCTCAAAAACTAAGGTGGAGCCCACCGCTGGGCAGGGAAGGTGGGGCATGGCCTCCTCCTGGCCTGTCTTCCTGCTGTCAGGCAGGCCACCATGGCAACCAGGAACACTGGCTCCAAGCTGGAGACGGAGATGGAGATTGATGGCTGAGGCTCCGAGTGCCAGTGTGAGAGGATCCTCGACATAACTGAACTTCTCCTCCGGGAATTGAAGCTAGAGCAACACTTGAAGAAGAAGCCCCTGGGCAGGGAGCCAGTGTCTGGTGTACCCCGTCGTCGTCGTCGTCGTCGTCGTCTCCCCCCCCCCCCCCCCCCCCCCCCCCCCCCGCCCCCCCCCGCACCTCTCCACCCCCCGACCACCTCCCCACCCCCGCAAGCCCAGCTGACAGAAGTGTATTTGACTGCTGCCATGGACCATGGGAACCTCAAGTCAGAATTCCTACAAGAATCCACTCTAATCATGGCCAAGTTGAAGCTGTGGATGATTGCGGAAGCCTACACCACCAAAGATGAAAGGCTATCAGAGGAGAGTCTTGAAGAGGGCTTTGCCCTTGTGCATTTATAACATGGTTCCTCAAAAAAAAAAAAAATCTCACAAGTCAGGGGCTGGAGAGATGGCTCAGAGGTTAAGAACACTACTGGTTGTTCTTGCAGAAGACACGAGTTCGAATCCCAGCACCACATGGCAGCTAACAACTGTCTGTAACTCCAGTCCCAGAGGATCTGACAGCCTCTTCTGACCTCAGTGGGGATTGCACGGCAGGGGTGCACTTACCTACATGCAGGCAATACATGCATACACATAAAATAAAAATAATAAATAAAATTTAAAAACTAAAAAAAAACCCTCACAAGTCAATAGCCATCTGGATAACAATGGCATTGGCAGAGGCAGTTGCTGCTGCTGCTCCTGCTGGAATGACTTGAGTGACTCGAAGGCCTTCATGAGCTTTGGGCCTCTCAGTAGCCAAGAAATAAGTGGGGATCTGCACTGTGGGCAGGGATGGAACCCAGGCACCTGGGGCCATCTTGGGCTGTCCCCTCTATCCTGAGGATTATATCTGAAAGATTTTAAGCAGAGTAGCAAAATTTTAGCCAGTCAAATGAAATAACTTTGTTCCAGGGGATCCAACGCCCTCTTCTGACCTCTGTGGGCATTATAGGACATGAGTGTACTTATATACACGCAGAGAAAAGCCCGTTTGAGAGCCTGAGAACTTAAGAAAGAGAACTAGAGCTGTGGCCCCCTCCAGTGAGCTGGAGTCATGGTCCCTTCCCATGAGCTGGAACTGTGACTCCCCTACTGTGAGCTGGAGCTGTGGTCCCCTCCTGTGAGCTGGACTTGTGGTCCTCTCCTCTGAGCTGGAGCTGTGGTTCTTCCTATGAGCTGGAGCTGTAATTCCCCTTCTGTGAGCTGGAGTCGTGGTCCTCTCCTGTGAGCAGGAGCTGTGGTTCCCCTCCTGTGATCTGGAGCTGTGGTCCCCTCCTGTGAGATATAACTGTGGCACCAATCATGGTAGTATGGACTCCCAGTCCCAGGAGGGATGATCAGAGTGGACTGTGCTGGATCAGGTGTTCACCCACTGTTGAAGATTAATGCATCTCTCAGCTCTCACTGGAGATATTTCTGCAGCAGATGGTGACACAGAAACTTATGGCTTTCTGATATGTTGGGAGGAGGGGGCTGCAGAGCATTTGTCTCTGAGTGGGACATCTCCTTCAGCCTTCTGAAGCTCAGGGCTCAAGAGTCATTGCAGAGGAGGAGACAGAGAGATTGTGGGAGCTGGAGGTGGTGGATGACCATTGGGGGGGTAGAGTTCTTCAGACAGCTGGTTAATTACTCGTATGAACCCACAGCAATGATGACAGCATGCACAAGTCCTATGCAAGCTCCAGAGGATGAATCCACACTGGAGAACATTTGGGGATTCAAGTTAGACATTATAGGATTTATTATCCAGAGAGAGTACATTGAATTGAGTGGGAGGGGTGTAGGAGTGTGGATGGGGATATAAATGTTACCAAATTATATTGTATGAAAATTGCAAAATTCAATACAAATGCTAAAAAAAAACCATAATAAGGTGGAAAGCAATGGAAGAAGATGGCTGAGATTGACTGCTGGTCTCCATATAGTGGGCACACACATAAACACATTCATTCACACACATATGCACCCACTCACTAACATGTACACACACGTACCACACATAGGCACACAAATAAAATAAGGGATATATAATTTAGAAAAAAAAAACAGTAAGGCTGGACATTCTATCCCACACTCGTAATCCCAGCACTTGGGAGGCTGAAGCAGGAAGATCATGAGTTTCAAGCCAACCTAAGTTACAAATTTGAGATATAAAAAAATAAAGAATGAAGGAAGGAAGGAGGAAGGAAGAAAAAAGAAAAATCACAAAAATTGCATATGGAAAGCATGAATTATTTTCTTCTTTAACTTATACATATGAGGCAAAAATACTAACATCTAAAAGTTCTTGGACTTTACCCAAATAAATTGAAAATGTATGTCCACACAAAATCCTGCACATGCTTATAACAGCTTTGGTATAAAACTGCTGAAGTGTGGAAACAACCAAGATGCCCTTCAATAGATGAAAGCATAAATAAATCGTGGAATAGTCAAGTAAGAGAATACTATTCAGCACTAAAAATAAATGAGTTATCAAGCTGAGAAGACACAAAAGCACTTTCCCTACTTGTTCTTAAGTGACAGAAGTCCTCTAAAAATGCTACACTCTCTGTAATCTAACTATCTGATATTCTGAAGAATGCCAAATGATAGCAATAGTAAAACAATAATGTGATTGCCAGGTGTAATCTGGCAGGGGAAAAATGAATAAGTGGACATTTGGGGGGCAGTAGAGTCTTTTTAGGGAGATTTACACTACTTTGTATAACACCATAATGGTAGACAGATATAAATACTACAATTGTCTAGGCCCACAGAATGCACAACATCAAGAGTGAGCCTTAATGTCAACTGAACTATAGGCAACTGTGATGTGTGACGAATGTAGGGGCATCAAGTGTGGCAGACATATAACTCTGGTGGGGATATTGGTAGGAGGAGGTGTGAGACTATAGGTAGACAAGTGTGTAAGAACCACCTGTACCTGAGGATGGAGAGCAGATGTGTGAGAATCATCTGAGCCTGAGGATGTGGACAGAGCAGGTGGGAGAACCATCAGTGCCTAAGGCTATATGGGGAGAGCCAGTGTATGAAAACTGCCTATACCCGAGGGTGTGTGAAAGTCTGAAAACCATCTGTGCCTGAGGATGCAGAGAGCAGGTGTGTGAGAATTGCTTATGTCATCTTATGAATTTTTGTGTGAAACCCAAATTCCTCTAGAAAGAAAAGTTTTTAAAAAATATTTACAACTCTGTAGAACTTTTTAATGAATGGAACTCATGAGGGCTAGAGAGAAAGCTCAGTGGTGGAACACTTATCCAGCATGTTCAAGGCCCCTAGGTTTAATCGCTAGCACTGAAAGGAGGAAAAGAATGAAAAGGCAAAAAATAAGCTCTGTTGTGATTTTTAAAAGGAAGATAGAATACTAAGTGCACACACCCAGACACACAGAGATGCACACACACACACACACACACACACACACACACACATACACACATACACACACACACACACACACACAAAAGCACTAACATGCAATGCTAATTTAGCAACAATGGTTTCCAGGTAGTAAGGTTACAGAACTTTCCAAATCTTATGTTTTATAGTTTGATATATATATATAAAACAATAAGGAAATATACAATATATTCCCAATAAGAACTAAGACATTGTTCAAGTCCATTGTTCAAGTCCTTTTCTGAAAACTGCAATGCCTTTGTGTTTTGAAGTAGAGATGTATTTAAGTTCTCGAGTGCCTTATTCATCAAGCCAACAGAAATTAAGGCCCATAATATGTAGCAGTCTTGGTGCTCATGGGGCCAAAGAGAACAACCAGAAGTTCCCTACCCGCAGAGATGCTCTCAGTCCAGCAACAGAAGCAGAGAGGGGAAAGGCCTGTTGGCCCTTGATAAGGATTCAAAAGCAAGAAGAGGAGCGCTTTTGGATAACACCATAGGGGTGGAATTGGGGAGTCAAACTAGGTGAAGAAGTAGCTTATGAATGATCTTAAAAGATGGGAACTGTCTGAGACTTCAGACCTGGGACATGAGGCTTTCCAGATGAACGAACAGCCACAGCAGAGGTGTCAAGTTGGGAAACTGGGCCTCATGTCTCAGAAAGACAGTGGTCTAATAATGCAACTTGACCATAGGATTTACATCTAATACCTTTGAGAAACAAGATGGGAAATTGGATCTGACCTGTGCATGAAGATGGCTGAGCATAATGAATAGTCGATAACTTCTCTGGCAATGGAAAGCTAGTAAAGTGTTTGAAGAAACAGAATAGTCAAGTTTGTGTTGAGCAGGACACCAGTCTTTCATTTTGGTTTGGTTTTGGTAGAAATAATGTGCATATTCTTAAGTGTGGGATAAAAATTTTAAATGTGTATATATTAGTTCTGTAGTTGAGAAGGGAGTTCTTTCTGTTTGAAGGATTGTTCTTTAAGAATGTAAAGAATGAATTGGACGAGGCTCAGACTTATCAGACAAGATCTGTGATCAATTTGAAAAGCACTCTTGGGTCTACAGCTATACCACCCTGAATACACCTGATCTCTTCTGAAAAGCCCTCTTGGGACTGTGCAAGAGACCCTTCTTTCAAATGTATGCTCTCTCCCTTCATAAACCTTGATCTATCCCTATGTCTATCTTGATTTGGAGACAAAGTTTCTGTCCCTCCCCTGAATTCATATGTTGAAGTCCTCATCCCAATGTAACAGTATTAGGAAACGAGGCCCTTGGGAGGTGATGAGGTCATGATGTGATTAGTGTCCTTATAAAAGAGACCCCAGAGACTCACCTCATTCTACTTTGTTAAAAAAGAAAGAAAGAAAGAAAGAAAGAAAAGAAAAGAAAAGAAAAGAAAAGAAAAGAAAAGAAAAGAAAGATGTCAGCATCTGCGACCCAGATGAGGCCAGCATCAGAAGATGCTCCCATCTTAGCACCCTGGTCAGACCTCCAGCCTCCAGAGCCATGAAAAATGTATGTGTGTTGTTATAAGCCCTCCATTCCATGGCATCTTTCATTATAGCAACATGAACCAATTCCTTCTTTCTCCCTCCCTGTGACGGGAGCTGAAATTTGTGCAAAGCAGACATGGGTGATGGATGTAGACAGGTGCTACCTGTTGGACCCCAACAGGGGCTTTCCACTCCTTCATCCAAGGTCTCCCATCCCAGGTTCACTCTGAAACTATTGAAATCCTTTGCTTTTTTATGACTTTTCTATCTACCCCCTTTTCTAATAGTCTATTTAAAGCTGGAAGATGAACCTCATTTTTTCCAAATGTAATTTGAGGGAATTTGCATGATACATGCAGTAACAAGTGAGTCCTGAATTATGTATGATCTCCTCTAATGGGCCGGAGCTTGTTTGGGAAGTGTGATCTTATAAACAACTGGGTTTGCTTTTTATGGCAAATTGAATGCCATTCCCCCACTCTTGCTTTACATATTCTCCTAATTAGGGGGAGATAAAATAGATTTTAGACCTGAAAAAAGCTATTTCTTTCCGAGAACCCACATTTGTATGGAGAATTAAGCTCATTCCAGTCAGCTGCACCCTCTAATTTAGAGCTGTTGTCAGCACAAAGTATAATCATAAAAGATTTCTCCACTGGGAGTTCTTACGCAATCCACTTTCTAATGTGACATTTTCAAGCTGAGGAGGGGAATGCTACACTGCCTCCCTTAAGGTTTGGGAAGGTGGGATGAGGCCTGGGTTTCCCCGAAGAAGGCTTACAGTTGCTCTATGTCCTGCTGTTATATTCTGTAGAAGCACCCTGGTCCTACATAAGGGTAGGAACTGTGGAAACATCATGGTCCTATGCAAGAGCAGGACCTGTGGAAACAACACAGTCCAATGCAAGGGCAGGACCTGTGGAAGCATTCTGATCCTATGTGAAGACAGGACATGTGGAAGCATCATCCTCCTAAGGACAGGACCATGGTCCTATGTAAAGGCAGGACCTGTGGGAGCATCATGGTCCTACACGAAGGCAGGACCTGTGGGAGCATCATGGTCCTATGTGAAGGTAGGACCTGTGGGAGCATCATGGGCCTATGTGAAGGCAAGACCTGTGGGAGCATCATGGTCCTATGTAAAGGCAGGACCTGTGGGAGCATCATGGGCCTATGTGAAGGCAAGACCTGTGGGAGCATCATGGTCCTATGTAAAGGCAGGACCTGTGGGAGCATCATGGGCCTATGTGAAGGCAGGACCTGTGGGAGCATCATGGTCCTATGTAAAGGCAGGACCTGTGGGAGCATCATGGGCCTATGTAAAGGTAGGACCTGTGGGAGCATTGTCATCCTAAGTAAGGACAGGACCTGTGGAAGCATCATTATCCTAAGTAAGGACAGGACCTGTGGAAACATGGTCCTATATAAAGGCAGGACCTGTGGGAGCATCATGGTCCTGTGTAAAGGCAGGACCTATGGGAGCATCAGGGTCCTATGAAAAGGCAGGGCCTGTGGGAGCATCATGGTCCTATGTAAAGGTAGGACCTGTGGGAGCATCATGGTACATTCAGCTCAGAGGAGAAACTTGGCTTTACATTTGTCTAACCCAAGAGCCTCTCCAGAGATGTCTTTTCATAACAGAAGCCTCCTGCCTGCTCAGGGACACTCTCTTCTCTGCTCCTGAGTGGGAGAAATGTGCTCAAGCTTCCAGACAGAAGGTTTTCTGGCTTCAACTCATCTCAACATTACAACCAGTGAGCAAGCCCATCTTTGCTGCCATTATTGACAGCATTCCCCAGATACTAACTCAGGGCAATCAGGAGAGACTCAAGTCTCTGACCAGATGGTATAGAGTAGAGACCTTAGTCTGCTCTGGAGTTGGAGAGGGATTTAAAGCAGAGGTGCCAAGCCAGGGATGCAGGGATGGAAAAAAGTTAGGTGGAGGGAAGGGAAGAAAATTTCAGTCAGGGAAAACATTATTGCAAGCACTCTCTTAGAGGGAGAAAAAGAATACAGAACCATCTAGAATCTGAAAGAAGGTCAGTGAGCCTGGAAAGAGGCACTCAGGAAAACACAGGAACCATAAACAGGGTCCAGGTGGTACAGGTAGGATTTCGATACTTAGAAGGGGGATGTGAAGCATTTTAAACAGAGAGGCAATAGAATCAGATTTGTCATGTGGAAATAGCAATGGTTAGAATTCACAGAGCCTTTTGCTCTGCTCCAGGACCTGCGCTCTGAGTTTCCTATATACCACCTCATTTATTCTCACGAGCAGTCTGACAGAATGATGAAGAGCAGGGAGGCTGGGGGCTGACACCCCAGTCCCACACCTGCCAGTGAACCCCAGCCTCCTAGATCCTCTCCCCACATCGACCTCAGGATCAAGCCCCTAGACCTTAGATTTATAAATAAATAGAGGGAGGAATGGTGATAACAATATTCAGGAGACAAGCATTTCATGGCCAATTTCCTTCAACTCAGAACATATCACTTTTGCAAGGCTGCTGAAGGGGACTTGATCAAATAATAAAGAGAATTTCAATGCTGTGAAGAATAAAGAGTGGGATAATTAAGACACATTAGCAAGCTCAGAGGGAAATAAGGAAGTCAGCTCAAGGAAGTCACCTTTTACTTGAAAGGAAGAGAAAGAGAAGGTAATCTTTTGTTTTCTCCCAATTGCCTTTGAGATGTCAAACTTATTTTTCACATTTTAATTTTTCTGCTGATTCTTTGTTTGTTCTTGGAGGGCAGGGTTTCCCCCTACTCATCTCCTGCTCAAGTGCCCCAGCTGGGATTTTGTGCAGAGTCTGGTGGAGCTAAGAGACAATGAGGGAAGTGTTGTGCCTCCAGAGGGGAGGTTGCAACCACACAGTGACGGTGAGCCCAGCTGCGCATTTCCAAGTCCCCTTTTCCCTCAAATGCTACTAACATGTCTGTATCTTTTTTCTAGTCAGTTTTTTTGGAAGTACCAGAAAGCCAGAGGCAGACTACTACTACTACCTTTAAAGTGTTTGAGAGGCAACAGAGGATGGAGAAGTGTGGAGGAATATACAAGACTGCCTAATTTCCAAGCATCATTGGCCTTTTTGGCCTTGCTCAGAATTTAACCCATGGTTCCGTTATTGTATGATTCTAAGATAGCATGATTTTGATGTGGGTTACTATTTTAGACTTTCTGCCTCTATATTCAGATTTTGATAGTGTGTGTGTGTGTGTTTGTGTGTGTGTGTGTGTGTTTGTACACACATCCATTTCTTCAGTAGAGTGTACATCAGTTGATGGTAGTCTGTGTTTTATGAAGACAGCTGCAGTAGCTTCTTCCATTTCACCTGTTCTTTGTCTTATGTAACTTTGATATGCCCCCAGTAAAGAAGGGAGCTCTGTTTTCCCTTCCCACGAGTATGGACAAGAGATACCACCTAACTTCTGGGGCTGAAGCATAAGGTAAGACAACTGCCTGGCTCATTTTTGGAGACTTGTTCTTAGAACCCAGGCACCATATTATAAGGAAGTCCAAGTAGCCTGTGGAGAGATCATGTGAAAATGCTCTCACCAGCAGTTCACAAAGGGATGGCAGATAGCAGCCAGTTTCAACCATATCACTTCTCTTTCCAGCACGAGGGACCCGAGCCAGCCAGTCTTCCTTGGGAAGTTCAGACAACATCAAGTAGAAACAATCCCTTTATAGACACCTGCTCTCCAGGCCCCCTGAGACTAATATGCAGGCTGTTATTTGACAATATTCAGTTTGGGGTGGTTTGAAAGGAAAGAGAACAGCAAATTGGAAAGCTATGGTTCAGATCCCAGCGTTCCCATCTGGCAGTCTTAAGTCATTTAATCTCTATGGTTCTTAGGCTCCTCATTTGAAAATGAAATTGATATCTGCCTCACAGGGATTTGTTCAGGAGTATATAAAATTCTGTATAGAAAACAGTTTATAGATATAAAGGCCATTCAAAGAGTATTATTTTTTTTCAATTTCAGAAATGTGCTATCCAAAGATAGACTTATCAGGAATTCTATTTGCCTCCGTGTGAGGGTACAAGGTAGGACCACTGGGTGAGGCTTCTGCTGCTTTAACTGTGACATAGAAGATAACCAGGAGGAATTTAGAAGGAAAATGAAGATATATGTGGAATGTGTTCAACTTTGTACTCCAAGTAAATGGGCTGTTTTGTGCATTAAGTCGTATAATACGTTCTTATTAAGGTTGAATGTATAATACTTCTCAGAGACGTTCTCTGGTCTTAACCACAAGGCATGCTTGTCCCCACCTCATGGAGATAACTGGGAAATTCCTCTCTAGAGAAATACACAGAACATGACATTTAGTGAGTGAGCCAGAAATGGAAGCTCTTATTTCTGGGATGATCAGAACTCGCCTTATTTCATTGCTGTTTATTTTGGTTAAAATGTATCTCTTAGAAGTTTTCTGGATGAATCCAGTCTCCCCTATTCTTTTTTTTTTTATTTTATTTTATGTGTATGAGTATGTTGTCTGCATGTATGTGAGTGCACCCATGTCGTGCAATACTGCAGAGGTCAGAAGAGGGCTTTGGATTCCCCTGGAACTGGAGTTAAGAACGGTTTGTAGCCGCCATGTGAGTGCTGGGAATTGAATCCAGGTCCTCTGCAAGAGCACTCCAGCCCCTCCCCTATTCTTATCTCTATCTACCTATCTATCTCTTTCTTCTCTACATCTATCTCTATTGAGAAAGAAAACTAAAATTAACTGAGGAAGAAAATGAAAATTAATTAAGAAAGACCCAGAGCAGGTAGCCTGAGAAACCAGCCCTCCTGCTGGCCTAGGAGAACAGCTTCCAGCTTATCCAAAACAACCAGTCTTCTTGTCTGCTTAAGAAAACAGGGGTATTTTAACCTTTGTGTTTGCTTCTGTAAATGTGCTTCCCTCCTTGGGATTCCACCTCATCTCTCCCCCTACACACACACTTTAACCCGCAGGGTAGAGACTCATGTGAATGTCCCAGGATACATAGGACTCCATGCATGATCCACAATCATGTAGGCTGGAAGGCCCTGTGACCCTCATGCCCAGCAACACCAGAGTGGATTGGGGATGATGTTATCTATAAATATTGTGAATAACCTATGTCCTGTACTCAGGTTTTGGAGATTACCCCCCAACCCGATCTGCTGATGACAGGATCTGGAATAAAAGCTGTGACTTAACACTTTGTCCCAGGTGTTTGATTTTGAAGTGGTGGTTCCCAGTACACTTTTCTCATCACACCATCTCTCTCTCTTTCTATCACCTCTTTCTTCTCTGCCTTGGCAGATCTTAGAGTTTTGAGTTCTACTGTGAAGCGTGATTTCCTCTCTTCACTCTCTGTGTTTTTGGAACACCTTCTCTGAGCTCAGACAACACACACACACACACACACACACACACACACACACGCATGCACGCACGCACACACACGCACATACGCACACACAAGTTCACACACTCATCTAATCCTGGTGAATATCCAAGGAGATGGCAAGCATGGTCCCTATCTGATAGATGAGGACAGTGAGGCCCACAGAGACTCAAGGCCTTATCGAGCATGTGCCAGTAGGGAGGAGAGAAGGACAGAGTGAGGACCAGAAGTCTTATATGAAGGCTGCAAAATTAACATACAAGATTCCCCCACCCTACTGTATTTGTACAGATGCAGAGTCCCTCCAGAGTATATAAAGGTGACCTGTGGCTTGCTATAATACTAAAATGCACACTCCTGGCCAGAGATTTAAGATGCTGATGAGAGGGGCTGGAAAGGTGGCCCAGTGGTTAAGAGCACTGGATACTCTTGCAGAAGATCCAGCTTTGATTCCCAGCACCCACATGGCAGATAACAATTATCATCCATTACTCCAGTTCCAGGGGAATCTGACACACTCTTCTGACCTCCATGGACATTGCACAACATGGGCTCACTTACATACATGCAGGCAATAGACTTTTACACATAAAATAAACATAATATTTTTTAAAAGCTGCTGATGAGACACATGAAATATGAAGCTGTATGTGGTACTACATGTAACAGATTGAGAGCATGTACCAGAAAGTCCACACTATGCAAATAACACTAGAAGCCCATGCTATGCAAATGATCCTAAAATCCCTCACTTGTGACATAAAGCCCCATCCTTGTATAGGGACACCACTGAACCAAACTTGCTCCCTGCTTACGTGCTTACTCCCTCAGAAGTGTATCTTTCTCTAATGAACTCTGCTTCTCTCCTATCCCACTGCTTGGCTTAGCACACAGGAACCTAGTACTCCTTGAGGTACCGCAGAACCCTGATATTCACCAATGCTGCCAGTAGAGAGTGGCAGGACCCCCCCACACACACACACACAACTTATGATCCTTCCACACTATTTCTGCTGGGTAGAGGTTGATTTTCCTCTTCATCTGTGTCTATTCCATTCTAGAAGCCCAAGATGGTGTCCTTCTGTTTTAAGTCTTCTCAGATGAACTCTTCCAACTGAAACTAGGGAAAGAGCATGAGGGAGTGTATAAAGGCTACACTCATTCTGAGATAGAAGAAAACTTATTTTATGTGTAATGTTACATTGTTGTTTATAAGCAAAATCAAATTTTTTCACAGTAGGGGCCATTAGTGCACTAAAGTGGAGAAAGTCAAACTCAGTGTTCACTTTACCAAGTCACCTACCTTCTTCCAATAAGAAAGAGTGTGGTGGTATGGTGGTGAGCATAGCTGCCCTCCAATAAGAAAAGGAGACAGAATGCCAGAGAGAAGTTTGAAGCTGGCATCAGTGACATCAGGCGCCACACCAACCCAGCAGACAATCCTGTATGTACGTGGCTTCTTCTCCCCCTCCTGGAAAGAGAAAGAATTAGCTGGAAATTCAAATTCAGTGACTCTGAAGCTACAACATATTTAGAAACAGTGTGAGTCTGTGACATTTACAATCACCAAATTCATGTCAGAGAATAAATCCAGAATCATCTACAGCACTGAATGTGAAACACCCATTCATCTCTAGTCATGTGTTAAGGGACACATGCTTCAGAAATGATAACTTTCAGAAAATGCTGAGAAGAGTTCATGCCACAGGGAGCCACTTCCCTGAAATCCAGCTCTTGGGCACTGCAAATGTGTGGAAATCAGGGTACCCAGAGGCACAGCAGTAGGGAAGACAGAACAGAGCAGTTGAAAGCAATCGACCTTGCCCCTTCTCAGTCACTGCCTGAGACAGACACACTTGCAGAGGGACACAGGTGTGTGGGCTCTGCTCAGCACATGGAATGTCACATCTGGCTTGTGTAGTTCTCTGTCAGAAATGTTTCTCCATTAAGGCTCCTACAAATGATGTCAGGTGTACTTAGCTGCTGTGGCCACAAAGAGACAATCTGTTGAAGAGCTAAAAATGCTTGCCTTCCAAGGGCTGACAGGCAAATATTGGAGGGAACACTTCACCAGTCACCTACCATTGTGAAGAGACATCTGCCAGCGCTGCTGATTGGCACCCTTCCTGTGTTAGTCATCTTGCCCAGCCCCACTAAAATCTCTGAAGTAGAAATTTATTCATGCTGCATCCCATTCTCAGGAGGGCTATTCCCAGGATATCTGCTGTGAAAGCTTGCTTCCTCTCCTCTCAAATGCTGAGGATGACGAGCAGGAGGCGTTGGGGAGCCTTCCCTGATGGAAGTGAACAGCCACTGTCAGAACTTCTCCAGAGGATCTTTGTTTTACTTTCGAACCTACATGCAGCACTGAGATGAGAGCAAAGGAAATGTTGAACTTTAGAAGAAACATTTCCCTATGTGGCTAATAGGTTTTCTGATCTGATGTGGAGAAAACGGTGCCTAAATAGTCATCCTGCCCTCACCAAGTAATTGTGGGATGTGTTTCTAGAGGCGATAAACTGAGCCACAGTGTTCTCTGAACTATGAAATCAGCACTTTCTGTTTTCAAAGTGTGTCTTATCACCTCAAATATAGTAGAAGCTTCTAGAAGCATGTTTGTCTTGTTGTCCTTTGTGACTTTCATGGGATGGATCAAGTGCTCTCCCGACCCACCACCAGGAAACCGTCTTGTTTAACAATGCTGTGAAATAAATTATGGTCTTTATTTTACAAATGAGAAATCTGAGGCTGGGTATATTAGTCACTTTTCTGTTGCTGTGCTAGAAACACTGACCCAAGCAATTTATAGAAGGGAGAGTTTATTTGAGCTTATGGTTCCAGGGGAATTACAGTCCATCATGGCAGGGAGGCATGGTGGCTGGAGGTGGCTGGAGCAGGAGCAGCAGAAGCTAAGTTCTCACATCATCACCAGGCACAGGAAGCAAGAGAGCAACTGGAGATCTGGCAAGGCTTAAGAACTCTCTAAGCCCACCCCCAGTGACGTGCTTCCTCCAGGATAGCCACATTTTCTAAAACCTCCCAAAACAGCACCATCATCTGGGGACAAAATGTCCAAATACTTGAAGCCTATGGGGGACATTTTCATTCAAACCACCACACTAGGGGAGCTCACTCTTTTCTTTCTGTGGTTTGGATATGAAGTGTCTTCCAGAGCTTATATGTTGAACTCTTGGTCCCCCTGTAGTAGTGGTGACTAGATCTTGGGCACTCTGGCGTCATCAATGGATTAGTCCACTGATGGATTCATAAGCCAAAAGCATTACTGGGAAGTGATGGAAGCAGGGGCCTGCTTGAAGGAAATAAATCTTTCAGTAGCTCTTGCATTAAGCAACCCTTTAGTCTTGCATTGAGGTTTGACTTCAACTTGAACCTTAGGTCATTGTGAACTAAAATCTCTGAAACAATGAGCGAAAGTGTTACAGCAACAGAAGCCAGGCTAACAACAGTCCTACAAAAAGTGTCCTGAGAACTAGACCCTGATAGAACTTGGACTCTGCAGCTCACAGCTTTGACTTTGCAGTAACCACTGAGATCTCCGCATTGATCAGTAGGGTGAGGTGGTACTCTGAAGTCCATGTGGTTTCACTGAAGAGTCAATTCAATGCGAAAATCTGAGCAAACATAAAGAAGTGAAGAATGAGGATTTGACTGCGAGCTGGGGCCCTTAAATCTATACTCTACTCATGAGCCTCATCTTGCCTTTGCGTTGTCCTTCAGAGGTTTCCAATAGTGACTTCATCCTTACCATAGCCTTTGTCAGCACCTTCCACAGCCTGGCCTTGAGAGGTCACAATCCCTCTCCTATCCACATGTATATGCTGTGTCACAGACAACATACATGCCATGTACTGTGGTACTCTTAGGAAGCCCCCGCCCCCTGCTCTTACTGAATGTATGTAACCATTCTGAACTGCATATATCAAGGCTGTTTCCAGAACTTATCCCAGGAAAGCCTATTACAGACCAAAGTGTCAAGAAGGTGAATGTCTTCCACTTATCAATCGCCCTGCCTTTTAAAGAAAACAGCATTGGTTTACTAGTAAAATGACTTCCTTGTTTGGCTTTTTAAAATCACTTTAAACTCCAATGCAATTTTATACATAAAACACATTCTAAGCACAGATTGGCACGAGGTACTCTAAGTACCACTAGGCAGAAGCCTGACTCATAAGCTGTCCCTAGACAAGAGAGACACACTCAAGTATTTAAGCTCTTAGCCATTTTTAGTATTTTTTTTTGTTTTTTAAAGACAGAGTCTTAATAGTAGTTTAGGCTGGTCTTGGACTCACTCACTATGTATCCAAGGCTGGCCTTGATCTCCCAGTCCTCTTGCCTCGGCCTCCCTCCATAGTGCTGGGATTCCTTGTTGGCCACTTTCGTCCAACACCACCTGTAACACAAGTCTGCTTGCTTTGCTTTTGCTCACTCATACTCTGAAAAAGGCAGTAGAATAAAGGACAAGGTGCATGGATGTGGGGTTCAAATCTGGACTATGCCAACTAGGGAAGCAACCCCATGTGCTCCAACACAAGGACTCATTTTGGTTTAGGAGATATATTTTTAGTACAAGTGCTGAGGGAGGAATAGGCAATGGCAGACAGGACAGCCTTAAGATAAGAGCTGACAATTTGCAGAAGTGCCTTCCTTTACTGCAGAGTGGCTGGCTCTGAGGCACTTGAACTGTGAAGGCTTTCATAAGGTTAAGCTAGCTGATACAGCTGTGAGTGGAGATAATCCTGCTGTGTTAGAACAGTGGATTAATGAAGAAGGCTACATCCTTGACCAGATTTTTTTTAATTTGGATGAAAAATGCTCTCTAAAACCTAATCTCAAAGGAGGCTGTACCTACCCCAGGGTTTAAGGCAACAAAGAATAGATTGAGTAGAGTACTTGTGTTGCTGGACATGGACACCAGGAGGGTTATATATAAATACTCCCTAGCATCTCCATTACTAATTCTTATTGGTTGTATCAGCACCTCATTACTAGGTTTTTAGTGCGGTCTTCAACTCTTTTTTCCTACAGTCCCTGTGGTTTTTATTCTGAAATGCTGGGGAAACTTGGAGGCTTTTTGAGCCACTCCTGAAGTGTTACAGCAAAAATGCATAAGCCTATGCACACATCTCATGTCTGGTGTGTGGTAGGTGATTTGCAAATGGAAGTTTTTGTTATGGCTGAATCTCTACTCTGCACCTGGCATTCCAGTTGAAAGTTGGCCATTGACTTGGCTACTTGAGTTCCAGACAAGCTGGAGTGTGTGAGTTTTAGGCTCCGTTAGATGGGGTAGCCCCTGGGCACTGAGTACTAAGCGCTCCTGTCCCCTCACTGTGGTCCCCATTCACATCAGCTGCTGTGCCTGCTGAGAAAGTGTGATGAGATTTTACTTCTTAGAATAGGGTCCCCTGACCAGTGACCTCTGCAGCATGTAGTGGTGACAACAGGAGGTAGAAATTGACCAGACAATTTAAAGTAAAAAGACCCTAACAGAAAAGTGACCAGTTTCTTTCTTGACCAAGAGCTGGAAATGTTCTTAGGGCTGCCAGCAGACCTGTCTTTGCTCGAGGCCAGAGATACCAGAAGTATCTAAGCCAAAAATGTCTCTGGTTTCACCATAGTCAGAGGCTGGAGATACCAGAAGGGGGCCTGGCTTTTTCCTTATCTCTTTTCCCTAAAGGAGTTCCTTATTCCTAGAAATCATGCTGAGGATACAACTGAAACCACAGGTCTGGATGCTTGGAATGGAATGGAAACTGGACTGCTCAGCTCATCTCCCCATCCCCTCCTCCATCCACTAAAGCCTTATCAACTCCAGGGCAATGAGACTCAATGAAATCCTACTCCAGGGACCCCTCCGGCTATACAAGATCGCTGCCTTCTTTCTTTCTCCTAAGCACCCTATAATAAAATACTTTTTCATAAAACTCACCTTCTGTGTCTATGAATTTCATTCTTCAAGTTCAGCAGACAAGAACCCCAAAGCTTCTGGTTTGAGGTGGCTTTGGTGGCTGTTGATTTTCTGGGACCCTAGTCTCTCAAGCTAAGCACAAAAGAGCCAAGAAAGGCACCATTGCTTTCAAAGACATCCCAGTATTCTGGTATCATTAGCAACCTTCAGAAATGGAAATCCTCTTGCTTGATCTCCCAGGATCTGAAATTCTGGGGCAGTTCAGTCATCTGCATTGTAGCAAGTCCTCTAAGGAATTCTGAGACACACTGAGGTAACATGAGGTATAGGTGATACAGCAAGCACTTTTCTTTGAGACTTCCTGAGTTAGACACTCATTCATTTATTCAGCTTTTTATTTGCTCATTTGAGAAATATTTATTGAATATATCTGATGAGCCAGATGCTGTTCTAAGGTGCTGGAAATGGGTAAAGCAGAATAGCACTGCTGGTACCCGGAATCAGTACAAAGTCATGGTTAAGATCTTAAACTTGGGGTCAGACAGCCTGGTCTGAATCTCACTTGCTCCATTCCCTAGCTATATGGACTCAGGCAAGTTATCCTAATGCCAGTGCCTTGGTTTCCTCATTTGTGCAATGGGGTGATAATGGTTTCTGCCTCCTGGGGTTGTGGTAAGGATTAGATAATAAATACAATGTCAGGTAGCTAGATCATACAGTATGGCAGCAGTGGCCTTGTTGAGTTAAACCCGAATCAGAGTAAAATGCGATGCATGTCTTCTACAAGACCAGGGAAGAACTTTGCAATGTTGAACTTCAGGAGATAGACCTTAGATATATTTGCCTTTTAAGAATAATTTTTCAAAAATCTAACATGTCCAATCAGACATTTTTGTTGTTTGAATGTAAAATGTCCCTCACAGGCTCACATGTTTAAATATTTGGTTCCCAGCTGGTGGCTTTGTTTGGGAAAGTTGTGGAACCTTTAGGAGGTGGCGCCTCACTGGAGGAAGTGGGTCATTGGGGGTGGGCCTTAAGACTTGACAGTCCAGTCCTACTTCCTGTTCACGCTCTGTTTCCTGAGAGTGGAAGCAGTGTGAATAGCCAGCCTCCTGCTCCTGACACCATGTCTTCCCTGCCTGCTGCCACATCTTGTCGGACTGTATCTTCCTGGGACTGTAAGCCAAATTAAACCCTTTTTATTTTTTGTCAGTGTATTTTATCACAGCAACAAGAAAGTAACTAAGATGTGGCCGAACAGAAGCAGTCAGGGTCTGAGAAGTAACTGTGGGGACAACAGTTGAGTGAATAACAGGAACCTTATTCTACTTGATGAGGAGGTACTTGTTGGTAGAGTACACACCAAAGGATGTAGAGCTGGAGCCACGTTCAGGATCCGGAGATCAGAGTGAGGGGGTGTGTTCTTTAGAGGCAGAGCCAGGTGGCTGAGAAGACAAGTTCCTTCTACTATTGGCCATGGCCAACAGGAACACCGCATTGTAGATGTTCCTGGAGCTCTTAGTAGCTCATGGAGCCAAAAGATGAGGATGAAAATCAAGGCTGTGAATCCTTGCCCTGGACCTGGAATACAGGGGACAGGACTATAACCTCTGTCATATAAAGACCCTACCTCTTGCTAACTAGGAGGGGAGCTGGTGGTCCACATGTCATTTCCTCTAGGGTGGGGATGGTCTGACTGTACCTCCAAAGGACCTTTACAGTATTCCTTGTTGGGTATCCCTTAGGGGCTTGATTGGGAAACCTTAGCTCCTGCATGAAGCCTCTGAGGGCAGAGCTGGGAGCAGACTTGCAATCTAGAAAAGTAGAACATGTCTGGACTGGAGGCTATGTAGCCTGGGACTGATTGGCTGTTTTTCAGGGAATTTCTATTTAGAGAAGACTGAAGGGAAGACATCACATGCCCTGGATTGTGGCTGGTTCCTCAGGGTAAGTGTATTATGGAAAACTTCCTCTATCTGCTCAAAAAAGACAAAGCAATTCTAAAGCCTGCCTTATCTCACAAGCTTCCATCTATGCAATGGATGAAACTGCATGGCTTGCCCATAAATGAGAGGTATAATTATTGCATCATTTCATGAGTGAATTAGAGGCAAGCAAATTGTTTTCCTAATTTCCTGTCCAATTTAAATATAAGACAGCAAGCTCAGATCAGGACAAAGTGGGCAGGTGTACCTGAGGCCTGAGGACAATCCAAACATCAGTTTTGAAAAAGAATAGAAATGATGGAGCCAAAGTTGAGCTCACACTCTGAACAAGCAGCTGGAGAACAGAGACCCAGGTAGACCCCAGTTCTGTGTGGTAGCCAGGAGATTTGCAGAGATTCCCAAGTATACTGCCTGTGTCCCTGGGTAGCAGACAGGAGACAGACCACTCACACAGGGCAGTTAGAAAGCCACTGAAGCCACCTGAACAGTCTAATCAAGGGGTAGCCAGAGACTTTCTTGTTAGTGAACCCTGCATGGTTAGCCATGGTTCCCTGGAGGGTCGGTGCACCCAGGACACAAAGGCAGTTACACAGAAGGCCCCACCTGGTGGGGAGCCCAGCAATGACCCAGGACCTCTGTGGGCCTGAGGAATTGAATGGGGTCATGGAACAGGTCCTTCACTTGTGGGTGCTCCCAAGCTAGAAGAGAAGCCTGGGCTGAATTCTAGAGAACAGAACAGAAAAAGAGCGGAGGCCTTCCAGACACAGGTGGAGCCTGGGTTGAGGTCAGGAATGTGGATGTGTCACAGTAGGGTACACTACTGTCACTCCTGGGGACCAACAGAACAAGGGGATTCATCTGAGCTTTGAACACTGGGCAGAATCAGCAAAAGGAGATGGTACGTGACCCATGCTGGTTCCAAGCCTGGCATCATAGTTGGAAGGAACCCTTGGTATCAAACCTCTGGCTTTAAACTCCTGGAATGCACAGGAGAGCAGCAGCCAAGGCCTCATCTCACAACCCCAGCTTCTTCAGCTACTTTCAAAGTCTAAAATCTGGGCCTTGGCATAAGAAGTGAGGTATATACAGAAACTAAGGAATAAAAAAGGCGCTGGTGAGATGGTTCAGCGGGGAAAGTGCTTGCTGCCAAGCCTAATGACCCGAGTTGGGTCCACAGTGAAAGGAGGGAACTAACTCCCCTGACTCCTGTAAGTTCTCCTCTGACCTCTACACATATGTATGCTATTGCATGCACTTCTCCTCCCTGTCCTTATGCCCACACAATTGGTAATTATAAAAAATTAAATTAAAAAATTAAAAAGAGAAATAGAATCTGCAGACTAGCGATATGAAATTCCTCATTCTGAAGTCATAGCTTAGAGATCTATGTCTTCATCTAGATTCATAACAATCAGATAAAATGATGAAAGGAGAATCCATCAATATGGACTGAACTGGTTCCTTCAGCCCAGTTTCCTGAGCACAGATGATGTGCCAGGCATTGAACATTTTGCTGTGTAGCAAGGGTGGTTGTTTGCCTTCCTGGTTCCAAACCAGCAAGGTAGTGTTAATTTGTCCCAAACCTCACCTGTTGGAAGAAGCCTTTGTGCCTGGCCTCACCCAGGGGCTCCTTTGTTTGAGAGGAGCCAGTCCCAGGGTCAAGAGGTACCAAATGTCCTCAGAGGGCACTCAGTGCTAGAGAGTCCTGAGGCTTCCTGGGAGTAGAGATAGCCAAATTCATTGCACACAGCCCAGGGCAGAGTTACACCACTGTCTATGGAATGAAGATGGATCCAGCTCCTTTCACACAGGGATGGGAGGTTGAGGGAACTGAATGCTCAGAGGTGTGCTTGGTACCACGGACAGAACAACAGAAAAGAAGCCAGAGCTGTCTGAGTTCTCTCCATTCCCTTACAGATCACTGCTCTTCCTGGAGTCCAGGTTTCCCCTGAGTGGACTTTGGGAATATCTAGACTCTTAGAGAAGATGGGAGTTTTGTCTTACTCTCCTCTCTTGATAGAGTCTCAAATATGGACCTTTCCTAGGGCTATAGAGCACAGGAGATGCATTCACGGATGCTAACTACATACACTGGGGACACTGCAAAGCTGCAAAGTGGTAAAAAGAGGGTTGGAATGTAGCTGAGTGGTATAGTACATGCCTAACGTGTGTGTGTGTGTGTGTGTGTGTGTGTGTGTGTGTGTGTGTGTAGCCAAGATGGTGCCCTGGCTGGCTGCCAAGCCTCGTGACCCTCACTTGTTTGCTCCAACTCACGCAAGCGCTGTAGAGAGAGAGAGAGAGAGAGAGAGAGAGAGAGAGAGAGAGAGAGGTGTTGAGGGAAATTGTCAGGGTTTTTCAGAACCATTTCAAGTAAGAAAAATGGAGAGCAGTTTTCAAAAGTGGGGAAGATAAAAACAAACAAACAAAGCAAAACCCAGCAGCTCCAGCCCCATTGACTGGGTGTCAGTTCCTGCTAAAAATCTACGGAGGGGTGATTCAGCCTTTATGGGGACACAGTCAGTGACACACATGCTCCAATGCACCTCAGGAACACATGGGTGGCAGACAGAAGCCTACTTTGGAAGGTGAGGAGGAAGTGATGGATGGGGCATTCAAAAGGCGATGTGGAAGAGCAAATGTACTCTGTGTTCCCCTGAAGGAACACCAGGTCCCATGAGTGGGGCACATAGGGAGGCAGATTTTTGCCTCAGTATTTGAACAATCATTTGTTCCTCTGAGAGCGAGTACCATCATTAGATCTAACACTGACCAGCATTGCTCTGGAAGTAAACACAGTATTGAGAAGCAGGGTAGACCAGTTCCTTCCAGTTTAAGATTTTGAACTGTGGAGGTGGAGAGATGGCTCAGCAGTTAAGAGCACTGGCTGCTCTTGCAGAGGACTCAGGTTTGAATCCTAGCACCCACATGGTGGCTAACCACAAGGGTTCCGATGCCCTTTCCTGACCCCCATGGGCATTGCAGGACACCAGTGCACTTACATATATGCAGGCTACACACTCATATACATAAAATAAAAATCATAAATAAAATATTTAAGAAAAAATATTTGGGGGACTGGAGAGATGGCTCAGCGGTTAAGAACACTCACTGTTCTTGCAGAAGACCCAGATTTGAATCCCAGGCCCTACATGGCAGCTAACAACTGTCCGTAACTCCAGTTCCAGGGGATCTGACAGCCTCTTCTGTCTTCTGCGGGCATTGCATAATACGGGTGCATTTACCTACACGCAAGCAATACACGCATATACATAAAATAAAAATAATAAATAATAAATATTTTTTAAAAAAGAAAAAATATTTTGAACTGATATTTCCATTGAGGGCTGTAGGCTATGAAATCAGGTTTTATGCAATTGGTCACAGACCACCTGGTAGAAAGGTAGAGTGGGAAGACCCAAAGGCAAGCATCTCCTTGGTCACTCACTACATACATTATCTTGTGAATTTACTTCCTGTGGCTAAGTTCTAGCATCCTTTGACACAAAATGATGATAATGCTTTATAGGGAAGTTGTAAGTTATGGGGATGTTGTAAGTCATAAATTAAATGAGATAATATTCATAAACACATTTTATAAACTAAAACGTTCTGTACTAATGTGTGTTATCATTAGGATTTTAAGAGCTTAGATATAAAAGGCTCTCGAGGTTAGTAATGTTGCTACATATTGCAATATTCTGTGCTAGCTCTGGAGCCAGGATGGAAATGAAGCTCAATGAAGCATCACATGCCAGCCAACCCTGACATGCAGGGCACAGATGATCACTCAGGCCTCCTATCCAGTTCTAATGATTATTTCCAAAGCATTAAGGCCCAGCCTGTGTGACTGCTTGGAAGTTGGCACATTTTTGTTTTGGTTTATTCCAAAGTTTGAAAAATGATATGTTAGATACTCTATGATACAGTTGATGAAATTCCCTACCTAATTAAAGAAGTTGACAGATGGAAACAAGTTTCATTACATTATATCCCTGGCTCACTACTGGACATGGAACAGGGTCACCAGGGTTGTTCACCAGGGGATCTGGTGGGGAGGATGGTACCACACAGACAAGACTGTTTTCTTTGCTGTTCCTCTTGGGGGTTGTGTAGATGCTGGTGTTTTGAGGTCTGTTTCTTTGCTGTGATGTCTAGTTCTGCCCTCTCACTGTTCTGCCTAGAGCTTAAGCTGGAAATATATCACTTCTGGTGTCTAGGGCTTAAGTCATTTCACCCACTTTTACTACTTCTATTG